>NC_134101.1:151758083-152068583 GCF_000715075.1 Nicotiana tabacum
CGTATTCGATGTTGTTAGAACGCTTGGGTAATAATAAAGGGGAGGGTAATCGGGTAGTAAATGATATGATGACCTGTGCGTTAATGCTATGTGTAGCACTCTAATTTGGGGACGATTACCAAGTATTGCACAAAAGTGATCCTATAGGCTAAAAAACCTAGGACCTTTTACTCCAGGTTCTTAAAAGTAATCTATATTTGTTTATCTGCTTATAAGATTAATTCGCTTAAATTGAGTTTGGACGGGACCGTGGACCTCGAGGGGTTCCTAACACCTTCCCCTCAAGGTAATTTCGAGCCCTTACCCAATCTCTAGTAATGTAAACTAGTTCATGAGTTATTTGTTCTAGGTGTCCTGACACACCTTAATCCGTTAGGTGACGACTCTCAAATCTCTTACCCAATTACTAAAAGGAAAGGAGTTGTCCCCAAATTGTCGAAGTCGGGACTCCGCGAGAAAAAAGGGGGCGCGATAGCATGACGACTCTACTAGGGATATTTTTTAGTCTCTTACCATAACAAACTTATTTTTGTGAATTAGTTTTTAGTATACTTTATCCTGTGAATACATGTGAACCCTTTCCCTTTCCCCCTTATTTTGATTTAATTGACTATTTTTTAAAGGATTTATGATTTCCTTTATTACAAAAACTGACTTATCTCCTTGTTTTCTTTCTTAAACGTCTTTCAATTATTAAATACTGCATTTATCATTTTTTACGTGCAAATACGTGACAACATGTAATTTGTTGTTGCATAAATTATGCTCACCATCATATTTCACTCGTGCTTAATCTATCCTATAAGAATGCTTGATGAATGTTTGCGCTCTTCCTATATATCAGCCTTTAAATTTGGAAAGACGTATTTGCGGTAAAACTAGTCGATCAGCAGTGCAGTCGACGGTTCCGTGCCTTTCCCCCTCAAGTTGTCCACTTGAGGGCACCAGTCTAGACCTTTCTAGAAACCTTACTCTGATTAATTGTACATGCATCATGGTCAAACCTAGCCAGGTTAATATGTTGTCTGCATAATAACCCTTTAAGACAAGCCTCGTCCAAAGGTCCACCGGGTTTTCCATAATCCCAATGGACGCAACCACAATTGTGTGCATTAATTTTGGAGAAATAAGTGCCTATATGCTAATCATTGTTATATAAATAATTAGATCTGGAGGGGGAAAGGGCCTAACCATATTTGTTTTTTTAAGATAATGAGTCACGAAGTTCCCAGGTTCTACATGATCCGTAACATACCACCACTATTGCTAAATTGGTGGGAAGATCTTCCACCAAGTGATAAAAATCATGTGAAAAGGGTCTTGGGAAATTTTTCTTCTCTGTTGGGCCTCCATTCGAACAATATGTTGATCGAAGCTGCCACAATGTTCTGGGACAAAAAAAGTGCCGTGTTTCGCTTCGGAAACATAGAAATGACCCCTTTCTTGGAAGAAATAGGGGGTTTGCTGGGCTACCTTGGGATAGTCCTGGTTTATTGGTGCCAAAAAATCGCTCTACTAGGGGGTTTCTAAAGATGATGGGATTAAAGAAGAATGATCACTTGGAGCGCCTGAAAAATTCCTAAATACTCTTCGACTTCCTCTATGAATGATACGGTCATAGCAGATCTTATCGTATTTTCGATGATGAATTATCCATCACTTCCTTGGGTTGGATCCACCACAGAGTTTTTGTGTTCATTATCTATTTCTTGGGTATGTTGTATTCCCGATCCAAGGGAATAGAATCCACAACAGTCTGGCCATGGTAGCCAAAACCTTGTTGGATGGGATCGAGGGGAAAAGATATACCATTGTCCCTATGATCCTAGAAGACATATACTGGGCCTTAGAATGCTATCAGAAGGGGTACAAGTACTTCAAAGGTTGTAATCTGCTGTTACAAGTTTGGTTGTTAGAGCATCTCCAAAAGGTCAATACCGTCAAGAGCTTCCACGAATGCCGTGGAATGATCACATAGATTTCCATCATCCTAAGAGAATGACATATATCCCAGACAGGTTTGCTCAACACGAGAATGCTTTGGGATGGGCGCAGTTTTTTAGCAATTTGACTGAGGATCAGGTTCAATGGATGTTTGAATGGTTCCCTACTGACGAGTTCATCATCAGATCTAGGGATGCTCCACACTTGGTACTGATCGAGTTGAGGGGCATATAACCTTATGCTCACATTAGAGTTATGAGACAGGCAGGCAGGAAGCAGGTCATACCGCGAGTTGCTAAAATGAGTCACTACAGGGCTTATTTTCAGGATTACGACATCCCATACAAGTGTGAAGCTCAGCATATGTGGCATTTGAAAATTATCGTGGAAAAGGACACCATCGAGCCAGACCAGTATCATGCCGGTCATGTGTACTTTTACCCATCATGGTTAGAAGATAACATAGCAAGAATATTCAAGCCAAGGGTTGGTCTAGGAAATAAAGTCATAGATGAAGTTGTCGAGGCACAAGCAAAGTACAACAAACTGCGTAAAAGAGTTCACGAGGCCGAGCACATGGAGAGACATAAGAACGACATGGAACTAATTAATGAATTGAGGGAGATGACTATTAAATCAAGAAAAAGGTGGGAATATCTGGAGTACAATCAGATGGAATTGGATGGAAAAATGAGAAAGAGAGTCACCGATTGCCAGAATACTTAAGGAAGCGAAGGAGGACATTTAGCAAGGGCATACCTACTACTAAACCTGCGCGAACTGGGGAATTTGATCGACAAAGCCAAAAACATCCAGCCTGGAGAAGGTCCTTCTTGGACCAAGTAGATTAGGTTTATTTGCTTTTTCAAATGTCATAAGGCCAAGTGCCATTAGTGACTTATCTTATTCAGTGTCGTTTTAGATTACTCTATTTTTACATTAATGAAATGAGGCAATTATTGGCACTGAAATTCTCCAAATCTATTTGTCGCTAGGCCTACCTCGGGCACAACGAGGCTCCCAAATTAGGATGCGAATTTACATTCTCGCAATATGTGTTTAAATACTGCAAACACTTTCAGAATCCTTACTAACTTGTTTACCTTTTGTTTTCTTTATTTTCATTATTCCCATCCACTAAGGTTGGTTCGCACATACTGGTATCATCAACATATCACACCAGATCTAGAGGCCCTCCACCACCTCCTCCTCCGAGTAATCCGAAAAGTAGAGGAAAGGCTAAGATGGATGACTTGAGTGGCATACGAAAAGAAAATGCTAAGAATATTGAAACTTCAAATGGTTGGAGTACTCCGGCCGAAAATAATTTGGTCCTATGATTGGAATAGAAAATACTGGAGTTACAAGGGAAACTTGAGTAGGTCCGCAACTTGGCAAGCCTCTCCCTCACTATGAACATCCCAGATGTTAACCAACAAAATGTTCAAAACCCAGCACCTCCTCAAAATACGCCAAACCAACGTCCATAAAATCCTCCCACACCCCATCAATATGCCACACTACCTCAAAATCCCAATCCTCTACCGATACCAACTCCTCCACAACACCATCATCAACCAATCCAGTACCCACAAACCACTACCTATCACACTCCTCAGAACACACCACAACCTATTCCTGATCCTTAAAACTCAACCAATGATCACCACTTCACCCAAATCTCTGGCACTCACCAAAACAACCTCATATACGTGGAAACCCTACCTCACTCCACTGAGAAGGACCCGCTCATCAAGAACATGGTTGAGGAGATCAAGAAATTGACAAGTCGCATTCAAGGTGTTGAAGCATGTAAAGGGATAGAAGGTCTAAACTACGATGATTTATGCATACAAACAGATGTGGAACTGCCGGAGGGTTACAAACCTCCCAAGTTCGAAATGTTTGATGGAACAGGTGACCCTAAGGTTCATTTGAGAAATTGTGACAAGCTCGTAGGGGTCGGAAAAGATGAAAGGATTCGAATAAAGCTCCTCATGAGAAGTCTTACCGGAGATGCCCTGTCCTGGTACATAAGCCAGAGTCCTAAGAAATTGGCCAATTAGGTGATTATGGAATCAGACTTTATGGACCGATTCAGGTTCAATATGGAGAATGCACCAGATGTCTTCTACATCCAGAACCTAAAGAAGAAGCCAACTGAGACTTTCCGTGAGTATGCTACTTGGTGGAGGTCAAAAACAGCCAAGGTCAAACCAGCATTAGACGAGAAACAGATGAACAAGTTCTTTGTCTGGGCACAAGACCCACAGTATTATGAAAAACTAATGGTTATTGAGAATCATAAGTTCTCCGATATCATCAAACTCGGAGAAAGGATTGAATAGGGCATTAAAATCGGGATGGTGACAAATTTTGAGGCACTGCAGGCCACAATCAAGGCATTGCAATCAAGTGGCATATCAAAGAAGAAAGAAGTAGGGGCAGTAATGGTGGCCCAAGGCCCAAAATTTCCACTCACATACCAAACACCTCCACATACATACCAACCCTCACCTCTCACATATCCTCAATCTGCCACCGCCTATCACACTTATAACACCCATCCAGCCTACTATCATTCACCTCTAGCTCGTCCAAATTACCAGAAACCCCAACCTAATTTTGATCGCAAACTACCCAAACAGTACACTGCCATTGCTGAAGCCATCGACCAGTTGTACGAAAGGTTGAGGGCTGCCGATTATGTCGCCCCTATTCTCGCTGTGGCAATGGAGAATTCATCTCAATCGATCAAGCTGAATAAAAACTATGCATACCATTCCTGTATGAAGGGGCACACCATTGACGAGTGGCGGACATTGAAAGATAAGATTCAATCATTGATTGATAACAAGGTCACATGCGAAGGAAGCTTCACCCAACGTCCGCAACAATTCTCTTCTAGATCATAGGGGCGAAGGGTCAATATGATAGAAATTGATGAGGAGTGGGATCCCGAGGAATCAATTGGACTTATCAAAGAGGGCAATGATTCTAAGAAGCCCGCAATCATGCTTAATCCTATCGTGGTCCAGGTATAGCCGCCAGTTGAGGTTGTGGTGACTGTATCGGTTCCATATGAGGTAGAAGTAACACCATCTATAGCCACACCTATTCCATTTAAGGTAGAAGTGGCCACACCTTTCACAGTGACAATAGCAACCACGCCTCCTTTCAAGTCCGATGCCATACCTTGGGATTACGTTGCCGAAGCTAGGCAAATGGGAAAAGCAAAGAGAAAAGAATCTGGTGTCGCACAGGGAAACCAGAACTGGGAGGATCTACACACCCGAAAATTTGGGAGGATCAAGCAAGGAGTCTGCTACTAAACAACCTATCATTGAAACTGGACCGGATGATTTTTGGAGGAAAGTACAGGCGAGGTAATACTCTATCGTCGATCATCTAAACAAGACCCCCACTGGGATATCCATCCGGTCACTATTGCAAAATTTAAAGGCGCATAAAAATGCTCTAATGAAGGTGTTGAACGAAGCTTATTTGCCCAACAATATCACCAGTGGAGAGATAGCCAATATGGTAGGGCAAGTACTGGAACGTCACAAGATCACCTTCCACGAGGATGAACTACTGCCTAAAGGTTTAAGTCACAACACGGCACTGCATATCATGATACAGTTCGAAGATAATTCATTGTCAGGGTCCTAATAGATGGGGGTTCAAGCCTCGACATTTTTCCATTGACTACTCTGAAAAGATTGGGCAAAGATTTCCATGAGATATGGGCAGGGAGTATGAACGTGAAAGCATTTGATGGGTCTCAAAGGGCCACGATTAGGGAGATTAACCTTTGTCTGCAGATGGGGCCAACTTGTTTCGATGTTGAGTTCCAAGTACTAGACATATTAGCTACATACAATCTTCTATTGGGTCGACCTTGGATACATGCTGCTGGGGTCGTGGCTTCCACGTTACAGCAGGCCGTGAAGTTCAAATGGAACCATCAGAAGGTAATCATTCATGGAGATGGAAGCAACCCCATTTACACCAGTCAAACTATCCCGGTTATCGAGAATAGAAGAAGGCTGGGCGGAGAAACTTATCACCACATTGAACATGTCAATGCAATTGAGAAGGACAAGTGGTTGAGTAACAAAATAAAAAGCATACTACATGGTCTGGGTATCAACCCGGCAAAGGGATTAGGAACGATCTCCAGGGCATTACCAAACCGATACAGTTGAAACGTCACGACACAACCTTCGAGTTGGGATATCCATACACCAGACAAGAATATAATGATTGGTCGCCTCCATGGCATGGACCTTACTACCCCCTTGAGTAGCCAGTACCATACCTAAGTCAGACTTTTCACTAGGCCGATACAATATGGGGATCTGCAGAGGAAGAAGCTTTGGCTGGGCTGAGAAACTTGTTCCTGGAAGACGAGAATATGGATTGCAATGTGATAATTGAGGAGGAGGAGGAAGAAGACCTCACCATTCAAGCTGTGGAGAAGGGAGCTATTCTCAGGAATTAGATTACCACACCATCCCGGGCCTGCCGAGTTCCTGGGTAGCTTAGTAATTAGCCTGATTTGTTTTATAGCCATGCTAGGCATTTAAGATATTTTCAGTAATTCTGTTTTAAATACGTATTTTGTTTCAAAATAATTGCTTGAGTCATCGAGTTGTACTTGTTTTGGGATATATTCAAAATTAATCAATGGACTGCTATTTATTGTTCATTATTATCTTTCACATTTTCTTTCTACAACGTTATTATTACTTTTCCTGATAAACCGATGACTGTGGCATTTACTGAGATAATGCAATATAAGGATAGTGACTCAGAAAAAGAGGATGAAATGCCTGAGGAAATTGTCAGAGAGGTTGAGAACTTTGAGAACAAACCTAAGTCCAACCAGGATGAAACCGAAGCAATCAATTTGGGAGGCGCTGAAATTGTCAAGGAGACTCGCATAAGCATTCACTTATCACCATCAGAGAAGGAAGAGTACATTCATTTCCTGAAGGAATATAAGGCTATCTTTGCATGGACATATGATGACGTGACTGGTCTGAGCACATCCATAGTGGCTCATAAGTTGCCTACCAATCCAATGTGTCTGCCGGTGAAGCAGAAATTCAGAAAGTTCAAACCAGATATGAGCCTGAAAATCAAGGAGGAAGTCACTAAGCAAATTAAAGCCAAAGTCCTCAGGGTAGTTGAGTACCCAACCTAGTTAGCCAACATTGTACCGGTTTCAAAAAAAAGATGGGAAGGTCAGGGTGTGTGTTGACTACCGGGATTTATATAGAGCAAGTCCCAAGGACGATTTCCCCCTGCCAAATATACACATTCTGATCGACAATTGTACCAACCATGAACTCCAATCCTTTGTAGATTGCTTCGCAGGTTACCACCGGATCTGGATGGATGAAGAAGATGCTGAAAAATAGCCTTCATTACACCATGGGGAGTGTACTGCTACAAAATGATGTCGTTTGGTCTGAAGAATGCTGGGGCCACCTACATGATAGCCATGACAACCATCTTCCATGATATGATACACAAGGAAATAGAGGTATATGTTGACGATGTCATCATCAAATCCAAGAGAGCCGCAGATCACATAGCAGACTTGAGAAAATTCTTTGACAGGCTAAGGAGGTACAATCTAAAACTGAACCCCGCAAAATGTGCTTTCGGGGTTCCCGTAGGAAAGCTATTGGGATTCATCATCAGCCTCCGAGGAATCAAGTTGGAACCGTCCAAAGTCAAGGCTATCCAAGAGTTACCACTACCAAAGAGCAAAAAGGATGTGATGAGTTTCCTAGGACGCCTCAACTATATCAGCCACTTCATAGCACAGTCCACAGTAATATGTGAACCCATTTTCAAAACATTGCAGAAAGATGCTAAAACCAGTTGGACCGAGGATTGTCAGAAGGCTTTTGACAAAATCAAGGAATACCTGTCCACACCACCAGTCCTAGTCCCGCCAGAACCTGGGAGGCCTTTGCTACTCTATCTGTTTGTATTAGATGGAGCTTTTGAATGCGTTTTGGGACAATATGACGAGACTGGAAGAAAGGATCAAGCCATATACTACTTGAGTAAGAAGTTCACACCTTATGAGGCACGATACTCTATACTGGACTGCATTTATATGTTTCGATATGGACAACTCAGAAATTAAGGCATTACTTCTGTGTTACACCACATATCTCATTCCAGGATAGACCCTCTGAAGTACATCTTTCAGAAGCCCATGCCAACCGGGAAGTAAGCCAAGTGGCAGATATTGTTAAGTGAGTTCTATATCATCTACGTAACTCAGAAGATGGTCAAAGGACATGCATTGGCAGACCATCTTGCTAAAAATCTTGTGGTGGGAGAATACGAACCATTAAAAATGTATTTTCCTAATGAAGAAGTATCTTTCGTAGGAGAGGACATTGCTGAAGCCTACAATGGTTGGAAAATGAACTTTGATGGGGCTGCAAACTTCAAAAGAGTGGGCATCAGAGCAGTTTTGGTATCAAAAACAAGTCAACATTACCTGGTATCCGCAAAACTTAGGTTTCCGTGCACCAACAATATGGAAGAATATGAGGCTTATATCATGGGGTTCAATTTGGCCATCGATACAAATATACAAGAGTTGCTGGTAATTGGCAATTCAGATCTTCTGGTACATCAGGTTCAAGAAAAATGGGCTATGAAGAACACCAAGATACTGCCATACTTGTATCATGTGTAGGAATTGGTGAAGAGATTCACAAATATAGAATTCAAACATGTGCCCAGAATTTAAAATGAGTTCGCAGACACACTGGCCGCCTTGTCATCAATGATACAACATCCAGATAAGAATTTCATCGATCCCATCCCGATAAGGATCCATAATCAACCGACTTACTGTGCTCATGTTGGAGAAGAAACGGATGGAAAACCTTGGTTCCACAACATCAAGGAATATTTGGCAAAAGAAGAATACCCGGAACAGGCGAACCATACTCAGAAACGTACACTGCGGAGGTTATCCAATCACTTCTTCAAAAGTGGAGGGACCCTGTATAGAAGAATTCCTGGTCTGGGGTTGTTAAGGTGTATTGACGTGAAGGAGGCTTCCAGATTGCTTGAGGTGATACATGCCGGAACTTGCAGATCACATATGAACAGTTTTGTTCTAGCCAAGAAGATACTTAGAGCTGGATATTTTTGGATGACTATGGAAACGGATTGCATCCGGTAGGTCCAGAAATGCCACCAATGCTAGGTACATGCAGACATGATAAAGGTACCACCAAATGAGCTCAATAAGATAAGTGCACCTTGGCCTTTTGCTGCTTGGGGGATGGATGTCATCGGTCCAATCGAGCCCATCGCTTCTAACAGGTACCGATTCATTTTAGTGGCTATCGACTATTTCACAAAATAGGTAGAGGCTGCATCTTACAAAGCTGTAACCAAGAAAGTCATCGCAGATTTTGTCAAGGATCGTATTGTTTGCCGATTCGGGGTTCTTGAGTCCATTATCACTGATAATGCCGCCAACCTCAACAGTGACCTGATGAAAGTCATATGTGAAACCTTCAAAATCAAGCATAAAAACTCCACAACATACTGGTGTCAAATGAATAGAGTTGTGGAAGCTGCCAACAAGAAAATCTAGAAGATACTAAGGAAGATGGTAGAAAATCATAAACAATGGCACGAGAAGTTACCATTTGCCCTATTGGGATACCGTACTACAGTCTGCACATCAACTGGGACAACTCCCTATTTACTGGTTTATGGTGCCGAAGCTATCATTCCAGTTGAGGTAGAAATTCCTTCTTTAAGTATCATACAAGAAGCTCAACTCACTGATGCGGAATGGATAAGGAGCTGCTATGAGCAATTAGCCCTTATAGATAGAAATAGAATGAATGCAGTATGTCACGATCAACTTTACCAGAATAGAATGTCCAGAGCTTTCAACAATAGGGTCAAACCAATATAATTCGCACTGGGACAGTTGGTGCTGAAGCGGATATTTCCGCATCAGGATGAAGCCAAAGGGAAATTTTCACCCAATTGGCAAGGTCCTTACATGGTTCATCGGGTGCTAACAGGAGTAGCACTCATACTTGCAGAAATGAACGGAGAAGTTTGGCCAAAACCAATCAATTCAGACGCAATTAAAAGATACTATGTTTAGATTATTTACATTCCTTCATATGATGTAACTGAACTACGCTTGTCCTGATTCCCATTTAAGAGGGGATACGTAGGTAGCCCTGTGGGTTTGGTCATATCTTAATGAAATTATCAGTTCCCCCACAACCAAAAATTGGGGCAAAATTTTGAGGAGGACTCTCAAAATTCCAAAACGAGCCCAGCCAATGCCATCATATGCCAAAAAGTTAGAAATATGATAAGTAACTGGGGCAGAATTTTGAGAAGATTCTCAAAATTTCGGAGAAGATCCAACAAACTTTGCTGCACAAAGAATGACAAAAAGATCAAATTGGGGTAGAATTTTGAGGAGGACCCTAAAAATTCTAGTGCAAGGAAGCCGCAATGTCTCTAAAATGTTACAATCATTAGTTTATCTAATCTACTTGATTTTATACACCACTATGTTTTCTGAAATAACTTTATTTCAACAATAAGTGCATATTTTTGAAAACTTTATTTATATGGCAGCCAGATGTTACCCAGGACGACTCGAACAGGGTCTCCAGAGCAAAGCAAGAAGACAAGGCACGAACCAGCCTCCCCTTATAAAACTCACGATTTTCTTTGGATGCAGGCCTGATGAACATAACAGGAGTATTCGTAAATATACACATACCAAAATCATGACAATCAGGTCATCCGATGCAAATATATCTCCAGCTAGGAAATATTCTATTCCTATCTGCTACTTGTTCACTACATAAGGCTAAGCACTGCCTTCTCTTTACATGAGACTAAGCTCTGTCTCGATCCTCGCATGAGGCTAAGCCCCGCCTCCATATTTTCACAAGGCTAAACATTGCATTCTCTTTGCGTGAGGCTAAGCCCTGCCTCCATATTTGTATAAGGCTAAGCATTGCCTTCTCTTTGCATGAGGCTAAACCCTGCCTCCACATTCGCATAAGGCTAAGCATTACCTTCTCATTGAATGAGGCTAAGCTCTGCCTTTACATTTGCATAAGGCTAAGCATTGCCTTATCTTTGCATGAGACTAAGCCCTGTCTCAAATCTTGTATGAAGCTAAGCCCTGCCTCCCTATTTACATAAGGCTAAGCATTGACTTCTCTTTGCATGAGACTAAGCCTTGTCTCAAATCTTGCATGAGGCTAAGCCCTGCCTCCATGTTCGTATAAGGCTAAACATTGCTTTCTATTTGCATGAGACTAAGTCCTGTCTCAAATCTTACATGAGGCTAAGGCCTGCCTCCCTATTTGCATAAGGCTAAGTATTGCCTTCTCCCTACATGAGACTAAGCCCTGTCTCAAATCTTGCATGAGGCTAAGCCCTGCCTCCTTATCTGCATAAGGCTAAGCACTGCCTTCTCATGGGACTAAGCATTGTCTCCCCTTGCATAAGTATTGCTCTATTCTAAACTTTGCATTATCTTCTTCTCTCGGGACTAAGCTCTACCCCCAAAACTCTGCGCAAGGCTAAGTATTAATTTTTTATTACCTTTGGTATCATGTCTCTGCATTTCACAGGCTGATGTATAGCCGGCTTGTCCAAAGGCATAATTGTCCTAAGACATCATCCTCATAGCCTGAAGACACCATCTCATGGCGTGAGGATCTCGCAATACTGCACATCATTATTCAAAGGCGTTATGGTTTAGAGGCACCATTTTCATGGCTTGAGAATATCATTTCATGGCCTGCGAATCTCTTATCTCATAATCCATGGCTCGGGATGTCATGGTCTAAGGACGTCATCTTCATTGTCCGAAGACAACCTTTCATGGTCCAAAGGGAATTTGCATCATGTTTAAATTCTCGCAATAATCTATATACTTGCGTGCATTGTGTTTTAAGTTTTGCAGGAAATCCAGGAGAGTAATCGTTCTTCAAACAGGAGCAACCTTCGCTCCGGTTTACACTCGTGCCACTTATACATTGCCATTTATTTCAAACGGAACTGAATCCCATCAATTATCTGCACTTACTCTATGACTGTTTAGATACCTGCCATGTGACACACCCGTTACGATTCGGATTCGTCTTCATAACTGCGCTCAAATCCATTCGATACTACCCTTCACAAAAGAACATTTTTTGAAACTTGCTACCATTCCTATACCAATTTCATCGGCCTCATTCATTATTGGGTCCAGAACTACACACGACCCGATTCTTGTAAAACCAAGGATATGTAGGCAACTAAGAGACCCTATATTTTTCGAAACATATCATTCGGTCAAAATCGGCCATCATAAATAAAAGAAAAATGTGATAGAAAAATAAAAATTAGTTGGGTTGGCCACTTTTTGGGACAACTATCACTACAAGAAAAATGCTCAATAGCAAAGGAAAAACCGATCCCTAAAAATAAGTAATTGGTCCCAAATAGTCAATAGTGACCACCTAATTTGGCCCTTAAATCTTCCGTTGGTAAAGGTCGTTAAGGACGAGATCGGGTGATGGTCGCTAAAACATTTTCGCGACCATTTTAAAACCAGCCATTAAATAATTTTTAAGGACCATGTTTCTAGTGCCTATTTGCCTATTTTAGGGACTAAATTCTTGGTCCTTAAAATATTTTTGTGACTAGTTTAAATGTGGTCGTTGCAACGTTTCCCAGCTGTTGCTGCCCAATATTTCCCTCGTAGATTTCAAAATGCATATATACTTTCAAAATAGTGCATGAGCATCAACCAGTACTTTTAATTAATTTATTCTAGCATTTTATTATATAAATAATTACTAATTGCATCACAAATGGTTTTATGATAATTTTATTGCTTAATTTTGTCATTTATATTTGTACTAAGCTTTAATTATTCCATGAATAGCCATATGTACATGTTAGAGTTATAATTGCAATAATGACCCCATGTGTGCATAAATACCTTATTTTATAAGATTATAACCTTTTATATTTTTATAATACTAAGTTATTATTTTAAATCACTTTCATTCACAAATGATATTTTTATCACTTACAAATTATTTTATAAATTTTTTTATTAAGTTAAATGGGTATTTAAATAATAACCCCTTTTTCTTAATCAATTTCGGACCCCAACCTAATTAAAGCTTAGTCCAATATCCTAATCTAACCCAAACCCAATAACCCAATTATTTTAACCTGCCCCAATCCCAGATTCAATCCTGGCCGTTGATCTCAAGAGATCAACAGTCTAGGACACTCCATCCTTTTTTAATATACCAAACCCCCAAACCCTACCTCATTTTACACAAACCGCCACCCCTGAATCCCTATCTTCTCTCTTCTCTCTCAGACACTCCCCTAACCCTAGCCCCCATCATCGGAAAACCCTCTGTTCCATGGGGTTTCCCTTAGACTTTATGCCCCAGCCGGCCTCTTACTTTTCTGGTTGTTCGATGTTGCTATTATCTGAAGGAGTCTTGAAGAGATTCAACTCAGAGTCGACCTAAACTCTTCATTTCTTCGATGAACCTGCCTTGTGTTCATCGCTATGTTTGTGAGTATTATTATCTTTATGATTATGGTTTGAAACTCTGGTTCTTAATTGAATTTTTCTCACCTTGTTCCATTTTATTTAAAAAATTGTAATTTCTTTCTACTTGAGTCTGTTCATATCCATGTAGATCTGAGATGATTTTAAGTTTATCTGGTATTTTCTTCAATAACCTTCTATTTCTTCCTTATTATTAACCGACTCTAATGCTTCTCTAATACTAGGGCTTCATTTCTTTGCGTTTCTGTAAAAGTTTTCTAAAGAAGTTTGAGTGTTTGATTCCGTTATTCTTTATTTGCTTGACTTCTTATGTTCTAAGCCCTAGGGTTTCTACTTATTTCATTGATTATTTCAGTATTTACCCGTTATTTTCATCTTTGTCAATTAGAAGAGATTTATTGATTTTATTAGGGTTCAAATTATATTTTTCTGGCGAGATTGATACTTCTCTATGATTGTTTTAATCTATTTTCCTTATTTGTGACTCCAAATTGGTACTACTTGCGTTAATTAGTTTATTAACCAGATTTATGGTATTTGATTTCCTTAAACGACTCCTAGATGGTCTTTGATTGATTTCATTGCCTTGTTTAACCTCTAATCTAGGCTATTAATTGATTTCTCCTATTTCAAGGGGTCTTTCCCGGATTCTGTTGAGTTATTTGATTTAGTTAGCCCCAATTAACTGATTGATTTTATTTGTATACCTTATTTGTGAACTCTGAATTATTCTTTGCCTTATTTTATTTCACCCTGATAAGTGCAATATAATTTCCCCTTTCTGACTTCTTTCAGACACACGAACACACTCAGAAAGATACAGAAACACACACACAAACTCTTATTCACACATACTCTACATTGTAGTTCTTTCTGTTACTTTTTTTGCTACATTGTTTAGCCGGCTGAAAGCCAAGGCTAGGCTATTGTATTCAACTTGCCTTCACCTTCCTATTTGCTACCTCTTAACTGGTATGCCCCTATTTCTGTTACCATAATCTTTTCTAAGTGCTATGTGTCTCAGTATACTTCTGCTTTGATACTTGCCTCCTAACCATCTCTTTCTCAACTACCATGCTTCATTTCCTATTCTCTATGACTTATATGATTAGTTCACCCTGGACCTCAACATGTTCATGTTTATTATATGCTTCTTATTTATTTAAACTAGTATGCTTTATTCTTGTTACCTTTTTGTCCCATATGGCTGTGAGGTTAGTGTTTCAACATGCTTCTGTTTCTCTTAACCAGTATAACTTATGTTCTGTCATGTTCTATATGATAGTATGTTCATGTTTGATACATGACACTTATTTACCCAGTTCTTAATTATTATGCCCAAATTCCTGTCCTATTTTATGTGTTGATAGTCTGTCGTAGCATATTCCTGATCAACTCATGGTTTCTATGTACTCCTTTCAAGAATAATGTGCTTTAGATTATCACTATCTTTTTTGTATGGATGTCTGACTAGCTATTTGACTTCAGCATATTTATATTTGTTAAATATATATCTATATGATTATATTTGGTAATAGTTAGTAGACTAAATCAGCTCCAGTAATGTGAAACCTTGTTTGTGACTCTGTTCTGTCTATGATTCCAGTGTTCCTATTTTGTTTAACTATTGGTAACAAAGTCTAAATCAATCTGGTGAAATATGGTCCTGTTCTGCTTGCAACTTGTTTCTATTCACTTCTGAAAATAAACTGCTTTTTTTTCATACAACCATCCCCTACTCTTGTTTACTGTTTTCCAACTCTTACACTTAGTTAACAAGGGTATTTCCACCCCTAGTGTGATCTCTCCTTAGTGCGCGAAACATAGAAATTCGGGAGAAGGTGTTAAGCATTACCGGGTTTCGTGGTTTTATAGCGGTCGCTCAACTATTAATAATTGGCCTAATTATCTGATTCAATACAAGTTTTAAAACTATTGTGCATTTTTTAACCTTTAAAACTGCTTTTAATTATTTATGAAAATTGTTGGAACAAGTCGCGATGTCCCGCACTCATTTGTTTGGTACATATTGCGAATCGCATCACAGGAACCGTACCCACGATCTACAACATGTTTAATTTTATTTATTCGAAGTTGTGGTCACACACACTCGAATTAGGATTTATGTATCGTGACTATGCCACGGGAACCGTACCCATAGTCACGATGATTTAATTAACGCACCTACAGAAAACTTCGATATGTGAGTTATTCTATGGAGAATTGTCCTTATAAATTAAGTCTTCACAAAACAACCAAATCCCTAATTCCAAAAACTCGGCAATCCAATCCAATCCAACTCACTTCACACAAAAAAACACAAAACAATGAATGAAGATGATTGAAGTCCTAGGATTTCAAATAAGCCTAATTATAAATCAGGCAAATCAGATCATTCTTACAGCCCTAAATTACCATCGGAATTAACGCTAGACCAAACAATTTTTATATATTTATATTTTTGAAACTAAGCTTCATTCTCATTTGCAACACAAAAAGAACAATTAAATTAATATATTCACCAAATACAGAGTTAGAAAACAGACCTCAATAAATCTTCCAACAAAGATAAAGACCAGCGAACGAAAAATCTTGGACGGCAACGACCTCGAGCGATGGAACTTCGACTTGAAAAATGTTGCTTGATTTCTTTCGCTAATTCAAATGGTGGCAGTACATATTCCACTGGTACTTCAGAAAATTGGTGAGGGTAAGAAGAGTTAGTGTATTTTTAATTTTTAGAAAAGATGATTTTTTTTTGTTCAAAGAGAAAGGGTACTACCATTTTTCACTTCCTTTTATTTTTTTGGGGTTGCTACTCATTGTTGATTTTGCACCTTCTAAAAATCTCACTTTGTCTATTATGTAATTGGCTTGAGAACCTCCAAATTCCAATCACCCTTAAAATTAAAAAATGAGAGCGACAACAGAAACCTTGGTGCAAATGCTCAGCTCCATTAATGTCGACAAAGTAGAGGCACGAACCTCTATTGTGAAGAGGTGGCCAGTTTTTCCTTTGGAAAATCAGAGGTCTGCCGTTCTCGCCTATTGTTTTTCTTTGGGGGGGGGGGGGAGGGGGGGCTGCTCTTGTTTGTGTGTGTATCTCTTTTTTATAGAAGAAGATGAAAATCTCAAAGTGGAAGGAAAAATGGCTGTGTGTGTATATGATTCTTGGGGATGGGTAGTTCTTCTGTGTGTATTTATGGAAAGGGGCTTAGGGTTAATGGATTGGGCTAGAGAAAATGGGCTTAGGAAATCCGAAATTGTGCTCCAGATTTTGGGTTTCAATTGTTATTATCAATTTGGCAATGGCTTGCCCATGGCCTAAACTCTTTGTGGAGGTGAATCATATTGGGATCACCTTGTGGAACATTAGCTCGAGATTTCCAAGCTGACGACGTTTCCACCATCTCATCAAGAATCTCACATGCATCCGCATAAGGTATTGTCATAAAGTTACCACCGGCCAATTGACTGACTACACATTGGTTTGTAGTATTTGTTGATACCCAATTTTTCCCTGTATATATTTTTTATAAATGCAAAATACTTTCAAAATAGTATATGTATGCATATATAAGTGTGTCCAAATGTTTTAGTATTTTTTTTAATTTTTTAAAGATTTTTATATCAATTTATTGCCCTATTTTAGTAGTACAAAAACCAATAATTATTCCTCAAATTATCATTTTTGTGATTAACTTATTTTATTTTCATATTTATACCAAATATATTTAAGGTAATTTTTACACATTTTTACAAATTTATTTAGTATTTTTTAAAGCTAAATTGCATATAATTGAAATTTTAGCCTATTTTAAGATTTAACTGCGTTTATAATTACAAAATTGATCCCAGTATTTTTAGTTTAATATTTGTATATTATTAATTAATTTAGTACCTTCAATTTGTTTCCAAAAATTATTTTGCTATTTTTTATAAAATTAAAGAGGGAAAAAGTGGCTATTTAATACTTGCCCTACCTATTAAAATTTTAGCCCAAATCGACCCCCCAATTAAACACAATTTCAATTTCAAATGGACCGGCCCAATTCCTAAACTACCCGCCCCTGATTCAATTAAGATCAACCCGCCCAGCCCCCCATTAAATCCAGGCCGTTGATCAAAATGATCAACGACCACAATCCCTTCTTTCCTTTTTTAATCCACCAACACCCCTTAACCCTAAATCATTTCACCTAACCAGCCGCCTTTGAAACCCTCCCCTCTCTCAAAACACTCTCGAACCTTCTCTAACCCTAGCCGCCTCCCATCACTTCTACCTTGAAACCCATTGTGATCCATGGCTTCTTAGGCTATGGAAGTCTTATACCCACCTCCTCTTGCTCCCACGCGCCTGATACCTAAAGATTCGAGGCCTAACCATGAAGGGTTGAACATAGGCCTCTGTCAATTCGAGGTTCCAGGGTCATCTCCGACCTTGCTCCGGCGTACCAAGGTTATCTGAGCATGTTTCTGACCTCTCTGACTCAGATCAGTCATTAGTGGCCTTTCAAAGCCTTTCTCACTTCTAGGGTTCTTCTGAAGCCCTAACCCTTCGAGATTTTTCTCCGATTTCTTTATATCCGTTGTGTATTTGTTCTTTCCTTGAGTGTTCAAACTATTTCCCTAACTTTTCTTTCGAATTTTTTTTTTTAAAAAAAATCTTTCTTTCCGATCTAGGGTCTTCTGAAAAAAATGTTTAAGTGTTTCTCTGACATTCTTTCCCTTTTCTTTTGTGTATTTGCCACTACTATGCTCCTATGTTTTTTATCTACCAAGTTCTCGTATGTTCTCCTACTGTGTTCTATTCTTGTATGTTCTTCTACTGAGTTTTTATACTCCATTCTTGTATGTTCTTTTTACAGTGTTTTATATACTCCATGCTTGTATGTTCTTCTACCATGTTTTCCGTACTGTGTTCTCATATGCTTTTCTATTATGTTCTTATATTTTTCTTCTACTATGTTCCAGCATGTTTCTCCTACTGTACTTTCCTGCTAAGTTCTTAAGCTTCCTTACTTTCCTTCTACTAAGCCCTGTTTAAGTTTTTTCTAAAAAACTTCTTAAGCATGTTCACTGTTCCTATCAGTGTTTCTCCTCTATTTTTTCTTTGAGTGCTTCTACTGTGTTCTGCCTGTTACCTTGATATCATGCTTTCCCATGAGTGTTGCTGTTGATAGAAGCATGCAGGAGGTTTCAGTTATTCTCTGAAACCTCTGAGCCTGCTTCAACCACTTGTCTTCTCATCTGTGTACTTGTTTCACGGCAGAAACCATAAAATTTGGGGGTTTTGCCAGGTTTGATCATATATTTGATTGAACTAGGGTTTTATTTTAGAACCCCTAACTCTTCGAGTCTTTGAATTGAGTTTGGAATTTGTTTCCATATGATTATGATTGTTTTACTAAAACTCTTCTACACTGGTTTTTCCTATTGATTTTACAGTGACATGAAAGTTTTCTTTCATACTTAACATACTCACATGCTCTTTATATATGATGAATTTCCTTATAAATGGTTTTCAAATTTGCAATTAGTTCAAGCTTCCTTCTGAATATAGCCTGATTGATTTCTTTCCATTGGTTACTGATTTTCTCTGTGACACGACCTAAGTGAAACTCTTCTTTATCTTTTCTGACTTGGTTCATTCATTTAAAATCTCAGACCCTTTTGATTTACTGGTTGTTAACTGATCTTCTTACCTTATTTGCACAAATCGTGTATTTTAAAACCCTGTCCTTAAATAACCTTTATGTATTCACCCCTAATTGCCTACTTTGCACAAAGTGTTTGATTAATTTCTTTCCTTAATTGGTTTATACCTGTTTGAATCTGAATCCCTTAATTAAGGGAGGTCTTGTGTAATTGATTGACAATCAGTCCTTCAAATATTTTCTTACCTTGTTTCCTCATGACTTTCACACTATAAAAGGCACGACCTTTCTCCACAAACGGACACTTCACAATTGACAATCTCTTCTGAATTCTCACTCTCACATAATAGAATTCTTCCTTCTTGTCTGCATTCTGACTTTCACAAGACTACTGCTTTTCCCTATTTGTTTCTTTGAAACTGGTATGTCCTAATTTAACTTCAGCATCACCACAATGTGTTTACTTACAACCTTTTGCATCTATGTCTACTTTACTACTTCTGCAGAGTTAAATACTTAAACTAGCATGTTGATTTCCTTTTGCTTGCTTCTGCTATAAATCCCTATTCCCTATTTCCCTTTGTGTGCTTTGAGTTACAGTTTAAAACATGGCAACATGCAAGTTATTGTCTATGGTTTGAACTTGATCCCTTAGGGGATCCTAACCTCTAAATAATGTGTTACAGTAGGCTTATGGGTGTGCCAGCATCTCCCATTGTTGGGTTATGCCCACTAACCTGCTTTTTACCTTTTGCAACTCGCCATTCACTATATCACTATGTGTATTGTTTCCCTTCCCCATTCCCCCTTTCAGAATTCTGTACTTGCACTCTCTCTTAGTTTCTAAGTTTTGCCCCGCTCTTGTGAGCCTTGCCTTGGGACCTTGAGTTCCCTCTTAACTTGGACACCTGAGGGCTGGCCCTTCCACACTGCACTATGGCTTAATATGGTGATACATTTGGGTGTAAGCACTACCCGAAGTTCTTATGAAACCTTTAGGGAACTCTGACACACCCAAATGGGAGAAAGGCTTTGAAACATGATCTTTGGAGTTGGTTTACTTCATACTTCGGATAGGAAGTCTGAATCAGGCTCTCCTTGGTTGTAATTTTCAATTTCTGATGTATTTTCTTTATTTTATTTGGACTGTAATAACTTTGTAATAAACTACTGGGGATGGCTAGAGAAAAGGGGGGGGGATAACTATGTATGTAAAAGGGGTAGATATCCTGCTCATAGGGAATTTCTAATTTCTGCATATCACATGGATATCCTGCCTATAGGAATTCTGCTCTTTCATATGTAGATACTATGCCTATAAGGAATTCTGCATTCATATGGATATCCTACCTAAAATTAAATTTCTACATCTCTCATATAGATATCATGCTCATAGTTAACTGGAAATCCGAATCCTGCATATGCATTTGTCACTAGGCAAATCTGTTTATAAGGCTTAAATAACTAACTGCATTTAGATATCATGTTCATAGGCAAATAACATTTAGATGCCATGCCTATAGGAATTCTGCACTCTTGCTATGTCTGTAAAAATGTTTAAAATCAACAACACCTAGAAAGCATGCCTATAGGAATTAATAACCAAGTCTGAAACGTCTCACTCGCCTACAAATCTAAAATCATTGTCTAACGTTCGCAGAATTTATGATCTTTTGTCAAAACTCGTCTTTCCTGAATAACTGACAACCTTTTCTAAAATCACTATACTTCATCTTTTCTGAAAACAGTAGATATCATGCCTATAAGAGCTTTGTCCAACACCTAGGCAAGCCATAGGATAAACTTGTAAACTGAATGAGATTTTATCAACTACAACCAGCAGGCAGGCCTGATTCGGGCTTCTTATCTGAAATATGCAACAAATCAGTCTGCCCTAACTTTTAATCAGACCCTAATTAGTACGTGTAAGACATGCTAAACTATATGCTTTTCTTTGATTTAAGGAGGTCTGTTTGAGCCTTATTTGTTTATGTGCTTCCCCATACTTGCTATATATATGTTTTTGCTTTTCGCCTTAGTATTTTTACCTTTGAAACCACAAATAAGCCCAGCTTCTCCTCCCCTTTTAGGATTAGTAGTCCAAAGTACCTCCGGGACTGATAGGATCGGGGCAGGTAATAGCATGCAATGAGTAAACAAGACCATTCCGCGCTTTAATACCTTAACGAGGTGGGAAGGGTAGATATGGATATGATGACCAGGCGATAATGTCACATGAAACCCCTCATCGAGGAGCGATTACCAGGCATTTTGTGGGATGATCCATATTATTAATAAACCTATGACCCCCTCTCCTCTTCTTTTATTGCTTTCTTTTAATCTTTTCAAACTGTCTATTTAAAGAAGAAATCAACTTTTCTTAATTTTTTTTCTTGCCTTTGTTTATTTGACCCTTATGTGAAAATCCCCTCTTATATGAAGTCTTAGTTGCCTAAATGCTCCTTGTATTTAAAGTCACAACAATAGTCTAGCCGGGAACCACACTAGTAGATCTCAAGGGTACCTAACACCTCCCCTTGGGATAATTTTAAGCCCTTACCCAAACTCTGGTTGCACAAGTCAAACCATTCTTAGTGTCCTAATGCCCATAAATCATTAGGTGGCGACTCTTCAATCTAAAACCCAATTCTCGAAATGAGTTGTCTTCCCAAATTTCATAAACCCGAACTCCGCGAGGAAAAAGGGGGCGTGACAGCATGGCGACTCTGCTGGGGATGACTTTTAGGCTTTTACCATTTCAAGCTATTACTGTGACTTTACATTTTTCATGTGCTTTATTCGTTTAATATCTTTAAGCATTTAATTCCCTCTTATACTACCCAAACTAACTTGTCTCTTGTTTCTTTCCCTTGTTTCTTTCACTATTTTCCTTTACTGCACTCCTTTATTACTGTTTTAAATTATTGTAATTATTACTTTATGAACATGCAAATACGTGACAACTTGTTTTAATTATTGCATAAGCATGTTTTCAACATCATATTCCACTCGTCCCAAACAAATACCATAGCAATGCTTATAATGAGTGGTTGGGCTCTTCCGATATTATCACCCTTTAAATCCGGCAAAGGCATATTTGCGGTAAAACTAGTCGATCAACGGTGTAGTCGATGGTTCCGTGCCTTTCCCTCTTGAGTTGTCCGCTCAAGGGTACTAGTCTAAAAACCCCATAGAAACCTTACTCTGTTTAACTATGCATGCATCATGGTCAAACCTAGCTGAGTCAGTTATGTTGTCCGCATAATGACTCTTTAAGATAGCCTTGTCCCAAGTCCACTAGGTTTCCCTAAAACCCAAATGGACATCACCACATTCTGTGCATTTATTTGGAGAACTAAATGCTTCATGCTAATTGTTGATGTTAAATAGTCGAGTCTGGTGGGGGTAAGGGCCTAACCTTGTTTGTCTTACAGAAAATGAAGAATGAGGTCCCTAGTTTCGGTATGGTTAGCACGCCCCCATTCTTGCTAGACTGGTGGAGGAGGCTCCCATCAAATGACCAAGTCAATGAGTGGAAAGAGAGGGTCGCCAAAGCTAGCGAAAAGTTGGAATATCTGGAATATAACCTGCTGGAATTGGAAGCAAAAGTGAGGAAGAGAGTCACTGACTGCCAAAACGCTAAGGGAAATGAAGGAGAACACCTAGCAAAGGCATTTTTACTAGTGAACCTACGCGAGCTGGAGGATTTGATCAATGAGAGCATTCAACCTGAGGAAGGTCCTTCTGGGACCAAGTAGATAGGAGCTTGCTCTTTTGCTTTAAGAAATGTAATAAGGCCCATGGCCACTAGTGACATTTCATTCCTTGTTATTTAGTGTCGTTTTGGGATTCGTCTAATTTTATCAATAAAATGAGGCATTTAGAATTCTAAGTTCTCCAAATCAATTTGTCTCTAGGCTTACCTCAGGCACAATGAGGCTCCCAAATTAGGACACGATTTACATTCCTGCACTATTTGTTTAAATATCGCAACGTCTTTTCCTTATAATCCTCACTGACTTGTTACCTCTTTGTTTTTGCTTTTTTTTATTTATTCCCCTCCCCAAAGGTTAGTACGTGCATTCTGGCATCGTCATCATATTGCACAAGATCAAAGGGCCCTCTACCCACTCCTCCTCCTAGTCCTATCAGAAGCAGGAACAAAGAAAAGATGGAAGATTTGAACAACACAAGAAAGGAAAACTCAAATGAACGAGTAGAGGTCACTCATGGTGCTTAGGTCTCCAAAGAAAGTGCATCCCAACTAGAGCAAAAGTTGTTGAAATTTCAAAAGGAGCTTGATCAGGTTCAGAATCTGGCAAACTTGTCATTTTCCCTCACCACTCCAGACACCAACCCCACACCTCCACAAAATACCCCGAAACCACAAAACCATCCCGCTCCTCACCACCACTGCAACACTTGCCACACCTCCAACAATACTCCACTGCTCATCCCAGAACCTTTGAACTCCACAAATGACCATTTCCACGCCCACCATAACACCCCCATCTATGTGGAGACCATGCCACACTCCACCCAACCTGTCTCAAGCACACCCGAGTCTGATGATAAAGACTCACTCATCAGGAACCTAGCTGCGGAACTCAAGAAATTGACTAGTCGAATTCAGGGTGTCGAAGGAAGTAAGGGGATTGAAGGGTTAAACTACGAAGATCTTTGCATACAACCGGATGTCGAACTGCCCGAGGGGTACAAACCTCCTAAGTTCGAAATGTTTGATGGTACAGCGGATCCGAGAATCCACTTGAGAACATACTGCGACAAGCTGGTCGGAGTAGGGAAAGACGAAAGGATTTGCATGAAGCTTTTCATGAGGAGTATAAAGGGAGATGCTCTGTCTTAGTACATTAGCCAAGACCCGAAGAAATGGTCGAACTGGGTGAGTATGGCGTCTGACTTTATGGATAGGTTCAGGTTCAATACAGAAAATGCACTAGATGTGTTCTACATCCAAAATTTAAAGAAGAAGCCCACGAAAACATTCTGCGAGTACGCTACTCGTTGGAGATCTGAAGCTGCTAAGGTCAGACCGACTTTAGAAGAAGAACAAATGAACAAGTTTTTCATCCGAGCTCAAGACCCGCAGTACTATGAAAGGCTGATGTTGATTGAGAGCCAGAAATTTTCCGACATCATCAAGTTAGGGGAAATGATCGAGGAAGGCATCAAAAGTGGTATGGTTACAAACTTTGAAGCTTTGCAAGCTACCAATAAGGCTTTACAGTTTGGTGGTACGTCCAAGAAAAGGGACTTATATGCCGTAATGGTTGCAAAAAGAGCCAAATCCCCTATCAAATACCAGGCCTATCCGATACCTCCACTCACATATCAGCCTACCCCGAATTACCAAGCACCCTCACCCTCCTACGAAACTCCACCACCTACTTACCAATCACTCCACCTCCTACATGTCAACCTACTTCACCCAGATACTCCCAACCTGCACATGCCTACCAAGCCTACAATGCTCAGCCATCCTACTATCAATCACCTCCCACACGTCAAAACTTTCCTGGACCTCGATCAAATTTTGACCACAGACCTCCCAAACAGTATATCACCATTGCTGAACCAATTGACCAGATGTACAAAAGGCTCAAAGTTGCTGGTTATGTCACCCCTATCCCTGCTATAACCCCTGAAAACCCTTCTCAATGGGTCAACCCAAATAAATCCTGTGCATACCATTCTGGCATGAAAGGGCATACCATTAATGAATGCCGCTCTCTGAAAGACAAGATCCAGACTCTGATTGATAACAAGATCTCTATGCCAAAGGAGCCTACTCCGAATGTCCGCAACAACCCTCTACCAGACCTCAAGGGTGGAGGTGTTCACATGATTGAAATAGAGGATGATTGGGATCCCAAAGGATCGATCGGTTTAATCACAGAAGGTGACGAACCAAAAAAGCCAATAGTCACCCTTAATCTGATTGTAGTCCAAACTCAGCCTTCTGGGGACACTGAGGTAAACGTGTATGTGCCACTTGAGACACCAACACCAATTGAAGTCGAATTCGTGATTCCACAAATGCACCTCCACCATTTGAAGTTGCAATTTTACCTCCCAAAGCACATGCTCTGTTCGGAGTGGAGATGTCCACACCGATTCCAGTGGCGATGTAGGTTGTAACACCGTTCCATACAAATGTCGTACCTTGGGATTACACAACCGAGGTGAGAAGGAAAGGGAAAGCCAAGTTCAGGAAAATAATTGCGGCACAGGGTATGACAAGAACCAGCAAAGTTTATACTCCGGAGCATTTAGCTTAGTAGAGTAAGCAGGCCTCTGGTCGGCCGACCATCACTGAAATTGGGTCTGATGATATCTGGAGAAAGATACAAGCCAAGGAATACTCAGTCATTGATCAGCTGAACAAAACAACGTCACAAATTTCTATCCTAGCTTTGTTGCAAAGTTCTGACGTACATAAGAATGCCCTGTTGAAGGTGCTGAGTGAGGCATATGTACCAAGCAACATCACCGGAGGAGAAATGGCAAACATGGTAGGGCAGGTAATGGAAAGTCACAAGATCACTTTTCATGAAGACGAGTTGCCACTAGAAGGGTTGAGTCACAACAAAGCATTGCACATCACCGTGCAATGCGAAGATTATTTTATCACTAGGGTCCTGATTGATCGAGGATCCAGCCTCAATATTTGTCCGTTGGTAACACTCAGAACATTGGGAAAGGGTCTGTAGAGATCAAGGACAGGGCCATCAACGTCAAAGCTTTTGACGGTACCAAAATTCCACCATTGGGGAAATCAGCCTGTGTTTGCAAATGGGGCCTACTTGGTTCGACATTGATTTTCAGGTTATAGACGTGCCTACATCTTACAACTTGTTATTGGGACGGCTATGTATTCATGTTGCTGGGGCCGTAGCATCAACATTGCATCAGGAGGTGAAATTTGAGTGGAACTACCAAGAGGTGATCATTCACGACGATGGTAGCAATCTCATATATAGTTGCCAAACCATCCTAGCGATTGGAGGAAGGAGAAAGAAATGTGGGGAAACCTATCACCACATCGAGCGAGTCAACGCTATTGACAAAGACAAATGGTGGGACAACAAAATTGAAAGCATATTGAACTGGAGCGGATATGGTCTTGACAAGGGACTTGGCCAGAACCTCCAAGGAATCGCCAAGCCAATCAAACTGAAGAAACATGGTACCACTTTCGGTCTGGGATACAAGTATACTTGGGAGGAATTCAACAACTGTTTGCCACCATGGTGCGTCCCATACTACCCGTTGGAGCAGCCAATACCACATTTGGAGCAGACTTTCCAGCCGGCCGATATTATCTATGGGTCGGAAGAAGAGGAAGCACTGGCAGCAGTGAGGAATTTGTTCCTAGAAAAAGATGACATGGATTGTTGTGTCATTTTCGAGGAGAAGGGGGAGGAAGGACCTTCCATACAGGCCGTAAGCCGAGGAGCACGCCTAAAAAATTGGACCATCAGAACCACCAGAACTCGGAAAGCCTTAGGGTAGCAAGGCTGAACAAAGCATTATGCACTATCTTTTATTTTACTAGTTGATTTTCCTTTCGCATTTTTGAATTTTCGCAATAAGATCTTCCAATGTTCAAAACGGTTATGAAATTTATCAAAGCATTTCGGTTTCCTTACAAATCTTACTCTTATTATTTTCTCTCATTACTTTACTTATTCAATATTACTATTGCCTGTCTTGATGAACCAATGGCTGTGACATGCAATGAGACAACGCAACAAACAGACATGGATTCAGAGGAAGATGATATTCTGGAAGAAATTGTTAAATAGGTTTAAAATTTTAAGAACAAACCTAAGTCCAACATGGACGATACCGAGATTGTTAACCTGGGAGATGCAGAAAATATCAAAGAAACTCGGATCCGTGTTCATTGTCACCGTCGGAAAAGGAAGAATACACAGAATTTCTGAAGGAATATGAGGACATATTCTCCTGGTCATATGATGACATGACTGATTTGAGCACATCTATTGTGGCCCACAAACTGCCAACTGATCCGACATGTCCACCAGTAAAACAGAAGCTCAGAAAGTTTAAATCCGATATGAGTCTGAAAATCAAAAAAGAAGTAACTAAGCAGGTCAAAGCTAAGGTCCTTAGGGTAGTAGAATATCCGACATGGTTAGCCAATATTGTGCAGGTGTCGAAGAAGGATGGGAAGGTAAGAGTTTGTCTCGACTACTGGGATTTCAATTGGGTCAGTCCAAAGGACGACTTCCCCTTGCCGAACATACTCATCCTGATCGACAATTGCGCCAAGCATGAGGTGCAATCATTTGTAGATTGCTTCGCGGGATATCATCATATCTGGATGGACGAAGAAGATGCTGAGAAAACGGCTTTCATTACGCCGTAATGGATGTACTGCTACAAGATGATGCCATTCGGGTTAAAGAATACAGGGGCCACCTACATGAGGGCCATGACTACTATCTTCCATGATCTGATACACAAGGAGATTGAGGTGTTGTAGATGATGTCATCATAAAGTCCAAGAAAGCCACTAACCACATGGAAGATTTGAGGAAGTTCTTCAATAGACTGAGAAGATACAACCTGAAACTGAATCCCGCGAAATGTGCATTTGGGGTTCCTACCGGAAAACTACTTGAGTTCGTTGTGAGTCGCCGAAGGATAGAATTGGATCCATCGAAGGTCAAAGCTATTTAAGAACTGTCACCGCCAAAGAACAAGAAGGACATAATAAGCTTCTTGGGAAGACTTAACTATATCAGTCGGTTCATAGCACAATCTACGCTCATCTGTGAGCCGATCTTTAAGATGTCAAAGAAAGACACCGCTACCACATGGACTGATGATTGCCAAAAAGCTTTCGATAGAATCAAGAAATACCTATCAACACCACTAGTCTTAGTTCCGCCTGAGCCGGGTAGACCTCTATTACACTACCTTACAGTATTGGATGGAGCGTTCGGTTGTGTTTTGGGGCAGCATGATGAAACGGAGAGTAAGGAGCAGGCCATCTATTACCTCAGTAAGAAGTTCACCCTGTACGAGGCTCGGTATTCTCTGTTAGAGCACACCTGTTGTGCTTTGACTTGGGTAGCTCAGAAGTTGAGGCACTACTTCTATGCCTATACTACATATCTCATATCAAGAATGGATCCCTTGAAGTACATCTTTTAGAAGCCCATGCCCACTGGCATGCTGGCCAAGTGGCAAATCCTGTTGAGTGAATTTGACATTGTCTACATGACTCAGAAAACAATCAAAGGATAGGCACTAGTAGATCACCTTGCTGAAAATCCCGTGGACGGAAAATACGAACCCCTGAAAACATATTTTACTAATGAAGAGGTATCATTCGTAGGAGAAGACATTGCAGAATCCTATGACGGTTGGAGAATGTTTTTCGATGGAGCAGCAAATTTCAAAGGAGTTGGCATAGGAGCAGTCCTAGTATCAGAAATCGGTTAGCATTATCCGGTATCTACCAAGCTCAGGTTCCCGTGCACCAACAACATGGCCGACTACGAAGCCTGCATCTTAGGGCTCAAGATGGCCATTGAAATGAACATCCAAGAGTTGCTAGTAATTGGGGATTTAGACTTGCTTATACATCATGTCCGAGAAGAATGGGCGACCAAGAACGCCAAGATACTTCATTATCTTCATCATGTACGAGAGTTGAGAAAAAGGTTCACAAAGACAAAATTCCAGTATGTTCCCAGGGTCCAGAATGAATTCGCCGATGCATTGGCTACCCTATCATCCATGATACAACATCCAAACAAGAATTTCATTGATCCCATTCCGATAAAGATCCATGATCAGCCCTCTTACTATGCTCACGTCGAAGAAGAAGCAGACAGAATTGGTTTCATGATATCAAGGAATACTTGGCAAAAGGAGAATACCCAGAACTCGCAAACGCTACTCAGAAGCACACGCTTCAGAGGGTATCCAACAATTTCTTTCACATCGGAGGAATCCTGTACAGGAGGACTCCTGATTTTGGATTACTAAGGTGTGTCGACGCAAAGGAAGCATCCAGGCTATTAGAGGAAATTCATGCAGGGACATGCGGTCCTCATATGAATGGCTTTGTTTTAGCAAAGAAAATATTCCGAGTTGGTTACTTTTGGATAACTATGGAAACAGACTGCATCCAGTATGTCCGAAAGTGCCACCACTGCCAGATACATGCAGACATGATAAAGGTGCCTCCAAATGAGCTAATGCAACAAGCTCGCTGTGGCCGTTCGCCGTCTGGGGAATGGATGTTATTGGCCCAATCGAACCCGCCTCATCAAACAGTACAGGTTTATCCCAGTAGTGATTGATTATTTTACCAAATGGGTTGAAGCAGCATCTTACAAGGCAGTGACTAAGAAAGTCGTGGCGGATTTTGCCCGCGACCGTATCATGTGTCAGTTCGGAATTCCAAAGTCAATCATTACTGATAATGGCTCCATCCTCAATAGTGATTTGATAAAATCCATGTGTGAAACCTTCAAGATCAACAACAACAACAACTACCTAGTAAAATCCCATATAGTGGGGTATGGGGAGGGTAATGTGTACGTAGACCTTACCCCTGCCCGATCGGGACAGAGAGGCTGTTTCTGATAGACCCTCGGCTCGATAAGACGAAAACAGAGTAAAGAAAAAAAAATAGGAGAGAATTCATTAGTAAATCTAGTAGATCGAAATAGTAACAGAAACATAAAAATCGAAAGATGAATGACATGCAATAACAGTAACCATAATCTACGGCCCGGGTCTAAGACAAACAACAAGAATAGTGTGGGACCAATATAAATTGCAACCCATCTAAGACCAACCCTAATCCAACCCCGCCTCACCCTCGGAATAAAGTAAGGAAAGCTTTACTACCTCTATCATACAACCCTAATGCTTGACCTCCAGGCCTTCCTATCAAGGGCCATGTCCTCGGAAATGTGCAATCGTGCCATGTCTTGCCTGATCACCTCTCCCCAATACATCTTAGATCTCCCTCTACCTCTTCTCGAACCCTCCACGACCAACTGCTCATACCTCCTCACCGGTGTCTTGAGGCTTCTCCTCTGCACGTGCCCGAACCATCTAAGCCTCGCTTTCCGTATCTTGTCATCCACAGGAGCGACGCCCACCTTCTTCCGAATATCTTCATTACTAATATTGTCTATCCTAGTGTGCCCGCACATCCACCTTAGCATCCGCATCTCTGCTACTCTTATCCTCTGGATATAGGAGTTCTTAACCGGCCAACACTCTGCCCCACACAACATGGCTGGTCTAACTACAGCTCTATAAAACTTACCTTTGAGTATCGGTGGCACTTTCTTGTCACACAAGACTCCAGATGCAAGCCTTCATTTCATCTAACCCGCCTCTATGCGGTGAGTGATGTCCTCGTCGATTTCTCCGTCCCCCTGAAACCTTCAAAATCAAACACAAGAATTCTATAGCCTACACACCTTAGATGAACAGAGCCGTAGAGGCCGCCAATAAGAATATCAAGAAGATACTAAGGAAAATGATAGAGAAGCACAAACATTGGCATGAGAAGCTATTGTTTGCTTTATTGGGATACCGCACCACAGTCCGCACATTAACAGGAGCAACCCCCTATATGCTGGTCTATGGTACAGAGGTAGTCATTCCCGTTGAGGTAGAAATTCCTTCCTTAAGGATCATACAGGAAGTAGAGCTCGACGACACAGAGTGGGTGAAGAGTCATTACGAGCAACTAGCTCTTATAAACGGAAAGAGAATAAATGCAGTTTGCTATGGTCAGCTCTATCAGAACAGAATGTCTAGAGCCTTCAATAAAAGAGTCAAGCCGAGACAATTCACACCGGGGCAGCTAGTGTTAAAGCATCAAGATGAAGCCAAAGGGAAATTCTCTCCTAACTGGCAGGGTTCGTACATGGTTCACCGGGTTCTGAAAGGAGGAGCCCTCATACTTGCAGAAATGGACGGAGAAGTTTGGCCAAAGCCAATAAATTCAGACGCAGTCAAGCGATACTATGTGTAATCTTTATGCTTTCCTTATATGATGTAATTTGAACTACACCTGACCTGATTCCCGTTAAAGAGGGGATATGTAGGCGGCCCTATGGGTTCAATCACAATTCAATAAAATTTCCATTTCCCCCACTATTGGAAACTGGGGCAGAATTTTGAGGAGGACCCTCAAAATTTCGAAGTCGATTCCAGCCATTTATCATTAACAGACGTTAGAAGCAACATCCCAGTAAACTGGGGCAAAATTTTGAGGAGGACCCTCAAAATTCCGGAGCAAGAAAAGTTGCAATGTCTTGAACCACGTCACAGTTGTCGAGTCATCTAAAGAAAACTATTCTTAATTATGTACTTATGTTATGCTTTTACTAAATCATGCATGTTTATTACTAAAATTGCCTTGTTTAGCAACGCTATTCCAGTGATATATATGGTATCACCGGATCAATCCCGAGCAGGTCAAGCAAAGCCAGCGGGGATACGAACTAACCTTTCCCCCTTTATACACTCATATTTTTCTTTGGATGCAGGCACTTGAGTTGCAAAATCATCAAATATACTATACGCTCACTCACAAAGTTCAGGAATACAACTCTCTGAACCGTTGCACTTGCTCGCAACTGCTATCCGCACAACAGTGTCCCCAGGAGGCACAATATCCCCAGCAATTGCGATACCACAATCCGCTATCAGCTAAGAAAACTCTATTGCCATTTGCCATTTTTACTTCCTACATAAGGCTACCATTCTGCCTTCCGAGACTAAGCTCTGTCTCCATCTGCATTCTTTGTATTGCATAAGGCTACCATTCTGCCTTCCGAGACTAAGCTCTGTCTCCATCTGCATTCTCTACATTGCATAAGGCTACCATTCTGCCTTCCGAGGTTAAGCTCTACCTCCATCTGCATTCTCTGCATTGCATAAGGCTACCATTCTGCCTTCCGAGACTAAGCTCTGTCTCCATCTGCATTCTCTGCATTGCATAAGGCTACCATTCTGCCTTCCGAGGTTAAGCTCTACCTCCATCTGTATTTTCTGCAGTGCATAAGGCTACCATTCTTCCTTCCGAGGTTAAGCCCTTTTAGACTTTAACCATCCATCCTAACCCAAATATCGCGTCTGTCTTGGAAAATTTCCATCGGCATATTCCGCCGAGGGATCCTGAACTACATATGGCCTGATTCCTATAAGACCAGGGATATGTAGGCAGCTCACGAGCCAGAGCTCGGTCAAATTTTTCAAACCATTCCGTTCGGTCAAAAATGGCCATAATATCTTTACCCGATAACTCTTTCATCCTTCTTAGGTAAAGAGGGGCAGCTGTTGATACCCAATTTTTCCCTGTATATTTTTTTATTAATGCAAAATACTTTTAAAATAGCATATGTATGCATATATAAGTGTGTCCAAATGTTCAAGTATTTTTCCTTATTTCTTAAAGATTTTTAAATCAATTTATTGCCCTATTTTAGCAGTACAAAAACCAATAATTATTCCTCAAATTATCATTTTGGTAATTAACTTATTTTATTCTCATATTTATACCAAAATATATTTAAATTAATTTTTACAAATTTAGTTAGTATTTTTTAAAGCTAAGTTGCATATAATTGCAATTTTAACCTATTTTAAGATTTAATTGCATTTATAATTACAAAATTGATCCCAATATTTTTAATTTAATATTTGTGTATTATTAATTAATTTAGTACCATCAATGTGTTTTCCAGATATTATTTTGCTATTTTTTATAAAAATAAAGAGGGAAAAAGTGGCTATTTAATACTAGCCCTACCTATTTAAATTTTAGCCCAAATCAACCCCCCAATTAACCCCAATTTCAATTTCAAATGGACCGGCCAATTCCTAAACTACCCGCCCCTGATCCAATTAAGTTCAACCCTCCCGACCCCTTTTTAAATCCAGGCCGTTGATCAAAATGTTCAACGGCCACAATCCCTCCTTTCTTTTTTTTAACCCACCAACACCCCTTAACCCTAAATCATTTCACCTAACCAGCCACTTCTGAAACCCTCCCCTCTCTCAAAACACTCGTGAACCTTCTCTAACCCTAGCCGCCTCCCATCACTTCTATCTTGAAACCCACCGGGATCCATTGCTTCTTAGGCTATGGAAGTCTTATACCCACCTTCTCTTGCTCCCACGCGCCTGATACCTAAAGATTCGAGGCCTAACCATGAAGGGTTGAACACAAGCCTCTATCAATTCGAGGTTCTAGGGTCATCTCCTGCCTTGCTCCGGCGTACCAATGTTATCTGAGCCTGTTTCTGACCTCTCCGACTCAGAACGGTGGCCTTTCAAAGCCTTTCTCACTTCTAGGGTTCTTCTGAAGCCCTAACCCTTCGAGGTTTTTCTCCAATTTCTTTAGATCCGTTGTGTATTTTTACTCTCTTTGAGTTTTCAAGCGATTTCCCTAACTTTTCTTTCGAAAATTATTTTTTTACAAAAAATCTTTCTTTCCGATCTAGGGTTTTCTGAAAAAATGATTAAGTGTTTCTCTGAATTTCTTTCCCTTTTCTTTTGTGTATTTGCCTCTACTGTGCTCCTATGTTTTTTATCTACCAAGTTCTCGTATGCTCTCCTACTGTGTTCTATTCTTGTATGTTCTTCTACTGAGTTTTTATACTCCGTTCTTGTATGTTATTTTTACAATGTTTTATATACTCCATGCTTGTATGTTCTTCTACCATGTTTTCCGTACTGTGTTCTCATATGCTTTTCTATTATGTTCTTGTATTTTTCTTCTACTTTGTTCCAGCATGTTTTTCCTACTGTACTTTCCTGCTAAGTTCTTAAGCTTCCTTACTTTCCTTCTACTAAGCCCTGTTTAAGTTTCTTCTGAAAAACTTCTTAAGCATGCTCATTGTTCCTCTCAGTGTTTCTCCTCTATTTTTTCTTTGAGTGCTTCAACTGTGTTCTGCCTGTTACCTTGATATCATGCTTTCTCATATGTGTTGCTGTTGATAGAAGCATGTAAGAGATTTCAGTTCTTCTCTAAAACCTCTGAGCCTGCTTCGACCACTTGTCTTCTCATCTCTGTACTTGATTCAAGGTGGAAACCCTAAAATTTTGGGGGTTTTACCAAGTTTGATCATATATTTGATTGAACTAGGGTTTTATTTTAGAACCCCTAACTCTTTGAGTCTTTGAATTGAGTTTGGACTTTGTTTTCATATGATTCTGACCTTTTTACTAAAACTCTTCTACACTGGTTTTTCCTATTGATTTTACAGTGACATGAAAGTTTTCTTCCATACTTAACATGCTTACATGCTCTTTATATATGATGAATTTCCCTCTAAATGGTTTTTAAATTTGCAATTAGTTCAAGCTTCCTTCTGAATATAGCCTGATTGATTTCTTTCCATTGGTTACTGATTTTCTCTGTGACGCGACCTAAGTCAAAACCCTTCTTCATCTTTTCTGACTTGGTTCATTCAAACAAAATCTCAGACCCTTTTGATTTACTGGTTGTTAACTGATCTTCTTACTTATTTTCACAAACCGTGTATTTTAAAACCCTGTCCTGAAATAACTTTTACGTATTCACCCGTAATTGCCTACTTTGCACAAAGTGTTTGATTAATTTCTTTCTTTAATTGGTTTATACCCATTTGAATCTGAATCCCTTATTAAGGAAGGTCTTGTGTAAGTGATTGACAATCGGTCCTTTAAATATTTTCTTACCTTGTTTCCTCATGACTTTCACACTATAAAAGGCACGACCTTTCTCCACAAACGGACACTTCACAATTGACAATCTCTTCTGAATTCTCACTCTCACATAATAGAATTCTTCCTTCTTGTCTGCATTCTGACTTTCAAAAGACTACTGCTTTTCCCTATTTGTTTCTTTGAAACTGGTATGTCCTAATTTAACTTCAGCATCACCACAATGTGTTTTCTTACAGCTTTCTGTATCTATATCTACTTTACTACTAGAGTTAAATACTTAAACTAGCATGTTGATTTCCTTTTGCTTGCTTCTGCTATGAATCCCTATTCCCTATTTCCCTTTGTGTGCTTTGAGTTACAGTTTAAAACATAGCAATATGCAAGTTATTGTCTATGGTTTGAACTTGATCCCTTAGGGGATCGTAACCTCTAAACAATGTGTTTCAGTAGGCTTCTGGGTGTGCCAGCATCTCCTATTGTTGGGTTATGCCCACTAACCTGCTTTTTACCTCTTGCAATTCCCCATTCCCTATATCCCTATTTTTATTGTTTTCCTTCCCCTTTTCCCTTTTCAGAATTCTGTACTTTCACTCTCTCTTAGTTCTTAAGTTCTACCCCCCTCTTGTGAGCCTTGCCTTGGGACCTTGAGTTCCCTCTGAACTTGGACACCCAAGGGCGGCCCTTCCATACTGCATTATGGCTTAATATGGTGATATATTTGGGTGTAAGCGCTGCCCGGAGTTCTTATGAAACTCTTAGGGAACTCTAACACACCGAAATGGGAGAAAGGCGTTGAAACATGATCTTTGGAGTTGGTTTACTTCATACTTCAGACAGGAAGTCTGAATCAGGCTCTCCTTGGTTGTAATTTTTAATTTCTTATGTATTTTCTTTATTTTATTTGTACTGTAATAACTTTGTAATAAAACTATTGGGGACAGCTAGTGAAAAGTGGGAGGAATAATTATGTATGTAAAAGGGGTAGATATCCTGCTCATAGGGAATTTCTGATTTCTGCATATCACATAGATATCCTGCCTATAGGAATTCTGCACTTTCAAATGTAGATACTATGCCTATAAGGAATTCTGCATTCATATGGATATCCTGCCTATAATAAAATTTCTGCATCTCTCATATAGATATCATGATCATAGTTAACTGGAAATCCGAATCTTACATAGGCATATGTCACTAGGCAAACCTGTTTATTGGGCTTAAATAACTAACTTCATTTAGATATCATGTTCATAGGCTTAAACGAAGTACAACATTTAGATGTCATGCCTATAGGAATTCTGCACTCTTTCTATGTTTGTAAAAGTGTTTAAAATCAACAACTCCTAGAAAGCATGCCTATAGGAATTAATAACCAAGTTTGAAATGTCTCACTCGCCTGCAAATCTAAAATCATTGTCTAATGTTTGCAGAATTTATGATCTTTTGTCAAAACTCGTCTTTACTGAATAACTGACAACCTTTTCTAAAATCAGTATACTTCATCTTTTCTGAAAATAGTAGATATCATGCCTATAGGAGCTTTGTCCAACACTTAGGCAAGCCATAGGATAAACTTGTAAACTGAATAAGATTTTATCAACTACAACCAGCAGGCAAGCCTGATTCGGGATTCTTATCTGAAATATGCAATAAATTAGTCAGCCCCAACTTTTAGTCAGACCCTAATTAGTACGTGTAAGACATGTTAAACTATATGCTTTTATTTAATTTAAGGTGGTCTGTTTGAGCCTTATTTGTTTATGTGCTTCCTCATACTTGCTATATATATGTTTTTTGCTTGTCGCCTTAGTATTTTTACCTTTGAAACCACAAATAAGCCCAGCTTCTCCTCCCTTTTTAGGATTAGTAGTCCAAAGTACCTCCGGGGTTGATAGGATCGGGGCGGGTAGTAGCATGCAATGAGTAAACGAGACCGTTCCGCGCTTTAATACCTTAACGGGGTGGGAAAGGTAGATATGGATATGATGAGCGCGCGATAATGTCACGTGTAACCCCTCATCAAGGAGCGATTATCGGGCATTGTGTGGGGTTATCCATATTATTAATAAACCTAGGACCCCCCTCCTCTTCTTTTATTGCTTTCTTTTAATCTTTTCAAACTGTCTCTTTAAAGAAGAAATCAACTTTTCTTAATTTCTTTTCTTTCCTTTGTTTATTTGTAACCTTTATGTGAAAATCCCCTCTTATATGAAGTCTTACTTGCCTAAATGCTCCTTGTATTTAAAGTCACAACAATAGTCTAGCCGGGAACCACACTAGTAGATCTCAAGGGTACCTAACACCTCCCCTTGGGATAATTTCAAGCCCTTACCCAAACTCTGGTTGCACAAGTCAAACCTTTCTTAGTGTCCTAATGCCCATAAATCATTAGGTGGCGACTCTTCAATCTAAAACCCAATTCTCGAAAGGGAATGAGATGTCTTCCCAAATGTCATAAACCCGGACTTCGCGAGGAAAAAGGGGGCGCGACAGTATTAATACCATGGTAGAAAGTTTGTTGGATTATGTTGTCAGTCATATCATTGTTCGGGCACTCCTTCACCATTATCTGATACCTCTCCCAAATATCATGCAAAGGTGCATTAGGCTGTTGCGTGAACGCTAATATTTCATCCCTAAAAGTAGACATATGCTCGAGAGAGAAAAACTTAGCAATAAACTTTGCTGCCAATTTATCCCAAGTATGTATTGAATGATTAGACAAGCATTCCAATCAATCTAAAGCTTTACCCGTAGAGAGAAGGGAAAAAGCCTTAGCCTCAAAGCATTCTCGAAAACATTAATTTTCTTGCTCTCCCAACACATATCCGCAAAGCCCTTCAAATGTTTATAGGCATTTTGATTTGGCGCACATATGAAATAGCCTCGTTGATCTAGCAAAGTGAGCATCACATTGGTAATTTGAAAGTTTCCTTCCCTAATGCGAGGGGGGACTATTTCACTTGCATAACCCTCATTGGGCAATATCTGGTATTGTGTCGCTTGTGATAGTGGTGGTGGAGGTGTTGGTGTTGGGGGCACGTTGTCTTGTTGACCTCGACCTCGATGATTTTGTTGTGGCACTTGAGGTACATCATCCAGTTGTTCCTCCTCACTGTCCAACTCCCCTAATGGCATATTTTTGAGCTCATTGTTCGCCATTTTTTACCTCTGATTTTGTCAACAAGTTAATAACACAAAAGGGAAAGAAGATATTTTAAGAACACACTCAAATATATACTAATACCGTTAAATCTCCCAGGCAACAGCGCCAAAAATTGATCCACGTCTAATCCGCACTTAGTAGTGAGTGGAAATGATCATTGGAAGAATATTAGCCAATAAGAGTCGAGGTCAATTTTCACCGGGAGTTTATAAGGGGTGTTAGAATAAACACTTGACGAGAGTATATGAAATAACTCAATTGCACTTCCAACGCATATTTGTTGTTTTCTAAGTCTACAATTAACACTACAAATTTAAACTAAGTAGAAGAAACTAAAAACTAGTAATTACTTTTGTTATTTTTATGAAATGGGAAAAAGCCTAGGGATGTAACCTTTGCCTAGATGCTAACTTAATGGGTAAATCATGTTAATGCTTATTTTAGTGATCGAGGTATATTATAACTCTCAACTCTCAATTACCCACTCAATACTTTTCGGTTATAGAGTGGTTATGCTCTAATTGGCTTTCTCAAGTTCAAATGGGTATTAATTCAAACGGTTGATATGAGATTAAGTCAAGATTTCTCTATCTCTAGTTCAAACTCTTTAATTAGACTAGCCAAAACCTTAACTAGTCCAATTTCTTGTTAGCCAAGTTTTCATAGATTAAGTCCCTGTTTCTCAAGTAACAACCAAGTCAAATAGGCTTGAATCAATGTTTGCAACCATTAATTCTAGAAATAATGCATAAACAAGGCTAAATAATAAACATCCACTCATAAAAAATCATTAGATTAATGACCCATAAGGTTTACACACTAGGGTTGGGTCACAACCCTAGAAAGAATCTAGCTACTTATACTAAAAAATCAATAAAACAAAGAAGAAGAAGAAGAAGAAGAAGAAGAAGAAGAAGAAGAAGAAGAAGAAGAAGAAGAAGAAGAAGAAGAAGAAGAAGAAGAAGAAGAAGAAGAAGAAAAAGAAGAACTAATTAGAGGCATAAACTAAGATTTAATTGATAAAACAAATGTTTCTTCACCCAAAATAATCACTATCCTAAACAGAAAAATATAACTGCTACTGCTCAAAACAATACAGAACTTTCCCTAAAAAGTGTTTCCCGTCTATTTATACTGCCCTAAAATTCACTGAGAAAGATTGTCACGACCCTAAACCCGGACCCGGTCGTGATGGTGCCTCTCGTGAAGAGAAGGCCAGCCGACACACTCCCAATTCATTTTTAAACAATTAAATAATAAAAAATAAGTCTTTAACATAACAATAATAATCCCAAAATAAGGTGAATAATACAGTTTGCGAAATAGACATAACCCGACATCATGGTGTCCCCGGTCATGAGCATCTATCATAAAAACTACAAGTCTGAAAGAGTCTACACAATTATTACATAACTAAAATAGGAGAAAATAAGATAGAGGGAGAAGCACTGGGCTGCGAATGTCGAGCAACTACCTAATGAATCTCTGAAGTCTACTAGAAGCTCTCAACCCTCGTAAGCAGGACCTGAAGCACCTGAATCTGCACACGGGGTGTAGGGAGTAAAGTGAATACTCCAACTCAGTGAGTAATAATAATAAATGAAGACTGAGCGATAAGAAATCATGTAAAAGCACATCAACATATTATAAAGAAGTAGTATAAAACTAATAAAAGTGACTTATGATGTGGAGCTAGTAGCTACTTTGGGTCGTCAGGTTCGAAAGTTGAGGTCAAAGGATATAACCTCAATGAAAATGCAGTGGAGACGTTGGCCCATGGACGAGGCTACCTGGGAGATCGAGCAGCAAATGCGGAGCAAATATCCTCACTTGTTTGAGGCTTCAGGTATGTTTCTTGACTCGTTCGAGTACGAACGTTTGTTTAAGTTGGGGAGGAAGTGACGACCCGACAAGTCATCTCATGAGTTACCGCTCCATTTTCTCTATTTTGTTTCTTATTGCTTTGTCTATCAGTTCTATATGTGATCGGGTTGGTTGGCTCAAGTTCGGAGAGGATTTGGTAAGTTTTGAGGCACTTAGTCTCTTTTGAGGAAGCTTAAGTTGGAAAAGTTAACCGGATGTTGACTTATGTGTTAGAGGGCTCGGATGTGAGTTCCGATGGTACGGTTAGCTTTGGTAGGTGATTTGGGACTTAGGAGCGTGATCGGAATGAGTTTTGGAGCTTTAGAGTAGATTTAGGCTTCAATTGGCGAAGTTGATATTTTGGTGATTTCCAGTTGGTAGGCGAGATTTTGATATAAGGGTCGGAGTAGAATTCCGAGAGTTGCAGTAGTTCCGTTGTGTAATTTGGGATGTGTGTGCCAAAGTTCAGGTCATTTGGACGTGGTTTGGTTGGGGTTTTTTTTTATCAAAAGCGGAATTCAAAAGATTTTTGGAAATTTAGGCTTGAGTCCGATGTGTTTTGGTTGATTTGATGTTGTTTGAGGTGTTTTGAAGATTGGTACAAGTTTGAATAAGGTTATGGGATATGTTTGTGCTTTTGGTTGAGGTCCCGGGGGCCTCGGGGTGATTTCAAATGGTTGACGGAGGAGTTTGAGATTTTGTGAAGTTGTAGATTTTTCTGCTTCTGGTATTTCCGCACCTGCGGATTGGGGATCGCAGGTGCGATGCCGCATATGCAGGAAAATGATCGCAAAAGCAAAAGCTGGGAAGTAGGCAGGAAACCGCAGAAGCAGCTAGGAGGACCGCACCTGTGATGGCGCAGATGCAGATATGAGATCGCAGATGCGGAATAGAAGAACATAAGTCAAAACCGTAGAAGCGGTAAATTGGCCGGAGATGCGAAAATGCCTGGGCCAGAAGGTATAAATTGTGTCCTTTGCGATTTTTGAGCTATTTCACCATTTTTTGAGTCTGCTTTGGAGCTTTTTGGATGATTTTGAAGAGGGATTTCAAGGGAAGTTCATTGAGGTAAGGATTTTGGACCTAAAACTCGTTTCTATGGTATTATTTCATGGGTTAGGCTTGTAATTTATGGAATTTAAGGATCAAATTTTAGGGATACTAGGGCTTGGAAACTTAGACCTTTTATTGAGGATTTTAAGGACCATTTGAGGTCGGATTTCAGAACTTTTGATATGTATGAACTCGTGGGGAGATAAGGAATCTATTGATGTAAAATAGTCAAATTCCGAGACGTGGGCTCGGGGGTTGGGTTTTGATAATTTCGGGATTTGTGTCATATATTAATTATTTTCGCTTGGGCTTCATTCCCTTAACATATTTTGATGTTGTGATTCTGATTTTAAATAGATTCGACGCGAGTGGAGGCCGATTCAAGGGGCAAAGGCATCGCGATCAAGAGATTTGACCGGATTGAGGTGAGTAATGATTGTAAATGATGTTCTGAGGGTGGGAAACCCCGGATTGCACATCGTTGTGCTATTATTGAGGTGACGCACACGCTTGTTGACGAGCATGGGGTCATGCACTATTGGGGATTGTGACTTAGTCCGTCCTGAATGACTATTTTACCGCGTAGTTGACTGAAAATCTATTTGCTATCATCATTATTTGGATTGAATGCCATATTTGGGCCTCGTGCCAACTAATTAAACCCTTCGGGGATTTTTACTGATATTTCCTCACCGTTTTGACTTTATACTTGAACTCAGCCATGATATATTTCACTATTTTCATACTCAGCTATGTTTACTATGTTTTAACACTTATATGATCTTTTAAATGGTAGTTGGACTGAGAAATCCTATTTTACTACTGCCGAGTGGCTTGTGAGAATTTTTGACTGAGTTAGGCCGAGGGCCTATGTTGTGAGGAAACACTGAGCTTGATTTGAGGTCGAGGGCCTGAGACATGTACGCCACGAGATGGCTTGATTGATATGAGGCCGAGAGCCTAATGATGATGGCATGAGATGGCTTGATATTGTGCTTGGGCTATAAGGGGCCCCTCCATGAGTCTGCACACCCCCAATAAGTGCGGTTACCCATTGTGATGTGAGATATAGCCCGAGGGGCTGGTATTGTTCTAAGATATTGCCCGAGGGGTGGATTTGTTGATACTGTGCCCGAGGGGGGAACCTTTATGTGTTTATTTTGCTTAATTGCCTATTCTTTACCTGCTTAAATTGTTGAAAAATGTTTTCTTGAAGTTTAATTCAAGTTAAATGACTTTCACATATCTTTCACTGGTTTTACTGCTTCATTATAGTTTGCAAATATGCTTTACATGATTTCCTGCTTTCAGTCCTTATTTATGATTATTACTAACTGAGTTGGAGTACTCACTTTACTCCCTGCACCCCATGTGAAGATTCAAGCACATCTGGTCCAGCTCCCGAGTGCTGGTCCTTCCAGCTCAGGCGGATCCGAGGACTCTCTAGGTAGCTGTCGGCGTTCGTAGCCCGGAGCTTCTTCCCTATCTTATTCTCCATGTTCTTAGTTACTGTATTAAACTCTGTATATTTCTCTGAGTATTCCAGATTGTTTAGATGCTGATGACTAGTGACACCCTGGTATAGGGCTATGTTGGGTTGTATTCCGCAAATTATGTGGTTATCTGCTTAAACTTTAGATTATTTTATCATGCTTAGACTGTTTCTTACTATTTAACTATTAAATATAGAAATGGGAAGTGTTGGCTAGCCTTGTCTTCATGAGAGGCACCATCACGACCGGGTACGGATTTAGGTTCGTGACAGTTTCATACCCTCAGGACAACATTTACAATCATTACTCACCTCTATCTTGTCCAAATCTCTAGCTCACGATGCCTTTGCCTCTCATATCGGCCTCCGAATGCTCCAAATCTAACCAAAATCAGTGCAAAACCATCTAAATATGCTAAGGGAACTAAGCCCGCGCGAAAGAAATCAAATTACAACACAAATCTCGAAATTGGCCAAACCCGACCCCCGGGCCCTCGTATCAGATTCCGATTAAAATTACACCAATAGACTCCTTATCACTCCCTGAGTTTATTCATATCACAAACATCAAAATACAACAAAAAACGAACACTCAAATCCCAAATTCCAGGTCTCCAATTACAAGCCCTAGTTCTTCAATATTAGGCTTAAATTCCATGATTAATTAGGTAAAATTCACATAAGAATCGAGTTTTAAGTCCATAAATCTTACCTCCAAATGTTTCCCTTTGAATCCCTCTTCAATCCTCTTCAAAAAGCTCCAAAATTGCTCCAAAATGGTGGAAGTTAACCCAAAATCGCGAACAAATAGCAATTTAAACATTCTGCCCAGGCATCCAATCCTTCTTCGTGAACGCGGTCAAAACCTCGCGTTCGCGAAGCACAAACTCAAGTTGAACAAATTTTCCTCCTTCGCGAACGCGTCCTACCTCTCGTGAATGCATCCTACCTCTCGCGAACGCGATGCCTCTAGACTCCAAAATTCACGAATGCGGCTCCCCTTCTTGCGAAGGCGATGCACAAGACCCCAGCCCTTTGCGAACGCGGAACCTCCCTCGCGAACGCAAAGGCTAAAACTCCAGACTCACCTACTAACCCTTCGCGAACGCGAAGGTCAATTTTCTGCAACACTCAACAGCAGTTTTCTGCAATCTCCAACAACTTGAAATGGTCCGATTGACCACCCGAAACTCTCCCGAGGCCCCCGGGACCTCAAACAAACATGCCAACATATCCCATAACATCATTTAATCTTTCTCCAACCTTCGGAACGCTCAAAACAACACCAAATTTGCATCGGATTCAAGCCTTAGAATTCCAAAATCTTCTAAATTCCACTTTTGATCACAAAGTCTATCAAACCACGTCTGAATGACCTAAAATTTTCCACACACATCCCAAATGATACAACGAAGCTACTGCAACTCCCGGAATTCCATTCCAACCCCTATATCAAAATCTCACCTATCAATCAAAAAACGCCAAAATTCAAATTTTGCAAATTCAAACCTTAATCTACTCCGGACCTCCAAAACACATTCCAATCACGCTTCTAAGTCTCAAATCACCTCCCAAAGCTATCTGAACTATCAGAACTCCTATATGAGCCCTCTAACACATAAGTCAATATCCGGTTGACTTTTCTAACTTATGCTTCCTCAAAAGAGATTAAGTGTCTCAAACCTTACCAAAACCTTTACGAACCTGAGCCAACCAACTCGATCACATATAGAGCCGATAAACAAAGTAATAAGAAGTAGAAATGGGGGAAACAGAGCGGTAACTCATAAACTATTGGCCGAGTTGTCACAAAGATGCCCTTCCGGAGGTTCTGCGGTCGCACAATTTCATGTACGATCCGCACTTTGCTTGGCTTCTTCAAGTGAAAAGATTTTGCAGCCGCACAATTCCATCTGTGGTTGCACTTCAGCTTTTGCAGATGCAATTTTCCTTCTGCAGCTGTACTTTTGGCAAGGCTTCACACAAGGTCATTTTGCACATTCTTTGAACTTTTTAAATTCTTGTCAATGCGATTAGTTCTTGAAGCCGCACAATTTGATGTGTGGACTGCACTTGTTAGCATCCTTTGAGGCTCAGGTATCAGTTCTACGGTCGCAGATGTATTTCTATGGACCGCACTTTCTTCTGCGGCCGTATAATTCCTTCTGAGGATCCCACTTTGGCCCGGTGCACTCCTTCTTCCCTTTATGAACTGGAACACTCCTTTTTGAGTTAGAACTCTTCGTTTAGGTCCAATTCTCCATTATGCCTGCAATTTGTACAATATCATTAGTTTGGGGAATAAGAATCAAAACTTTCAGACTAAAACTAAAGAAAGAAAGTACTAATAAGTTGTTAAATCCACACTTATAAATGATGCCCACAAAGGCGTATATTTTTAAAAGTATATATATATATATATATCATGCATTTCATGTCAATCACCCTCAGAGGCACTCAGATATTATAGGTTGTATCTTCTCTATCTCTCTTTTTATTACTATTCTTATTTATGCTTTTCTGCCTTACATACTCAGTACTTTATTCGTACTGACGTCACCTTTTCCTTTTATGGAAGCTGCATGTCGTGCTATAGGTTCAGATAGATAGGTTGACGGTCATCCTAGTAGGCTACCAGTTCAGTAGGAAGTGTTGTTGCACTCCACTTGTCTCGGAGTTGCCTTTTGAGTTAGTATACTTAGGTACATATATATATGGTTATGGTGGGTCCATGTCCCGACCTTATGTTATTTATGTACTCCTTAGAGGTTTGTATACAGATGTCATGTGTATAGATATTTCATTCGGCCTTGTTGGTCTGTGTATCTCATATATATCATTTTGGGATTGCCCTTTATCCAATGTTCTTTATGCTATATTAGGGTTATCTCATGATGGCCCTTCTAGCCCATTTACGCATGATAGTATAGTTAAAGATACGTTATGTCGGTGCAAGGCAAGTAAGGCACGGGTGCCCATCGCGGCCCTCCGGTCTAGGTCGTGATAGTTGAAGATATTGAAAAAGTTATTGTCTTCCAACATTTTAATCGTCTTTGAAAATTTCACAATTATTTGTTCATACTATTCCTTTTCTGTCATTAACGAAAGAGAAAAGCAACTAGCGAAACTCTAGTAAAATAGTAATTTAAATTTGTATTTACATCCTCCATTATGTAAGGGTATAAGTAACTTGAATTGTCTTGCTTAATTGGCTTTTACGTAGTCCTTTGTTATTTTATAATTATTCGGTGTTCGAAATCCACTAGAATGACTAATTCGAATTCGCACTATATATAGTCCATTAAAGGAAGAAGTGTTCTCTCATGTTAAACTTGTCCATCCTCAGAGCTATATTAAATCCAAGACCTTTTGTTAAAGATGAAACGATCTTATTAGAGGAAACTACAAGAATAGCCACTAATAGACAATATCTACCAATAATAAGTCATTACCAAAAGTAGCCATAAGAAGTTACAGACGATATACAATATTCAAAATATATAAGCAAACATTTTTTCCAATGAGTAATGTTTGGATTTCGTTGAAAACACATAAATAAAGTAATATACAATATTTGAGATTGGAGGTGATTTGGGCTAGATTAGAGTCAAAATTCGTAATTTACGATACACAAAATTCATAAAATATAGGCAAAAAGTTACTTTTCAATAAATATGGTTGAAATTTACTAAAAACACATAGATAAGACAATATATAAAATTTGAAGAAGATTGGAGGTGGTATGGACTAGTTTTGAGTATAAAATCGTAGCTGAAATCAAGTTTAGAAGTTTCTCTAAGATATATGCATCAAACATTTTCTCACATACATGTATATATGGATATACAGGAAATGCACAAGCGATATATATTTTTTGAATTTTGAAAACCCAAATTTTGAATTCAAGCTTAGGCAAGCTTCAATGGCTATCCATAGCATTTTAAGTTTAATCATTCGACTCAATCTAATAAATTAGCGTTTAGAGCTGAATTCTAAATCGAATTAAAGTTCTTGATTCTCTGAATTTGAACGTAAAGTATTTAGAATATTATAATAGTGCTCAAGTTCGGTGTCCCAAAAGTTTGAACTGCCTTTGTGTTTTTGTCACGACCCGAATTTTTCACCCTCGGGAGTCGTGATAGCCCCTAATAATGTAAGCTAGGAAAGCCAATTATTGAAAAAATTACCCATTTTATACACTTTAACATTTATAAAACAATAACGTGTAAACAACGGAAATTTAGAATAAGCGGAAAAAAAAGCAATAAAATATCAAAAATATGAATCTAATACAACTTTTTAAGCCTTAATCACCCAGAACTGGTGTCACAGTACTACAGACAATCTAAGAGTGCTAAATACAAAGTCTTAAAATAAAGATACACTGTTTCCGAATCAAAAAAATGAAACAGGAAATAAAGGATAGAGGAGACGTCAGGGCCTGCGGACGGCTGCAGGTCTACCTTGGATCTCTGCGTGGACTGAAGGTAGCCACCCAACCTACGGTACAAAAGCTGCTCCGGGATCTGCACATAGTGCAGAGTGTAGTATCAGCACAATCGATCCCATGTGTTGGTAAGTGCCTAGCCTAACCTCGGCAAAGTAGTGTCGAGGCTAGGACCAGACTACCAAATAAACCTATGCAATTTAACTATATACAGCGGAAAAGAAGAACATAAATAAACATTCAAATATGGGAGGGGTAGCATGTTGCGGGGGAGATATCAATTCAGAATAGAAAAATAATAGGTAATTGAAGGAAACAGTAAATCTCGGATATCAACAAAAAATCAAAAATCAATAAGTATATGGCATCACCCTTCATATTTTTACTCTCGTCCTCACCAAAGCAATCAAGCAATGAAAATATGCACGACATCACCCTTCATGGTTTTACTCTCGTCCTCACCCTATAATCAATATAATTGGCACAGAATGGTACATGGTTCGGCACAGCATTACCCTTCATGCTTTACACTCTTTCCTCACAAATCATACACGGCATCACCCTTTGTGCTTTAGCATTCTCTCACCAAAACAATACATGGCATCACCCTTCGTGCTTTAACATTCTTCCTCACCCAAACAACAATCACAAATAATAGGGTAAGGGATAAATGAAATAACAATGCGAATCCCGGCAAGGGAACAATAGTTCAACAATCAAGTCCCGGCAAGGGAATAACATCAAAAGAAGCATCAACATCCCAGCTAGGGAGATAATCATCAAAACAACAAATTCCCGGCAAGGGAGATAATATAGAGATTCTCTTCTCTTTTTCACTTTTGCTTCACAACTCACTTCACAACTTTGAGTCAATGCTCTAACAGGTTCAATTTCCACTCATACTTTCATATTTCATTGTACAACTCGAGCCAATGCTCCTCAATGTTCAAATGTCACAATTACTTCCACAAACTTTGTCCAACAATAGAAATCATCAACAAAGCATGAATAGTACAACGAAGCCATAATAATCACAATATAAGACTCATGGGCATGCTTGACACCAACGTATAGATACTCGTCACCATGCCTATACGTCGTACTCAACAAATACCACATAGCAAATAGGACTCGACTCCTAATCCCTCAAGCTAAGGTTAGAGCAAACACCTACCTCGATGCCACGAACACAATTCAGGTCTCAACTATCACTTTATCTCTTGATTCCGCCAACAACTCGCTTGTATCTAGCCACAAGTTACTTAATTACATCAATAAACGCTAAATGAATCTACTCCAATGCATGAAAATGAGTTTTCCAAAGATTTACCCAAAAATTAAAAAATTGCCTCCGGGCCCACATGGTCAAAACCCGAGGATCAAACAAAAACCTGATTACCCATTTCCCCACGAACCCAAATATATAATTTATTTTGAAATCGGACCTCAAATCGAGGTCCAAATCCTCAATTTTTAAAAAAAACTAGGTTCTACCCAAAACACCCAATTTCCCCCATGAAAATCATTGATTTTGAGTTCAAATCATTTTAAAAGATATTAGTGATGGAAGGAAACGATTTTCATTGTTTTGAGTTCAAATCATTTTAAAAGATACTAGAGATGGAAGGAAACGAGTTAAAATTGACTTACAATCGATTTGGAAGAAGATTTGCTTTTGAAAAATTGCCCTAGGGAGTTTATGTTTTGAAAAGATGTGAAAAATGGTTGATTTTCGGCTAAGTATAAAAATTGTAGCTCGTAGGTATGGGAAATGCGGTTGGGGTTCGCAATTGCGAACCCCAACCTCTGCTAAGTTGGGAATTGCGAACAGCATCTCGCAAATGCGAGAAGGGAATTGCGAAGGTAGGGTCGCATTTGCGACTACACCCTAGGAAGGGAGGCATCGCATTTTGCGATGGAATCCTTCGCAATTGCGAGGACGGGCTGGCATGGGCTTCTTTCATGTTTGCGACATGCCTCTCGCAATTGCGATCTCGCATTTGCAAGCCAGGCTTCGCAAATGCGAAACCTGTAGGCCTGCAATGCAACAGCTAAAAATCTGCAATTCCTCAAGTCCAAAATCTACCTCGTGGCCTATCCAAAACTCACCTGAGCCCTCGGGGCTCCAAACCAAATATGCAAACCATCCTAAAAACATCATATGGACTCGCTTGGGCATTCAAATCACTAAAATAACATCAACAACTATAACTTTAGCATCAAAATCATGAAATTTTTGTAAGAACTTTAAATTTTTAATTTTCTCAAAAATGACCCGATTCACGTCGTTTCAAGTCTGTTTCTTACCAAATTTCACAAACTTATCTTAAAACACATATAAGACCTGTACCGGGTGCCGGAACCAAAATACGGGCCCGATACCATCAAGTTTAATCATAATTCATTTCCAAAACTCATATACAATTTCAGAAAATAATTTTCTTTAAAAATTCATTTCTCGGGTTGGGACCTCGGAATTCGATTCCGGCATACGCCCAAGTCCCATATTTTCCTACGGACCCTCTGGAACCGTCAAATCACGGGTCCGGGTCCATTTACCCAAAATATTGACCGAAGTCAACTTAATTAATTTTATAGTCAAAATTTATCATTTTTCACAGATTTTCACATATTGGCTTTCCAGCTACGTGCCCGGACTACGCACGCAAATCAAGGTGATGCCGAAAGAGGTTCTTGAGGCCTCAGAACACAGAATTCACTTTTAAAACAAGTGATGACCAAAAGGTCATCATATCCTCCACCTGAAAAACAATCATTCGTCCTCGAACGGACAGAAGATGGAAGTACCTGAGTAGGGGAAAAGATGAGGATGCCGCTCCGCATATCGGACTTGGACTCCCAGGTCGATGCCTCATCGGGCTGACCTCTCCACTGAACACGAACAGAAGGAAAACTCTTCGATCTCAACTGACGAACATGCTGATCTAGAATAGCTACCAGCTCCTTCTCATAAGACAAATCCTTATCCAATTGGACAGTGCTGAAATCTCTCACGTGGGCTGGATCGCCGTGATATTCCGAAACATGGACACATGAAACACTGGATGCACAGCTGATAAGCTCGGTGGCAATGCAAGTCTATAACCTACCTCTCTCACTCGATCAAGAATCTCAAACGGGCCAATGAACCTTGGGATAAGCTTGCCTCTCTTCCCAAATCTCATCACGCCCTTCATAGGCGACACTCGAAGCAATACCCGCTCACCGACCATGAAAGCCAAATGTCGAACCTTGTGGTTGGCATAGCTCTTTTTCCTGGACTGAGCTGTATGAAGCCTATCCTGAATAATCCAGACCTTGTCCAAGGAATCCTGAACCAGAATCGCACCCAATAACCGAGCCTCCCCCTGCTCAAACCATCCAACCGGCGACCGACACCGCCTACCATACAAAGCCTCATACGGAGCCATCTGGATACTCTACTGGTAGTTGTTGTTGTAGGCAAACTCTGCTAAAGGCAAAAACTGATCCCACGAGCCTCCAAAGTCAATGACACAAGCTCGGAGCATGTCCTCCAAAATTTGAATAGTCCACTCGGACTGCCCATCTATCTGAGGATGAAATGATATGCTCAACTCAACCCGTGTTCCCAACCCTCGCTAAACTGCTCTACAGAAATTCGAGGTAAACTGTGTACCTCGGTCTGAAATGATAGACTCGGGCACACCATGAAGAAGAACAATATCCCGGATATAGATCTTAGCTAACCTATCGCAAGAATAGGAGACTGCCACAGGAATGAAATGTGCTGACTTGGTCAGCCTATCAACAATAACCCACACTGTGTCGAACTTCCTCTAAGTCCATGGGAGTCCAACAACGAAGTCCATAGTGATACGCTCCCACTTCCACTCAGGAATCTCAATCTCCTGGAACAAACCACCAGGCCTTTGATGCTCATTCTTAACCTGCTAACAATTCAAACACCGAGCCATATATGCAATGATATCCTTCTTCATCCTCCGCCACCAATAATGCTACCGCAAATCCTGATACATCTTCGCGGTGCCCGGATAAATAGAGTACCAGGAGCTATGGGCCTCCTCTAAAATCAACTCTCGGAGTCCATCCACATTAGACACACAAACTCGACCCTGCAATCTCAAAACTCCATCATCACCTAAGGTAACCTGCTTGGCACCTCTGTGTTGCACCGTGTCTCTAAGGACACACAAATGGGTATCATCATACAGCCAATCACAGATACGCTCCAATAAATAGGAACGAGCGACCGTGCAAGTTAACACATGACTGGGTTCAGAAATATCCAAACTTATGAATTGATTGGCCAAACCTGAACATCCAAAGCAAGCGGTCTCTCACCGACCGGAATATAAGCAAGATTACTCATATTGGCTGACTTTCTACTCAAAGCATCGGCCACCACATTGGCCTTTCCCAGATGATATAAGATAGTGATATCATAGTCCTTTAACAACTCCAACCACCTTCTCTGCCTCAAATTCAACTCATTTTGCTTGAACAAATACTGCAGACTCTTGTGATCCGTGAACACCTCACATGCCACTCCATACAGATAATGCCTCCAAATCTTCAACGCGTGAACAATGGCTGCTAACTCCAAATCATGAACAAGATAGTTCTTCTCATGAATCTTCAACTGCCGTGAAACATAGGAAATGACCTTGCCATTTTGCATCAACACCACGCCAAGTCCAATACGAGATGCATCACAATAAACTGTATAAGGCCTTGGACCTGTGGGCAAAACCAATACTGGTGCCGCAGTCAAAGCTGTCTTGAGCTTCTGAAAGCTTGCCTCACACTCATCCGACCTTCTTAACGGGGCACCCTTCTGGGTCAACCTGGTCATCGAGACTTTGATAGATGAAAACCCCTCCACGAACCGACGATAGTAGCCTGACAATCCCATGAAACTCCGAATCTCTGCAGCTGATGCTGGTCTAGGCCAGTTCTTGACTGCCTCAATCTTCTTCGGATCAACCTGAATACCTTCTGCTGATACAACATCACCCAGGAACGTGAATGAACTCAACCAGAACTCACACTTCGAAAACTTAGCATACAACTGACTATCCCTCAAAGACTGAAGAACCACTCTAAGATGCTGCTCGTGCTCCTCCCGGCTACGGGAATAGATCAAAATATCATCAATGAAGAATATCACGAACGAATCCAAGTAAGGCCTGAACACTCAGTTCATCAAATCCATAAAAGTTGTTGGGGCATTTGTCAACATGAAGAACATTACCAAGAACTCATAATGCTCATACCGAGTGCGGAAAGCTGTCTTAGGGACATCAGATTCCCTAATCCTCAACTGATGATAGCCAGATCTCAAATCGATCATCGAGAAGACCTTCCCTAAAGCTGATCAAACAAATCATCAATCATCGGCAATGGATACTTATTCTTGATTGTAATATTGTGCAACTGTCGGTAATCAATAGATATTCTCATCGATCCGTCTTTCTTTTTAACAAACAACACCGGCGCACCATAAGGCAAAAAACTCAGTCTAGTGAAACCCTTCTCAAGCAAGTCTTGCAACTGCTCCTTCAACTCTTTCAACTCAGGCGGGGCCATACGATATGGCGGGATAGAAATGGGCTGAGTGCCCGGAGCCAAATCAATGCAAAAGTCAATATCCTTGTCGAGTGGCATACCCGGCAGGTCTAAAAGAAATATCTCAGGAAACTCACGAACAACAAGCACAAAATCAATAGATGGAACCTCAACACTAGAATCACGAACATAGGCCAAATAGGTCAAACACCCCTTCTTGACCATACGCTGAGCCTTCATTTATGAGATAACATTGCGGGTACAATGACTAGGAGTCCCTCTCCACTCCAAACGAGGTAAACCCGGCAAGGCTAAGGTCACAGTCTTGGCATGACAGTCCAAGATAGTGTGGTAAGGTGATAACCAGTCCATCCCTAATATGACATCGAAATCAACCATGTCCAGAAGAAGCAAATCTACACAAGTCTCAAGACCCCCAATCGCAACTACACATGAATGATGGACTAGATCTACCACAATAGAATCACCCACCGGTGTAGACACATAAACATGAGCACTCAAAGAATCACTAGGCATGACTAGATATGGTGCAAAATAAGATGACACATAGGAGTACGTAGACCCTGGATCAAATAACACTGAAGCATCTCTATCACAAACCAAAACCGTACCTATGATAACTGCATCGAAAGCCTCAACCTCGGGCCTGGCTGGAAAAGTATAACATCGGGGCTAGGCCCCACCACCCTGAACTATATCTCTGGGACGGCTTGCTTCTAGCTGTCCTCCACCTCTAGTGGCCTAGGCTCCACCTCTAATACCTCTACCTCCACCTCTAGCACCTCTACCCCCACCTTTATCTGGCTGGGCGGGCTGTGGAACACCTGGTGCCTGAACTATGGTACGGGAATTGTGATGTTGAGAGCTACTCGGTGTTTGAGGGCAAAACCTAGCAATGTGACCCATATCACCACAAGTGTAACAAGCCCTCGGCTGCTGAGACTACTAACCCTAACGGCCTGAATGACCACCCCAAAAATTCTGAAAAGGTGGTGCACTGGCAGGGGCTGGTGGTGCACTGTAGGACTGCTGATCAAAATATTGCATATGGGGACCACAACCACCTGAAGCACTGTGAGAAACCTGAAGTGCTGACTGAAAAGGCCTATGAGGATGGCCTCTACCATACGAATCTCTGCCTCCAGACGAGGTACCACTGAATCGGCCTGAATGACAAGGCCTCTTGTCAGACCCCTGACCACCTCCCTATGACAGAACCATCTCGACTCTCTGGGACACATTGGCCACCTCTTGGAAAGATATCTCACTCCTAGTGTCCCTAGCCATCTGAAGACGAATCGGCTGAATAAGTCCGTCAATAAACCTCCTTACCCTCTCTTTCTCTCTTGGTGGGAAGTATGATAAGAGCATGACGAGCCAAGTCGATGAATCTAGTCTCATACTAGGTAACAGTCATAGAACCCTGTTGGAGATGCTCAAACTGCCTCTAATAGGCCTCTCTCTAAGTGATGGGGAAAAACTTCTCCAGAAATAGCTGAGTAAACTACTCCCAAGTGAAAGCTGGTGATCCGGCTGGTCTAGCCAAACAGTAATCCCTCCACCAAGTCTTGGCGGATCCATACAAATGAAAAGTAGCAAAATCGACCCCATTGGTCTCAACTATCTCCATATTCCTGAGAACCTTATGAAAACTATCTAGATAATCCTAGGGGTCCTCAGAAGATGCACCACTGAAAGTAGTAGTGAAGAGCTTTGTGAACCTGTCCAATCTCCACAAAGCATCGGCAGACATAGCTGCTACATCACCGGTCTGAGCTACCACACCCGGCTGAACGGCTCCAACTGGCTGAACTGCTGGAGTCTGAAACTGAGGAGCTACCTGCTCCGGAGTGCGAGTAGCAGGAGTCTGGGCTCCTCCTCCAGCTTGAGAGACGGCTGGTGCTACAGGAAGCAAGCCTACCCGGGTGACACTCTCCATAAGGTCCACAAGACGGACCAGAAAATCTTGGAGTGCTGGGATAGCAATAAACCCCACTGGGACCTGAGCTGGGCCCATCGAAACTTTTGGGGCCAGAAGCTCATCATCAAAGTCAACCTGAGGCTCCGATGCTGGTGCTGCTGCTCTGGGCTGAGCTCTACCCCTACCTCGGCCTCTAGCATGGCCTCGTCCTTGCCCTCTGCCCCTCATGGGAGCTTCTGCTGGGGGATCGGGTTGCTGGTCAGTGCATGAGGAAGTGTGTGTTCTCTCCATCTGCGAAAGAACATAGTAGAAATTCGATTAGCATTGAGAAACCAAACCGCACGACATGAAAGAATAAATGTGAAGTTATTCCTAACTCTGTAGCCTCTTGGGGATAAATACAAACGTCTCCGTACCAATCCCTCAGACTCTACTAAGCTTGTCTGTGAACTGTGAGACCCGTGTAACCTAAAGCTTTGATACGAACTTGTCACGACCCGGATTTCCCACCCTCAAGAGTCGTGATGGCGCCTGCTGATGTAAGTTAAGCAAGCCAATTATTGAACAAATTACCCATTTTACCCATTTTATACACTTTAACATTTATAAAACAATAACGTGTAAATAGTAGAAATTTAGAATAAGTGGAAGAAAAAGCAATAAAATATCTGAAACATGAATCTAATACAACTGTTTAAGCCTTAATCACCCAGAACTAGTGTCACAGTACCACAGACGGTCTAAGAGTACTAAATACAAAGTCTGAAAATAAAGATACACTGTTTTCAAATCAAAAAAATGAAACGGGAAATAAAGGATAGAGGAGACGCCAGGGCCTGCGGACGGTTGCAGGTCTACCTTGGATCTCCGCGTAGACTGAAGGTAGCCACCCAATCTACTGTCCAAAAGCTGCTCCGGGATCTGCACATAGGGCAGAGTATAGTATTAGCACAACCGACCCCATGTGCTGGTAAGTGCCTAGCCTAACTTCGGCGAAGTAGTGACGAGGCAAGGAACAGACTACCAAATAAACTTGTGCAATTTAACTATATACAGCGGAAAAGAAGAACAGAAATAAATAGTCAAATATGGGAGGGGTAGCATGCTGCGGGGGAGATATCAATTTAGAATAAAAAAACAACAGGTAATTGAAGGAAACAGTAAATCTCAGATATCAACAAAGAATTAGAAATCAATAAGTATATGGCATCACCCTTCGTGTTATTACTCCCGTCCTCACCAAAGCAATCAAGTAATGAAAATGTGCACGGCATCACCCTTCGTTCTTTTACTCTCATCCTCACCCTATAATCAATATAATCGACATGGAATGGTACATCGTGCGACACGGCATCACCCTTCGTGCTTTACACACTTTCCTCACAAATCATACACGGCATCACCCTTCGTGCTTTAACACTCTCTCACCAAAATAATACACGGCATCACCCTTCGTGCTTAAACACTCTTCATCACCCAAACACCAATCACAAATAATAGGGTAAGGGAATAAATAAAATTACAATAAGAATCCCAGCAAGGGAACAATAGTTCAACAATCAAGTCTCGGCAAGGGAAATGCGAACAGGGTTTGCAATTACGAACCCCGACATCTACTAAGTTGGGAATTACGAACAGCCTCTCCCAAATGCGAGTTGGGAATTGCGAAGGTACGATCACATTTGCGACTACTGGCTAGGAACGGAGGCATCGCATTTGTGACGGAATCCTCGCAATTGCGAGGATGGGATGGCCTGGCTTCTTTCGCATTTGCGACATGCCTCTTGCAATTGTGATCTCCCATTTGCAAGCCAGGATTCGCAAATGCGAAGCCTGCAGGCCTGCAATGCAACAGCTAAAAATCTGCAATTCCTTTAGTCCAAAATCCTCCCCGTGGCGTATCCAAAACTCACCTGAGCACTCGGGGCTCCAAACCAAACATGCACACCACCCTAAAAACATCATACGGACTCACTCGTGCATTCAAATCACTAAAATAACATCAACAACTATGAATTTAGCATCAAAATCATGAAATTTTCTTCAGAAATTCAAATTTCAAATTTTCTCAAAAATAATCCGATTCATGTCGTTTCAAGTCCGTTTCTTACCAAATTTTACAGACTTATCTTAAACCACATATAAGACCTCTACCGAGAGCCGGAACCAAAATACGAGCCAGATACCATCAAGTTTTAATCACAATTCATTTCCAAAACTCATATACAATTTCAGAAAATAATTTTCTTTAAAAATACATTTCTCAGGCTTGGGACCTCGGAATTCGATTCTGGGCATACGCCCAAGTCCCATATTTTCCTACGGACCCTCCAGGACAGTCAAATCACGAGTCCGGGTCCGTTTACCCAAAATGTTTACCGAAGTTAACTTAATTCATTTTATAGTCAAAATTTATTATTTTTCATAGATTTTCACATATTGACTTTCCGGCTACGCACTCGGACTGCGCACGCAAATCGAGGAGATGTAGAAAGAGGTTTTTGAGGCATCCGAACGCAGAATTCACTTTTAAAATAAGTGATAACCTTTTGGGTCATCACAGTTTTCTCCTAATATTTTTGCAAAACAATATTTTTTTTAATAATTGTGTTCGAAACAATGTTAATTGTATTGTATAATTTAGTACGTAGTAAAAAATAATGGATGCTTTAAAAACTAAATTTTTTTGGGATTAAAATGACATTTGGGTTATCTTAGGAAGATATTTTGTTTTGGGCTAGTTTTAGTTGATATTGTTTATGAACTTACAATTTGGGTAGTTTTTCATTTTATTAATCTCACCACATTCATAATTAGTGGCACTTATCCATGAGTATATTTATAGTAAGTAGTTAGAACTTTGCAAAATCTAATTAAGACAATATACAGTTTTAATGTCAAACAATAGTCGCCTTTGGTAACAATTTAACTTTGAGAATCTAATTATACATTTCAAATTTAAAAACTCCGCATATGGTAATAAATTAATATTCAGAATAAAAAATATATATTTCAAATGTCCAGAATGGTAACAGATTAACTTTTAGAATCTAATTACATATTTTAAATTTCCAAAATGGTAACAGATTAAGTTTTAGAATCTAATTACATATTTCAAATTCTCAAAATCTAATTATAAGAATTTTATTTTACACACCATATAGTTGTTTTACAAGCTATAAAAGGATACTCTGGGTTACTTTGATTATCCAAAGCGAGTAAATTATAGAAGAACAACAAAATCTATTGGGGACGCATTACTATATTTGTAGAAGCAGAACAAAAATGGCTAAGCTTTTGACATTCGTTCTTCTCGCTGCTGCTCTTTTTCTTGGTATTTAACAACACAAAAATTCTTTCTTTTTCTTTTTTTCTTTTCAGATACTAGACATTTACGTGCTAATATCATGTACATATTGTCTTATAAGTAAGAGGCATAAAAAAATATCTTTCCAGGTTCAATATTTATATTTTACCTTTATTTTTTATTGGATGCAGTTGGAACAATGATCCCATCAACAAAGGCGGCAAAGACCTGCTTCCAAATACATACAGAAATATTGTGCGATCAAGGCAAAGTTTAGCCAAAATGCTTGCCATTTTGCAAGCAGAAATTTGGACCCCAAGCTGGTTCCCAATGCATTGAAAATGTTGGCATTGAGGGTCCTTTTTGTGCTTGCAATTATCCTTGCTAGTCACCTTTTCTCTTTCCTTTATTAGTAAACTTAATAATTTCTATATGATATTTGCCATCCATGGTAATCTTATAATATAATAATGTATTTTTTGTGAGTATTGGTAATGAAAAGTCTCTCTTTATTTACATTTTTTTGTTCCATTTTTCTTCTTTCTTCATTCTTCATTCATGGAAATTGGTTAAATTTTTAGAGGTATGCTTATAGGGAATTTAATTTAGTTAAGTGCAATGGACTCAAGGATACAATAATATCTTATCTTATAGAAAACCAAAAAATATATTTCATTTTTATTCAATTTTAAGTATGAAAACCACTGTATGAAAAGAAATTAATGAATTAACTGGAGAAAAATGGGATTCTTCTATTATTTTCTTTACTATTATGTCCTATTTTCTAATAGGGGGTGTTCTCCTCCATCCTTGGTCCTGGTTCAATGCATGAGCTTTTCGAATTTGGCTGTAAAATAGCATACAACACCATTAAATTCACTCTTTCAGGAAGTCGATTCACGGTACCATTCACAGTTTCCATCCCAACTCTCATATACACTCACAACACTTCATATATGGGACATACATTTTTCAGATTCACAAATACAATTATATTTGAGAATTACAAGAATGAGCTTTCCATCCAAAAGTATCTCTTGAAGAAGAAAGAAGAATTGGGGAATGTAACGACTCGGCCGGTCGTTTCATGAGTTACCGCTCTGTTTCCCCCATTTCTGCTTATTATTGTCTTGTTTAGTTGTATTTTGTGTTATCGGGTTGGTTGGCTCGGGTTCGCAGAGGTTTTGAGTAAGCTTAAATTGGAAAAGTCAATCGGATAATCACTTATGTGTCAAAGGGTTCGGATGTGAATTTCGATGGTTCGGATAGCTTCGGGAAGTGATGTGGGACTTAGCAGCATGATCGGAATGTGTTTTGGAGGTACAGAGTAGATTTAGGCTTGAATTGGCGAAATTGAAATTTTGGTGTTTTCCGGTTGATAGGTAAGATTTTGATATAGGGGTCGAAATGGAATTCCAAAAGTTGCAGTAGGTCTGTTGTATCATTTGGGATGTGTGTGCAAAATTTTAGGTCATTTGGACGTGGTTTGGTAGACTTTTTGAACGAATGCGGAATTTAGAAGATTTTGGAATTCTTAGGCTTGAATCCGATGCAAATTTGGTGTTTTGATGTTGTTTTGAGCGTTCCAAAGGTTGGAATAAGTTTGAATGATGTTATGGGATATGTTGCCATGTTTTGTTGAAGTCCTAAGGGCCTCGGGTGAGTTTCGGTTGGTTAAACGAATCATTTCAAGTTGTAAAAAATTACAGAAAATTGTTGTGTGTGTTGCAGACCAGTTGGCATTCACGTTCGCAAGTGGGACCTCGTGTTCACGAAGGGTTAGCATGTGAGGCTGAAGATTTGGCCTTCGCGTTCGCGAAGGGCTGGGGTCATTGAGCTATGCGTTCGCGAGAGGGGAGCCGCGTTCGCGATGGGTTGTGGAGCTGAGCCTTTGCGTTCAACTCCATGTTTTTTCATAACTTAGCCTTGTTTACTCTATTTTAATACTTTAAATGATATTTTGGGTTGAGCATCATATTTTACTGTGCCCGAGTGGCTTGTAGAGATTTCTGACTGAGTAGGCCGATGGCTTGTGTTGTGAGGATTATTATGGGAACGGACTGCAAGCCGCAATAGTGTTGTACTGATTATGATTATGAGGCCGAGGGCCTGAGTTGTACGCCACAATGTGGCTTGATATGAGGCCGAGAGCCTAATTGACTATTCCACGAGATGGCTTTTCATTGCGCTTGGGCCGTAAGGGGCCCCTCTCGGAGTCTGTACACCCTTAGTGAGCGCGGGTACCCATTGTGATATGTGATATAGCCTAAGATGTGACCATTGGTGATGCTGGAGTATTGAGGATTTAGGGCCAGATATGTGTGCCCAATGTAGGTAGGCTTCGGGAGTTGATTCTGGAGGAGGCCTATAGCTTGCGGTATTCCATTCATCTGGGTGCTGCGAAGATGTATCATGATCTGAGACAACATTATTGGTGGAGGAGAATGAAGAAGGACATTATTGGATTTGTAGCTCGGTGTCTCAATTGTCAACAGGTTAAATATGAGCATCAGAAACAGGGTGGCTTGCCTTAGCAGATGGATATTCCAGAGTGGAAGTGGGAGGGGATCACTATGGACTTTGTAGTTGGGCTCCCAAGGACTTTGAAGAAGTTCGATGTTATTTGGGTAATTGTGGATCGGCTGACCATGTCCGCGCACTTCATCCCTGTGTGTACTACCTATTCTTCAGAGTGGTTGGCATAGATCTATATCCAGGAGATTGTTCGTTTGGATGGTGTCCTAGTTTCTATCATTTCAGATAGGGGCACTCAGTTTACTTCACAGTTTTGGAGGTTTGTGCAGCAAGAGTTGGGTACCCAAGTGGAGTTGATCATAGCTTTTCACCCTCAAACGGACGGGCAATCCGAGCACACTATTCAAATATTGGAGGACATATTGCGTGCTTGTATCATTGATTTCGGAGGGTCATGGCATCAGCTTCTACCACTCACAGAGTTTGCTTATAACAACAACTACCAGTCAGGTATTTAGATGGCTCCATATGAGGCTTTGTATGGGAGGCGGTGTAGATCTCCAGTTGGCTGGTTTGAGCCGGGTGAGGCTAGGATATTGGGGATGGACTTGGTGCATGATGCTTTAGAAAAGGTGAAGGTAACAAGAAGGTTCAGGATGTGTCCTACATGGTTGGTGAGAAGGTTCTGTTGAAGGTTTTGCTCATGAAGGGTTTTATGTGGTTTGGGAAGAAGGGTAAATTGAGTCCTCAGTTCATTGGGACTTTTGAGGTGCTTAGGGGGATTGGGGAGGTGGCTTATGTGCTTGCTTTGCCACCCAGCTTGTCGAGTGTGCATCCGATATTTCATGTTTCTATGTTTCAGAGGAATATTGGGGATCCGTCTCATGTTTTGGATTTCAGCACGGTGCAGTTAGATGGTGATTTGACTTATGATGTAGAGCCAACAGCTATTTTGGAGCGTCAGGTTCCAAAGTTGAGATCAAAGGATATAACTTCAGTGAAAGTGCAGTGGAGAGGTCGGCCCGTGGAGGGGGCTACCTGGGAGCTCGAGCGGAGATGCAGAGCAGATATCGTCACCTGTTTGAGGCTTTAGGTATGTTTCTTGACTCGTTCGAGGACGAACGTTTGTTTAAGAGGGGGAGGATGTAACAACCTGACCGGTTGTTTCATGAGTTACCGCTCGATTTCCCCCATTTATGCTTCTTATTGCCTTGTTCAGCTATATTTTGTGTTATTGTGTTGGTTGGCTCGAGTTTGGAGAGGTTTTGGTAAGGTTTGAGACATTTAGTTTCTTTTGAGTGAGCTTAAGTTGGAAAAGTCAACCAGATGTTGGCTTATGTATTAAAGGGCTTGGATGTGAGTTCTGATGGTTCAGAAAGCTTCGGGAGGTGATTTGGGAATTAGGAGCATGATCAGAATGTGTTTTGGTGGTCCAGAGTAAATTTAGGCTTGAATTGGTGAAATTGGAATTTTTGGCGTTTTTCTGGTTGATAGGTGAGATTTTGATATAAGAATCGGAATGGAACTCCGGAAGTTGCAGTAGGTTCGTTGTGTCATTTGGGATGTGTGTGCAAAATTTCAGGTCATTCAGATATGGTTTGGTAGACTTTCTGATCGAACGCAGAATTTAGAAGATTTTGGAATTCTTAGGCTTGAATCCGATGCAAATTTGATGTTTTGATGTTGTTTTGAGTGTTCTGAAGGTTGGAACAAGTTTGAATGATGTTATGGGATATGTTGACATGTTTGGTTGAGGTCCCGAGGGCCTTGGGTAAGTTTCTGGTGGTTAAACGGATCATTTCAAGTTGTAGAAAATTGCAGAAAACTGTTGTGTGTGTTGCAGACCAGTTGGCCTTCGCGTTCGCGAGTGGGCCCTCACATTCGCAAAGGGTTAGCATGTGAGGCTGAATATTTGGCCTTTGTGTTTGCAATGGATGTCCCGCATTCGCGAAGGGCTGGGGTCATTGAGCTACGCGTTCGCGAGAGGGAGTCGCGTTCGCGATGGGTTGTGGAGCTGAGCCTTCGCGAAAGGGGAGACACGTTCGCGAAGAAGGAAAATGTGGTTAACGTCAGGTTGTGCTTCGCGAATACGAGGCTTTGACCGCGTTTGTTAAAAAGGATTGAAATGTCTAGGCAGAATGTTTAAAAGACTCATTTCCGCGATTTTGAACCTAAGTTCCTCCATTTTTGGGCAATTTTGAAGCTTTTTGAAGGGGATTGAAGAGGGAATCAAGGGGGAACACTTGGAGGTAAGATTTATGGACTTAATACTCAATCCCAATATGATTTCTACCTGAATAATCATGGAATTTGTGGAATTTAAGCCTAAATATTGAAGAACTAGGGCTTGTAATTGGAGACCTAAAATTAGGCATTTGAGGGATCATTTGTGGTTGGATTTTAGTGATTTTGGAATGAATGAACTCGGGGAGTGATAAGGACTCTATTGATGTAATTTTTATCGAAATCCAAGACGTAGGCCCGTGGGTCGGGTTTGGCCAATTCGATATTTGTGTTGTAATTTGATTTCTTTCGAGTGAGCTTTGTTCCCTTAGCATATTTTGATGGTTTTGCACTGATTTTGGTTAGATTTGGAGCATCTGGAGGCCGATTCGAGAGGCAAGGGCATCGCGGGCAAGAGTTCGGACCGAATAGAGGTGAGTAATGATTGCAAATATTGTCATGAGTGTATGAAACCCCGTATTTCACATTGTTGTACTATATTGAGGTGACACACACGCTAGATGATGAGCGTGAGGTCGTGCACCATTGGGGATTGTGACTTAGTCCATCCCGAATGATTGTTCTACCGCATATTTTATTGAAAACTATTTGCTATTATCCTGTTTTGGGATAAATGCCATATTTGGGCCTCGTGCCAACTGTTTGGACCCTTAGGGGATTTTATTGCTATTTCTTCACTGTTTTGATTTTATATTTGTACTCAGTCATGCTATATTATACTGTTTTTTCATAACTCAGCCATGCTTACTCTGTTTTAATACTTTAAATAATATTTTGGGCTGAGCATCATATTTTATTAGTGCCCGAGTGGCTTGTAGAAATTTCTGACTAAGTAGGGTCGAGAGCCTGTGTTGTGAGGATTATTATGGGATCGAGCTGTATGCCGCATCAGTGTTGTACTGATTATGATTATGAGGTCGAGGGCCTGAGTTGTACGCTACAAGGTAGCTTGAAATGAGGTCGAGAGCCTACTTGATTATGCCACGAGATGGCATGATATTGCGCTTGGGCCGTAAGGGGACCCTCCCGGAGTCTGTACACCCCCAGTAAGAGCGGGTACCCGTTGTGATATGTGATATAGCCCGATGGGCTGGTGTTGTTCCATGTTATTGCCCAATGGGCTGATTCTGTTGAGATTGTGCCCGAGAGGCGGATTTTATGTGTTTATCTTTTCTAACTGCTTTTTATTTACTTGTTTAACTATTAAAAGGGTGTTTTAAAGAAGCTTATACTGAACTAAGGTATTTTTATAAGATTTCACTATTTTATTTCATTTTATTGGTTTTACGCTGTCTCTATATAGAATGTTGTTGCGTTTTACGTTATTTCTTATTGCTCAGTATTCATTTATTGTTATTACTCACTAAGTTGGAGTACTCACTTTACTCCCTGTACCATGTGTGCAGATTCAGGAGCTTCAGGCCCCTCCAGTGAAGGTTGATTACTCCCAACAGGCCCTTCGGAGTCCACTAGGTAGCTGCTCGACGTTCGCAGCCCAGTGTTTCTCCCTCCTAGCTTACTTTCTGTTTCAGGTTCTGTAATAGACTGTATAAACTCTTCTAGAATCCTAGACACATGTTTAGATGCTCATGACTGGTGACACTCCGATGTCGGGTTGTGTTTGTTCCTCAAATTATACTGTTTCATTGTTTTTTTTGGGATTTAATCATATTAATGACTTAAATTTTGTTATTTTAATTGCTTAAAATGAATTGGGTATTGTGTCGGTTGTCCTTGTCTTCACGAGAGGCGCCGTCACGACCGGGTCTGGGTTTAGGGTCGTGACAAGGAAAAAGTGGGTTGGTAAAAGGTTAAAAAAAGCAACTACGGTGTATATAAATAATAAAAGAAGCACATTTTGGCAAAGGTTTATAAAACAAAATAAATATTAAATATCATGTCAGCATGGGGACACACCACACGCAAATTCTTGTAAAAGAGAAATAAAAATTAGTTGGGTTGGCCACTTTTTGGGTCAACTATCACTGCAAGAAAAATGCTCAATAGCGAAGGAAAACGGGTCCCTAAAAATAAGTAATTGGTCCCAATTAGTCAATAGTGACCAGCTAATTTGGTCCTTAAAGCTTCCGTTGGTAAAGGTCGTTAAGGACGATATAAGGTTCTAGTCGTTAAAATTATTTTGCGACCAGTTTAAAACTAGCACTTAAATAATTTTTAAGGACCATGTTTCTGGTGCCTATTTGCATATTTTAGGGACTAAATTCTTGGTCCTTAAAATGTTTTTGTGACTAGTTTAAATGTGGTCGTTACAACGTCTCGCCGCTGTTGATACCCAATTTTTCCCTCATATATTTCAAAATTCATATATACTTTGAAAATAGTGCATGAGCATCAACCAGTATTTTTTCATAATTTTCCTGTAATTTTAAAAGGATTTTAATTAATTTATTCTAGCATTTTATTATATAAATAATTACTAATTCCATCCGTAATGGTTTTATGATAATTTTATTGCTTATTTTATCATTTATATTTGTACTAAGCTTTAATTATTCCATGAATAGCCATATGTACATGTTAGAGTTATTATTGAAATAATGGCCCATGTGTGCATAAATACCTTATTTCACAAGAAAATAACCTTTTATATTTTTATAATACTACGTAATTATTTTAAATCATTTTCATGCATAAATGATATATTTATCATTTATAAATTTCTTTTATAAAATTGTTTTATTAAGTTAATTGGGTATTTAAATAATAGCCCCTTTTTCTTAATCAATGTCGTACCCCAGCCCAATTAAACCTTAGCCCAATACCCTTATCTAACCCAAACCCAATAACCCAATTATTTTAACCCGCCCCAACCCCAAATTCAATCCTGGCCGTTGATCTCAAGAGATCAGCGTCCACGACACTCTTTCCTTTTTTTAATATATCAAACCCCCAAACCTTACCTCATTTTAAACAAACCGCCACTCCTAAATCCCTATCTTCTCTCTTCTCTCTCAGATGCTCCCCTAACTGTCACGACCCAATTCTCGAACCCGGTCGTGATGGCGCCTCTCGTGAAGACAAGGCCAGCCAGACCAAAATGGAACACCTCTTTAAGTAGTTAATTATCATAAATAGTAATAAACATAATATAATATCCATAAGTTGCAAAATTCAATGATATCAATAGTAGAAACCATCCCGACACAGCCCAAACAGGGGTGTCACAAGTCACGAGCATCTACTAGGGTATAAATACAACTAAAAGCCTGGAGTGTACAAATACAGACTAATAAAATGAGGAGAGAGAAAAGCAGTGTTGCGAACGCCGGCAGCTACCTTGCTAAACCCTGATGACTCTGCCTCCGATCAGCCAAAACATACCTGAATCATACCTGAATCTGCACACAAGGTGCACGGAGTAATGTGAGTACTCCGACTCAGTGAGTAATAATAATAAATAAAGACTGAAGGCAAGAATTCACTCAAAAACACAAGGTATTCCATACTGAAGCAGTAAAATCACTTTAAACAGTAAAGCAGTGAGAAATCAAGTGAAAATCCCTTTTTTTCTCAACAAGTAAAGCAAGTAGTTTACAAGTGAGTAACAAAAATGATAGAAATGTAAACACACCCTCGGGCAAAATATGTACAACAAACCGCCCCTCAAGCATAATATCAATAGAACCAGCACCTCGGGCTCAATATCAAAACAGTAATAGCCTCTCGGGCTCAATATCAGAATAGTAATAGCCCCTCGGGCTCAATATCAGATCAGTAACAGCCCCTCGGGCTCACTTTCAGAATTGTATCAGCCCCTCGGGCTACCTCACAATCACTCATATGAGCCCATCGGGCATAGTATCAGTCACTCAGTACAATGGGTACCAGCGCTCACTGTGGGTGTGAAGACTCCGGAGGGACCCCTTACGGCCCAAGCGCTATATCAAGCCATCTCGTGGCATCATCACTTAGCATATCCTCACATCACTCAAGCCACCGCGTGGCATATAAAGTATCTCAGGCCCTCGGCCTTACATCACTCAAGCCACCTCGTGGCATAAATGGTATCTCAGGCCCTCGGCCTCATATCACTCAGTATATCCTCACATATGTCCCTCAGCCTCACTCAGTCCGAAAATCATAACAAGCCCCTCGGGCATTTGTAAAACAGTAGTTCTCAGCCCAAAATACCATTTAGAAATATCATTTGAGTTTTCAAATCTGCATAAAAGTGGCTGAGTTTGTAAAACAATAATTATCAAAAGGACTGAGTTTAAATATAAGTCAAAACAGTGAGGAAATAGTGATAAAAATTCCCAAAGGATTCAAATAATTGGCACGAAGCCCAAGTATGACAATCAGCCCAAATCATGATGATAACAAATAAGTTTCAATCAAATATGCGGTAAAATCATCAATCGGGATGGACCAAGTCACAATCTCTGGAAGTAAAAGACCTCGTGCTCATCATCCAGCGCGTGTTTCACCTCAATATAGCACTACAATGTGCAAATTCGGGGTTTCAAACCCTCAGGACATCATTTACAATCATTACTCACCTCGAACCGGCTAATCCTCTAGCTCGCGATGCCTTTGTCTCTCAAATCAACCTCCGAATGCCTCGAATCTAGCCACAATAATTCGATTCAGTTAATAAAAATTATAGGAATTAATTCCATATGAAATTCTATATTTTTCATTAAAAATCTGAAATTGCACTCAAAATTCGCCCGTGGGGTCCATGTCTCGGAACCCAACAAAATTTACGGAATTTGAAACCTCATCCAACCATGAGTCTAACCATACCAATTCTACTAAAATACGACATCAACTCGACCCTCAAATCTTCAAATTAAACCAAGAGAGTTTTCAAGATTTTCCCAACTAAAATCACCAATTAAATGCCAAAACTAGTAATAGATTCGGATAATCTAACCAAAATTAAGTTAAGAATACTTACCCCATTGTTTTCTATGAAAATCTCCCGAAAATCACCTCTCCTCGAGCTCCCATTTTGTTCGTCCCATTTTCAGAACTCAACATTCTGTCCAGCATTTCCGTGGTTACTGTTCACGCATTTTACTGTTCATGGGTACTATTCACGGTATTGTTCATGGGTATTGTATATGGTGGTATTGTTCATATGTAGTGTACACGAGTACTGTTTACGCAGATGCGGTTACTGTTCACACGTGCGAAAAATGCAGAAACTGCCCAGAAAATTGCAGTAGTTTTTCTTTTCACTAAAAAGGCTCTAACTCCATCATACGAACTCAGAGTTCGATGGTTCTTGTTCCTATGAGTCACAAATAATAATACGAACATAGCCCTTAAGTCGAAACTCAATTCGGAGCTCATCTGCTCAGTTCAATACCCATTTCGCTCGTTAAACAATTAACTCATGTTTCGTGTCAAAAACCCAATCGCGACTTGATGAAATTAGACCAAACTTTCCAGATCAGTCCTATAATTCATTAGCAAAATTCCGAAAGTCTCGAAATTAAATTTCAATCTCTAGAACTAAAAATGGACCTTTGGATCATTACATGCTTATGCTCAAAACGGCAAAATCTTCCAAAAACTCTTCCAAAACATATCCGAGCCTCATGGGACCCCGACCAAACATGCTAACACACCCCATGACATCATTCAAACTTGTTCCAGCCTTCGGAACACTGAAAGCAACATTAAAACATCGAATCACCCTCGGATTCAAGCCTAAGAATTCCCAAACTTCCAAATTCCAAATTCGATCAACAGTCTATCAAACCTCGTCCGAATGACCTGAACTTTTGCACACACATCCCAAATGACATAATGAAGCTACTACAACTTCAGGAATTCCATTTCGACCCCTATATCAAAATATCGCCTATCAACCGGAAAACGCCGAAATCTCAATTTCGCCAATTCAAGCCTAAACCTTCCACTGACTTCCAAAATGCATTCTGATCATGCTCCTAAGTCCCAAATCATCTAACGGAGCTAACCAAGCCACAAAAGTTCAAATCCGAGATCAAATACAAACAAGTCAAATCTTGGTCAAACCTTTCAAATATCAAGCTTCAATTGAGAACTGTTCATCCAAATTCATTCTGATTAACCTGAAACCAAACACCAACGATTTACATAAGTCATAATACACTACACGGGGCAAGTCATGCTTGAGAACTGGCGATCAAAGTGCAAAAGCTCAAAACGACCGGTTGGGTCGTTACATCCTCCCCCACTTAAACACACGTTCATCCTCGAACGTACACAGAGCTGTTCTAAAAGCCCACCAATCGCTGAATAACCTTACCATGCATATAGCCGAGGGTGATCCCACGTCACCCTATCTCATATAGGTCTGATAACACCGTTTAAATAAAATTACACAATCCAATCTAGCCCATAAACCATAGAACCACATTTTTACTTCTGAAACCATCAATATGATCAAAACCTCACACCTATACTTTGAATAGACCCGAACTAGCTATAGTAACCCATGCTTGCAACCTCGAGATCAATCCCATGATATACCATATAACTCTAACGCTCGCAGCAATAACTTCTATTCACAGCAGTTGCCCATAACAACTAAATACTGATAGAAAACCTCTTATCAGCTAAAGTCTCATTCCAACACTTTCATATACTAGCAACGATAAATGAAACACGCAATAAACCATAACCATTTCTCAGATCAACCATTCATGAAGCCATTTATCCTCTGGCAATTACCATAGCAATTTTTTTTGAACCGAACCTCGATGTTTACCCATCAAACATGCTGAAATCGAATCCGTTTATTTTCATTAATGATCCCAACGATCTCCTCTGACCCAACAAACTACCCTGGTGACATGTCACACCAATAGAGGCCTAATCCACATCTAGCATAATACGCGCACCAAAAAGCAACGATCCGAACATACTCAAATCATGAAAATGACTCAAATAAAAGAGTTGTACCTCAAGCTCACCAGTACCACCACAACGCAGGACTGAGAACTCGTCTCACATCATAGGAACAGAATGCACGAATCTAAACTGCAAGGTCATACCTTCACATATATTCACTGCAATGCGCGACCTTATTTAAACATTGCTCCACATGGAACCATCTTAAGTCACTATGCTCGAAATCGACAACCATGCACAATTTGATATCTGGAACCAAAGAAATTCATCATAGTCATAGTGAAGCAAATAACATACACCACACAAACCTGATAGGATGCAATCGATACACCATTCACCGAGCAACACCCGATTACTCTTCCCGCTCGACTTCGACTATGAACCCCAATAGAATCGCACCATATGTGCCCATAACCTACAAATCATATATCTCGCAACACAGAAAGGTAATTCATTGATCTACCCAGATTACCAATAAGCTCAATAAAAACCGAATCAACACATCCCTCGCCTACAACAACTCGAAGTCAACAAGGCCGTCTCAATGCCGGACACATATCCATATAGGTCTACCCATGGACCACACATCAACTCTAGTTACCCACAACAGATAAATAATCCTTCAAAGGTTCACAATGACTGGATCATAGCACATACTAACATCTGACTAACTTACCCAAATTTTGCCATCCACAACCACGAGCTAACCTGTGTATGAGAACTTCCAGTCTCCAAGTCCATAAAACATACGATGTACCATATCTAATCCCAATTCCGCCACTCGCATATATAACTCACCTCTAGTACCCAATCATTCCACGAGAGATACTCTAAGATTCTTTTGTGCTGCCAAGCAAACTCGAATATCAGCAGCCGACCTGATAAGAAGTGATGCAATACTACCGAAGAACCATCAACTTAATCGCATTGCCTCTCTCTGAATCATATATCCTTGTCCAATCACCTCAATTAGCATTACCATTTCCTTAATCATCTAAAGATCATTTTTTCAAATCATCTAAAGCTCGTTTCTTCAATTTATCTGAACTGCCCGCTGCCTAAGAGTTTATGACCTTTTTTCAAATCTGAACCGTGACCTTACACATGCCAATCTCACTCTTACATAACATGCCGCATAAACTGTACCATTCTGGGACAACCACAAGAACTTTGTATCTCTTCCGAGCAACAAGCAACTATGTACTCAACCAATTAAGAACTTCCATTGTTCCCATATAAAAGAAAATCACTATACATACCATGCTCCTCATGCCCATAGAAACACCACATTCCGGAATAATTTACTCTGAAGAACTTCCTGTGAATCTAACTCTGTTCCCTTTACCTTCTTGATACTGATACATAGAATCCCATAATTAATATAGAAATACCACAAGTCTTGACATCTTCCAATGAAACTCAGTTTCTAACCACATATGCAACTTTAGAACACTCAATTGATGTATGTAGACTCTTGAACACATTGAAACCATTCTCGCAAGTCATTCATTCTTCTTCAAACTGTAATTTACCTGATCAAACGAACAGAACCACCCGTGCCTCATTAGCACTCTGACACCGCAGAATGAAATCCTTATCCCAACACATCCAAACAACTTCCTTCTCTATGCACCGAGCATTCTTTACCGACAACAACTTAAGATATCCCGTGATTTTTCTTACTCTATGAAGCATAATATACCCTTTGTCAAAATCTTTCCTTTAATCAAGCCCTCCTCGGTCTCAACTTCCACAAACCATAACTAATGCAACCGCATGCCTCAAACTGGAACCAACATAGCACCTAACCATGCAATCAACTACTCACAGCAGACTCCCCCACTTGGCTCGAAGCCATAGATTGAAATACACTCAATGACGTATAACGCTTATACTCTATTGATGCCACAATACCATAGTGAGATTAATCTCAAATCCTTTGTAAGCTTGTGTAAACACAAATCATCTAGTACTTTAAATCTTCGGCAAATCTCGCAACAGTTAAGCCCACTCTCTTAAGAGAGCCAAAATTAAATTTTTCAATGCTTATATTTCACTTGTACATAAGATCTTCTAACAAACACATAAGGATCACACACCTCGGAACACTTCGCATGAGATAGTCTACCAGTTTTGCCTTCAATTAACATTTTTGTATACCTTCCACTGTCACAAACATTATGCAGTCACTTAGTCTTCATGAGTTTGAACTCATACCGGAACATGAAATTTACTTCACTCTCCACTGGAAAACATGAACAGATCCTTCACGCGCCCATTCAGGGCTATACTTCGAATCAAGATGGAAATCAAGCACCTAATAGTTCTTCTATCCTCTAGCCGATCTTCCTCGTTACTTCTAAGTCGCATAGATACATCTCGAAGTACTAACATACTCACCACACAGTTATCCAGCCGTCACTTCCACCAATAGGGACACTACCGAACATATAAGTTCAAAAATACTTGCTCACACAATCGGCACCTCGGTGCTCAAGCCATAGGCAAATATTCAGCCTCAAGTCCTCTAGACTGGCCCAACATCAAACTCACAGAGATCACATCTCGCCCCTCGATCGGGGAATCACAATCCATCAAGGAACATCTGATATTGTGCGCTCATGCGCGCATACGAACGTGTGGAAGGAATTCAGAGAGTTATATTTCAAGCTGAATCAAAGGACGCACGATAAGAATTCAAGAATGTGAAGTTTTTCTAAAGGTTCTGCAGCCTCTCTAGGATAAATAGACATGTCTCCGTACCAATCCGCGAGACTCTACTAAACCTGCTCATGACTCGTAAGACCTATATAACCTAAGCTCTGATACCAACTTGTCACGACCCAATTCCCGAACCCGGTTGTGATGGCGCCTCTCGTGAAGACAAGGCTAGCCAGACCAAAACGGAACACCTCCTTAAGTAGTTAATTATCATAGACAGTAATAAACATAATATAATATCCATAAATTGCAAAATTCAACGATATGAATAGTAGAAACCATCCCGGCATAGCCCAAACCGGGGTGTCACAAGTCACGACCATCTACTAGGGTATAAATACAACTGAAAGCCTGGAGTGTACAAATACAGACTAATGAAATGAGGAGAGAGAAAAGTAGTGCTGCAAACGCCGACAGCTACCTTGCTAAACCCTGATGACTCTACCTCCGATCAGCCAAAACATACCTGAATCTGCCCACAAGGTGCAGGGAGTAATGTGAGTACTCCGACTCAGTGAATAATAATAATAAATAAAGACTAAAGGCAAGAATTCATGCAAAAACACAAGGTATTCCATAATGAAGCAGTAAAATCACTTTAAACAATAAAGCAATGAGAAATTAAGTGAAAATCCCCCTTTTTTCAAACAAGTAAAGCAAGTAGTTTACAAGTGAGTAACAAAAATGATAGAAATGTAAATAGCCCCTCGGGCAAAACATGTACAACAAACCGCCCCTCGGGCATAATATCAATAGAACCAGCCTCTCGGGCTTAATATCAGAACAGTGCCAGCCCCTCGGGCTCAATATCAGAATAGTAGCAACCCCTCGGGCTCAGTATCATATCAGTAACAGCCCCTCGGGCTCACTCTTAAAATAGTATCAGCCCTACGGGCTACCTCACAATCACTCATATCAGCCCCTCGGGCATAGTATCAATCACTCAGAACAATGGGTACCCGTGCTCACTGTGGGTGTGCAGACTCCAAAGGGGCCCCTTATGGCCCAAGCACTATATCAATCCACCTCGTGGCATCATCACTCAACATCTCCTCACATCACTCAATCCACCGCGTGGCATATAAAGTATCTCAGGTCCTTGGCCTCATATCACTCGGCCTCACATCACTCAAGCCACCTCGTGGCATAAATAGTATCTCAGGCCCTCGGCCTCATATCACTCAGCATATCCTCACATATGGCCCTCGGCCTCACTCAGTCCGGAAATCATCATAAGCCCGTCGGGCATTTGTAAAATAATAGTTCTCAGCCTAAAATACCATTTAGAAATATCATTTGAGTTTTCAAATCTGCATAAAAGCGGCTGAGTTTGTAAAACAATAATTATCAACAGGACTGGGTTTAAATATAAGTCAAAACAGTGAGGAAATAGTGATAAAATTTCCCAAAGGATTCAAATAATTGGCACGAAGCCCAAGTATGGCAATCAGCCCAAATCATGATGATAACAAATAAGTTTCAATCAAATATGCGGTAAAATCATCAATCGGGATGGACCAAGTCACAATCTCCGATAGTAAAAGACCCTGCGCTCATCATCCAGCGCGTGTCTCACCTCAATATAGCACTACAATGTGCAAATTCGGGGTTTCAAACCCTCATGACATCATTTATAATCATTACTCACCTCGAACCGGCTAATACTCTAGCTCGCGATGCCTTTGTCTCTCAAATAGACCTCCAAATGCCTCGAATCTAGCCAAAATAATTCGATTCAGTTAATAAAAATTATAGGAATTAATTCCATATGAAATTCTATATTTTCCATTAAAAATTCGAAATTGCACTCAAAATTTGCCCGTGGGGCGCACGTCTCGGAACCCGACAAATTTTACGGAATATGAAACCTCATCCAACCACGAGTCCAACCATACCCATTCTACTAAAATCTGACATCAACTCGACCCTCAAATCTTCAAATTAAACCAAGAGGGTTTTCAAGATTTTCCCAACTAAAACCACCAATTAAATACCAAAACTAGTAATAGATTCGGGTAATCTAACCAAATTAAGTTAAGAACACTTACCCCATTGTTTTCTCTGAAAATCTCTCGAAAATCGCCTCTCCCCGAGCTCCAATTTGGTAAAAATGGAAAATGAGACGAAGTCCCATTTTTAGAACTCAACATTCTGTCCAGAATTTCCGGGGGTACTATTCATATGTACTGTACACGGATATTGTTCACGCAGGTGCGGTTACTGTTCACACGTGCGAAAAATGCAGAAACTGCCCCGAAAATTGCAGCAGCTTTTCTTTTCAATAAAAAGGCTCTAACTCTATCATACGAACTTGGAATTCGATGATTCTTGTTCCTATGAGTCACAAATAATAATACGAACATAGCCTTTTAGTCTAAACTCAATTCGGAGCTCATTTGCTCAGTTCAATACCCATTTCGCTCGTTAAACAATTAACTCATGTTTCGTGTCAAAAACCCAATAGCGACTCGATGAAATTAGACCAAACTTTCCAGATCAGTCCTATAATTCATTATCAAAATTCTAAATGTCTCGAAATCAAATTAATCTCTAGAACTAAAAATGGACCTTTGGATCATTACATGTTTATGCTCAAAATGGCAAAATATTCCAAAAACTCTTCCAAAACAAATCCGAGCCTCATGGGACCCCGACCAAACATGCTAACACACCCCATGACATCATTCAAACTTGTTCCAGCCTTCGGAACATTGAAAACAACATTAAAACATCGAATCACCCTCGGATTCAAGCCTAAGAATTCCAAAACTTCCAAATTCCAAATTCGATCAAACAGTCTACCAAACCTCGTCCGAATGACCTAAACTTTTGCACACACATCCCAAATGACATAATGAAGCTACTAAAACTTCAGAAATTCCATTCCGACCTCTATATCAAAATATCGCCTATCAACCGGAAAACGCCGAAATCTCAATTTCGCCAATTCAAGCCTAAACCTTCCACAGATTTTCAAAATGCATTCCGATAACGCTCCTAAGTCCCAAATCACCTAACGGAGCTAACCTAACCATAAAAATTCAAATCCGAGATCAAATACAAACAAGTTAAATCTTGGTCAAACCTTTTAAATTTCAAGCTTCAACTGAAAATTGTTCATCCAAATTCATTCTGATTAACCTGAAACCCAACACCAATGATTTATATAAGTCATAATACACCACATGGGGCAAGTCATGCCTGAAAAATGGCGATCAAAGTGCAAAAGCTCTAAACGACCGGTCGGGTCGTTACACTAACCCTAGCCATCGTCACCGAAAAACCCTCCATTCCATGGGGTTTCCCTTTGACTTTAGACCCTAGCCAACCTTTTATCTCTTCTGGTTGTTCGATGTTGCTGTTATCTGAAGGAATCTTGAAGAGATTCAACTCAGAGTCGACCTAAACTCTTCATTTCTTCGATGAACCTGCCTTGTGTTCATCGCTATGTTTGTGAGTATTATTATCTTTATGATTATGGTTTGAAACTCTGGTTCTTAACTGAATTTTTCTCACCTCGTTCCATTTTATTTAAAAAATCCTAATTTCTTTCTACTTGATTTTGTTCATATCCATGTAGATCTGAGATGATTTTAAGTTTATCTGGTATTTTCTTTAAAAACCTTCTATTTCTTCCTTATTATTAACCGATTCTAATGCTTCTCTAAAACTAAGGCTTCATTTCTTTGCGTTTCTGCAAAACTTTTCTAAAGAAGTTTGAGTGTTTGATTCCATTATTCTTTGTTTGCTTGACTTCCTATGTTCTAAACCCTAGGGTTTCTACTTATTTCACTGATTATTTCAATATTTGCCCGTTATTTTCTTCTCTGTCAATTAGAAGAGATTGATTGATTTTTATTAGGGTTCAAATTATATTGTTCTGCCGAGATTGATACTTCTCTGTGATTCTTTTACCTATTTTCCTTATTTGTGACTCTAAATTGGTACTACTTACCTTAGTTAGTTTATTAACCATATTTATGGGATTTGATTGCCTTAGCCGACTCCTAGATGGTATGTGATTGATTTTATTGCCTTGTTTCACCTTTAATCTGGGCTATTAATTGATTTCCCATTTTTCAAGGGATCTTTCCCAGATTCAGTTGAGTTATTTGATTTAACTTAGCCCCAATTAACTGATTGATTTTATTTGTATACCTTATTTGTGAACTCTGAATTATTCTTTGCCTTATTTTGTTTCACCCAGCTAAGTGCAATATAATTCCCCCATTTTGACTTCTTTCAAACACACAAACACACTCAGAAAGATACAAAAACTCACACACAAACTCTTATTCACACACACTCTCCATTGTAGTTCTTTCTGTTACTTGTTTTTTGCTACACTGTCTAGCTGGCTGAAAGCCAAGGCTAGGCTATTGGATTCAACTTGCCTTCACCTTCCTGTTTGCTACCTCTTAACTGGTATGCCTCTATTTTTGTTACCATAATCTTTTCTAAGTGCTATGTGTCTCAGTATACTTCTTCTTTGATACTTGCCTCCTAGCCATCTCTTTCTCAACTACTATGATTCATTTCCTATTCTTTATAACTTATATGATTAGTTCACCCTGAACCTCAACATTTACATGTTTATTATATGCTTCTTGTTTATTTTAACCAGTATGTTTTAGTCTTGTTACCTCTTTGTCCCATGTGGTTGTGTGGTTAGTGTTTCAACATGCGTTTGTTTCTTTTAACCAGCATGACTTAGGTTCTGTCCTGTTTTATATTATAGCATGTTCTCGTTTGATCCATGATACTTATTTACCCAGTTCTTAATTAGCATGCCCCAATTTCTGTCCTATTTTATGTGCTGATAGTCTGCCTTAGCATGTTCCTGATCAATTCATGGTTTCTATGTACTCCTTTCAAGAATAATGTGTTTTAGATTATCACTATCTTTTCTGTATAGCTGTCGTATTAGCCATTTGACTTCAACATGTTTCTATCTGTTAAATACATGTCTATATGATTCTATTTGGTAATAGTTAACAGACTAAATCAGCTCCAACAATGTGAAACCTTGTTTGTGACTCTGTTCTCTCTATGATTCCAGTGTTCCTGTTTTGTTTAACTACTGGTAACGACGTTTAAATCAATCTGGTGAAATATGGTCCTGTTCTTTTTGCAACCTGTTTCTATTCACTTCTGAAAATAAACTATTTGTTTTTTCATAAAAACATCCCCTACTCTTGTATATTGTTTTCCAACTCTTACTCTTAGTTAACTAGGGTCCTGCCACCCCTAGTGAGAGCACTCCTTAGTCTGAAATACAGAAATCCGGGTAAGGAATTATGTTAATCTCGAAGAAGGTGTTAGGCATTACCGGATTCCATGGTTTTAGCATCGTCGCTCAACTATTAAAAATTGGCCTAATTATCTGATTCATTACAAGTTTTAAAACTATTGTGCATTTTTTAACCTTTAAAACTGCTTTTAATTATTTATGGAATTGGTTGGAACAAGTCGCGATGTCGTGCACATATTTTTTGCTACATATTATGAGTCGCGTCACGGGAACCGTACCTACGATCTACAATATGTTTAATTTTATTTATTCGAAGTTGTGGTCGAGTCGCGGGAAATACGCCCTCGAATTGGGATTTATGTATCGTGACTATGCCATAAGAATCATATCCATAATCACAATGATATATTTAATTAATGCACCTAAAGAAAACTACAATATGTGAGTTATTCTATGGAGAATTGTCCTTATAAATCAAGTCTTCACAAAACAACCAAATCCCTAATTCATAAAACTCAGCGATCCAACCCATTCCAACTCACTTCACACAAAAAAACACAAAACAATGAATGAAGATGATTGAATTCCTTGGATTTCAAAGAAGCCTAATTAGAGATCAGGTAAATCAGATAATTCTTATAGCCCTAAATTACCATTGGAATTAACGCTAGACCAAACAAGTTTTCATTATTTATTTTTTTGAAACTAAGCTTCATTCTCATTTGCAACACAAAAAGAACAACTAAAATAATATATTAACCAAATATAGAGCTAGAAAATGGACCTCAATAAATCTTTCAACAAAGATAAAGACCAGCGAACAGAAAATCTTGGACGGCAACGACCTCGAGCGATGGAACTTCTACTCGAAAAATGTTGCTTGATTTCTTTCGCTAATTCAAGTGGTGCAGTACATATTCCACTGTTACTTCAGAAAGTTAGTGAGGGAAGAAGAGTTAGTGTATTTTCAATTTTTAGACAAGAAAAGTTTTTTATTTAAAGTGAAGAGGTACTGCCATTTTTCACTTTCTTTTATTTTTTTGGGGGTGCTACTCATTGTTGATTTTGCACCATTTAAAAAGCTCACTTCGTCTGTTATGTAATTGACTTGAGCAACTCCAAATTTCAATCACCTTTAAAATTAAAAATTGAGAGAAACAGCAAAAACATTGGTGCAAATGCTCAGCTCCATTAATGTCGATAAAATAGAGGTACGAACATCTATTCTGAAGAGTTGGCCAATTTTTCCTTTTGAAAAATCAAAGGTCTACCGTTCTCGCCTCTTTTTTTGAGGGGGCTGGGGGAGAGGGGCTGCTTTTGTCTGTGTGTGTATCTCATTTTAGAGAAGAAGATGAAAATCTCAAAGTGGAAGGGGAAATAACTGTTTTTGTATATGATTCTTGGGGATGGGCAGTTCTTGTATGGGTATTTATGGAAAGGGGCTTAGGGTTAAGGGATTGGGCTAGAGAAAATGGGCTTAGGAAATCCAAAATTGGGCTCCAGATTTTGGGTTTCAACTCTTAAAGTCCAACAACTAAGGAACTTAATCCTTTTCTTTAAAATAATTTAAAATACTATTAAATATAAAATTAATTTCAATTAATTAAGGTAAAAAATGAAACTATATTTGTATTTTCAATTTTATATTTTAAAACTAGAATTGAAGATAAAAATATCTATAAACTCAAATAAATATTAAAAATACTACGAATACTAAATATATTCGTTAAAAAATCGCGCAGGTCAAAATTTATGTGCTTACATCTGCCCCTCTTTGCTTGGAAACACAAAGTTTTTTTGAGCAAAGAAACAAGTAAGCAACGTAATTGACTTTTGACCTGACACTTATTCAAAAGATAACAAAGATGGATAAAAGATATTGACTGAGCCCTGGTATCTGAGGTGTCTACATATCCTTGGCTATAAAGGAATTAGGCCACGTGTAGTTCAGAAGTGAAAAGAGCAATGGAGTGTGTGAAGAGGATGAGAGAGTTGAGTGAGGTCCCATCGAGGTTCTGGTCCGCGGTCATATTATTACATCAAATCAAAATCTAAAACAACTAAGCCAGCCTATCAGCTATGAGTTACAAGATCCCTATCCATAAGTCTACTAAAACTTGTTCTTGAGTTTTGAATGGTTCTTCATGCAGACTTTTGATTTGAACCTTGATGCTTGCTAGCTGCAGGTGTTGATTCACTCTTCTATGACATCTTCGGATTAAGACCGGACATGCAGTACTTGTAACTTCAACCATGTCTTGAGCAGTTCACATCTTTTATCTGCTTCTACATTTGGATTTACTTCTTTTCTTCTTCTTTTTTTGTTTTTTTATTCAATTCTGGATTGTGACTTCTTCTTTTGGTCACCTTGGACTATCGACTCGCATTCTTGAGGCGAGCTTCTGCTACTTCTAACTTCAAATTAATTCTGAAGTGACTTCCCTCGTTCTCCAGGTGGATGCCTGCTACTTGACTTAATATTTGAAATGAATTCTTTCGTTCTTCTGGTGGGCGCCTGCAAATACAATAAAACAAAACCAAACAAAAGAAACTTTTCTGCCCTAGTTTGGACCAAGAACATTCATGAGCGTTAATTTAATCCCATTATCCAGGATGGTCCTGAAAAACTTGAAATTAAATTCCATAATCTAGGAGGGTCCTGAAAACTTAAAACTAAATCCCATTATACAGGAGGGTCCTGAAAACCTAAGACTAAATCCCATTATCCAAGAGGGTCCTGGAAACTTAAAACTAAATCTCATTATCTAGGAGGGTCCTGAAAACTAAATCCCATTATCCAGGGGGGTCCTGAAAACATAAAACTAAATACCATTATCCAGAGAGGTCCTAAAAACATAAAACTAAATCTCATTATCCATGAGGGTCCTGAAAACATAAAACTAAATCCCATTATCCAGGAGGGTCTTGAAAACTTAAAACTAAATCCCATTATCCAGGAGGGTCCTGAAAACTTAAAACTAAATCCAATTATCCAGTGGGGGGTCCTGAAAACTTAAAACTAAATCCCATTATCCAGGAGGGTCCTGAAAACTTAAAACTAAATCCCATTATCCAGGGAGTCCTGAAAACTTAAAACTAAATCCCATTATCCAGGAGGGTCCTGAAAACATAAAACTAAATCCCATTATTCAGGAGGGTCCTGACAACTTAAAACTAAATTTATCAGGGACGTGCTTTCCTTATGAAGGATTCCTGCAGAGCAAACAAAATTTCCTGGCCCTGTTTCAATCAAAGAAAATTTGTCAGTTTGAAAGTCTGGTGGTTAGTTTGTGGCATCTATGCTGAAGGTGTTTGTTTTTGCCAATTCTATGCTTCATTCCGATTAGCTACTTTGGGCTAGCAAAGAATTGTTTGACCTTCTGATCGAACGTTAACCACAAAAACCATGAATGACCCGAGTATCTTAACTCGACTTGTTGTTTGACACCTCTGTCCTGACAATTTTGAACCATTATATTTCCTCAAAATTCACGAATCACTTTCCCATTAACACCTTATTTCTCATTTTGAATCATGCCACTTGTGATGTGCTCTGGCTGAACTTTGCTTTGTGCAATTAAAAGCCAGTAATAGGCTTTAAAAAATTTTCTTGCTTGCTTAACAAGGCTAACATTGAAAAAGACTTAAAGAAGTAGACCCAAAAGAAATGAAGCAAACTGACTTCGAGAATTAGGAATAAAAAGGAAAATTTTATACAAAGATGACTATTTGAAGAAGAATGGAAAAGAGAATTATCTGAGTGAACCAGCAGGCTCCAATGATCTTGACATGCATTTTGGATTGATCAGTCCAAACCATTCAACTAATCGCATTTTAGTTCATTCCACGTCTTCATACTTCAAAAACTGGGATTTCCATAATCCAATCTCTTTGTAAAGTCACGAACCTCATTCGGATTGTAGTGCCCCGAAGGGTTTTCACCAGCAAACCTCTCTCATTTGTTCATCTCTCAACTCCTTGTCGCCTTACGGTGCCCGCGAGGGTTTCACTAATAAGACTCTCTCATTTTATTATTTCTCTCTACTCTCCATCGCCTTACGGTGCCAGTGAAATTTTTCACCAATAAGACTCTTTCATTTTATTCACCTTTCCCTTTGCCCATGAACAAAGTGTTACCCATGATGTGAATCATACCTCTATCTCTCTTGACTTGGCATTTCTCAAAGATTGATCGTAAGGTCTTTCTTTGGACCATAGTGTAGGCTTTTGGACAAGGTTAGAAAAAAAAAGGGCGGCATGCAGGCTCAAAACATCTTAAAATGACAGGGTTCAAAATTACAACTTTTGGAATCAGATCTTTTGCAAAACCAAAACTCCTGCCCCAGTTTCTTTTGGGTCTGGGGAATTTTGTGTTTTTATTGTGAGGGGACCGAACCGTGTAAGGCTGCCTACGTATCCTTAAAAAGAATCAAGTCGAACGTAGTTTTTTACTTTTCTTTTGCTTTTTGTTTCTTCTTCCTTTTTTTGTCTTTTCTTTTCCTTTTCTTCACTCTTTCTCTTTTTTTTTTCTTTTTCTCACTTTGGTTTTTCTTTCCTTTTCCTTTTCCATTTTTACTTTACGTCTAATTCCAAAAGAGGGGTATGAAGGAAAAAAATAAGGTTCAAAAGGGGTAACAAAGGATAAAAGTGTTTGAATAGCAGAATAAAATGCCTTCGTCATTCCAATCTCTGAAACATGCCAAATACAAATAACACAATTGAAGACAAATAAAGAAATCATACATAATATCCCTTGACTACATCAGAATTGGTAGCCATATCTATACATTTGCTTTCTATATCAGTTAAATGCAAAGTACCATTGGACAACACTCTTGTCACAATTAACGACCCCTGCTAGTTTGGGGCGAACATGCCTTAACTTCTGCTTGATGTGGAAGAATGCATTTCAACACTGACTGATCTACCTCAAATTATTTGAGAGACATTACCTTGTTGTATGCACTTATCAACCTCATGATTTTCTAGACTAACTGCGTCAGTTGCACTCCATTCAAGCTTCAGGTTATCTCAGAATGCGTGAATCATTATTTGTTTTCTCAAATGCATCTTTTTATCATATTCAAAACTATGTTTCATTATTCCATGATTAGATTGTCTTTCAAGATATGGCTAAAAACTATGAATGTCATGTCATGTCACTAGAATTAGCCTGAAGAGAACTATATATAAGGAAAGAACTAAATGAAGACTGCAAATAACAGAAAACAAAATATCATTTGACCAAAGGATGGAAGGGTTTGAACAGCAGAATAAAATCTATATTAAAGCCCCGAAACAACCCTATATGACAGACTTAGAGACGCAAAACTAACTAACATGACTCCTAGAAACAGGCAAAAAAGGATAGAAGGGTTTGAATCACCAGAACAAACAAGATAAAATTTGGGCCACAACCTTGAAATAACCAGATAGCAGAAAAGATGTCAAAATGAACTGCCAAGACCCCTTCCCGATGAGGAAATAAGGTGTTTTCTAATTACCAAACTCAAGATCTTAGCCACTGAGTTGCACATCAAAATTATTGGGACCTTCACCAATATCAATCACATTGTCTTCACCACATGGTTCATTGACTCCTTTGAACAACCATTCTTCAGCACTAACTGTTGAATTAGCGACTGACCCCCTAAGGGATCTTGCCGCAAATGACTCACCAAAGAACTTGAAAGAACCTACACACTCGTTGTCATTGGAAACCATCCCAACAATTTGTGTGTAGTCACCTGTAGAGGATTATGTGTGACACTTGGGGTAGTAGCCTTGGACCACAATTATCCCTTCCTGAGTCATTCTTTCTATCTCCCTTTTCAAAGCATGACAATCTTCAATGCTATGCCCTTGGATATTGGAGTGGTACATGCACCGTACAGTAGGGTCAAAACCTTTTGCATATGGGTCTGGAGTATAGCCGAAGAGCGGCTCAATCAAGCCAGAATGTTTTAGTCTTTAAAACAAGTTTGTTTAAGATTCCCAGTTTGGTGTGAAATTGTCTTTTTGCCTTTGTTTCCCTCCATACCTATGTTTTTTAAGGTTTTAGGGTGCCTGAAAATGCTGTGAAGGCACACGAGAATTTTGGGATGCTGGTGCTCACCCAAGGGAGTGACCTAGTGGTTGGACAGATGACCGGATATTGTTCGAAGGATAATACTGGGGTGGATTATGTGGATCTTGGGGATATTCATGTGGTCGGTATTGAGGCTGAAAGTGTTTAGCAGGAATGCCCACTGGATCCTGTCATTGGCGGGGCTCAGCAACATATTTTCTATCAATCGGAGGACTGACGCGAGCAACTTGTTTGTTCCATCTGAACCAAAACTCCCTAGAACTTTCCTTAGATTTCTTTTCCATCCGAGATAGGGAGGAGCGGTCTGGGATAGTGTCTTCATTGTACTGATAGTGCCAAACAAAATCTTGAGTCATGTCACCCCATACATGCCACTTACTGACATCTTAACGAGTATACCACTTTAAGGCTTCCCCACTCAAACTCTTACTGAAATACGCTATCAACAATTCATCTTTCCCGCGAATACTTCTCATTTCACTGCAATAACCCCTCAGATGGGCTACTGGATCTCCACGCCCATCATACAAGTTAAACTTTGGCATTTCAAACCCCACAGGCAGATGAGTATCCGAAAATATACACAAGTCATTGTAAGACATGTTATTTCCCACCCATTGCATGTTCTTTAAGGATTGTTCTATACCTTTTAGCTTTCTAGCTATCTCCTATCGCTCTTCTTTCTTAGCAGACTTTGCAGTTTCACTAGGAGACTCAAAATGAGGAGCGTAAGAGTATAGATCCGAGACCTTGAAGATTTGCTCTGGAGCATAGTGTTGGGCATTGGGTGACTTTAAAAACAGTCTTGCTAGAGGATCGAGGAAGAATAGCTGGTGGAGGAGCTACAAAAAAATGAGTGGTCAAAGGAGCGGAATATGAAGTGGTTCTGGGGAGTGGAGTGTGAGAAGGTTGTGGGGAGATATCAGCAGCAGTGGGAATCTGGATTTGTGACAGTGGCGAAATGGTGACAAGGCCTTCAATGTAGTTAGTGAGAAATAATGGTGGAGGACGCTCACTAATCCAGGCTTGGTATATTTCGGTCATCTGTCCTTTCAACCTTAGGACCTCTTCTTTCAACTCTGATTCTGATTGAACAGTCTCCTTGGATGGATCAACAACACTTGTGTCCAAGTCTTTGTTAGCCATGGCTACCTTCCCCTTTGTCCTTGTGTTTTAAGAATGAGTTACCTTAAGAACCACACACCAAACACCCTTCTGCTCAATGAATATAAAAAAGAGGAACAAAATGAGGTCATCACGTTAGCGTTAGTGCATTTAACATACGATAATCTTACATTATGTGAAATACACCTAATTATAATTACCAGCTATAAAATGACTTTGAGGGTGCGAAAGTCAACTAGGCATCATCCCAATTTTACTTTTCTTGCCCTTTTCTTCTTCATTTCCTCTCTTGCGCTCCTTGATTTGCTCATTTTCTTTCTGTTTGTCACTCTGTTCTTTCCACTTATTTCTCACATCCCATAACTTCATCTCTTTCTTTTTCTTTTCCCTTTTTTTAAATTTTAAAAACAATCCGATCGAACCCTATGTAGATTGCTTAGGTATCATGTCATTGAATGAATCAGATCTTTGCGTAGTTCGGGAAGATTGGGAATAAAGTAAATCAACTATCTCTTTTTTGGATTTTGAAATTTTTTTCTTTTTCTTTTATTTTTTTGTTTAATTTTCGAAAGAAAGACTTATAAAGAAAAAGAAAATATTTTTGGATTTCGATTTTTCTTTTGAAATATTTTTGGATTTTGATTTTTTTTGTTTTTTTTTTGGAATAATTTTTGGAATTTCGAAAGAAAAACTTCTAAAGAAGAAAAGAAATATTTTTGATTTATGGATTTTTATTTTGAATTTATGGAAGAAATATTTCTAAAGAAAAACAAAAAAATTTGGGCAGCCACGAAGTATAGCAACAATTCGTCCACAAAAATTCTCTCTCTAATATCATGGATCCACAACCCTATGAATCCCAATCCCCAATCCCGCCCAAACCACCTGACATTAATCTCCAATCTTCAACACACTATGAGGGGGAAGAAGTTAAACGGTCCTATAGGGACATGGTCACAGCTACAAACAACATGATTTTCACCCCAAATAACAATCAATGCAACATTGATTTGTCCGAAAATTTGCCAAAAGAAGGGACCTCATAAACTAATACACTACAGTCTTCATCCCAAGGCATTAAATGGATCACTCTAACGGAGGAAGACAAAATCAGGATTTATGAGCCATGGTAATATTCAACCATTGCTAAACTTTTTGGCAGACGCATGTTGCATCAATATCTAAAACGGAAAATCCAAGACCTTTAGAGGCCAACAGAAACCTTCTCTGTAATTGATTTAGGGGAGGATTTTTTTATCATCAAATTCACAAGAAAAGAGAATATGGAAAAGGCACTCCATCAAGGTCCATGGTTTGTTAATGGACACTACCTACCAAATTTTGTGGCTTCTAAGGAAAAATTAACTACCTCGGCCATGTGGGTGAGACTGCCATAATTACCAACAGAGTTTTATGATGGAAAAATATTACAAAAAATTGGCAACTCAATTGGAAATACCACTGAATACCCCAGTGCAACCATTTATTTACATTGACAGTCATAAGCAAGCTATCCAATATGAGGGAGAAAATCTTCTATGTATAAAATGTGGGAGGTTGGGGCACCCACACCCCTATGCACATTTCAACTTCAGACCTCGCAAGAAATTCCAGGATACAAGCCCACAATGCAGAGATCACCGGAGGAGGACCAAATAGGAGAGTGGAAGACTGTAATGTTCAACAAGAATAGAAGTAAGAAACAATTTGGGAACACCAATCCGGTAAGCAGCATAATTCCAAAAGAAAAGGTTCAAGTTCCATGTATTTCTGTAAACCTTTACAATGCAAGCACTGGTAAGTATATTGATACTCAAATCCTTCAATATAAAACTAAGGATTCAAGAAAGATTACTACAAACAATAAGAAAATGGATAAAAATCCCTTCCAACCCAAAACCACATTACTATATTAGAGGAGGAGCACATGGTATTTGAAAATATTAACTCAAAAGAAAATAATAAAACTCCTCAATTTTCCCATGCAATAAGCCACTTGGCCATAAATAATAATGTGATGACCCAAAATGTCACCTTTAAATTAAATAACTATCTTGGTATTTTAAGACCTTGAAAAGTGGTATCAATAATTTCTTGACTTGCGTGCGCAGTCCATATAATTTTCCGGAAGGTTTTTATGTGAAAAATGGATTAAATTGTGAATTAGAGCTTTAAAACTCAACTGAGTTGACTTTGATCAATATTTTGAGCAAACGAACCCAGATCCAAGTTCTGACCATTTCGGTAGTTCCGTATCATGATTTGGAACTTGGTCATATGCCCGAAATCGAATTCGGAGGTCCCTAGCTCAAATTATCGCCATTTAACGGAATCTAGAAATCTAAGGCTAAAGATTTTTTAAGTTTGACTGGAGATTTGACTTTTAAGCAAACGACCCCGGAATGGATTTTTGATGATTCCAATAGTTTCGTATGGTGTTTTCGGCTTAAGAGCATGTTCGGATTTGGATTTGGAAGTCCGTAGGACAATTTGACGCATTTTGGCGAAAGTTAGAAATTTGAAGGTTTTGAGAAGTTTGATTGAGAGTTGACTTTTTTATATCGGGGTCGGATTCCGATTCCGGAAGTTGGAGTAGGTCCGTAATCTTGAATGTGACTTGTGTGCAAAATTTGAAGTCAATCCGAAATGATTTTTGTAAGGTTTGAGATACTTAGTCTCTTTTAAGGAAACTTAAGTTGGAAAAGTCAACCGGATGTTGACTTAGGTGTTAGAGGGCTCAGATGTGAGTTCTGATGGTTCGGTTAGCTTCGGGAGCTGATTTATGACTTAGGAGCGTGATCGGAAGGAGTTTTGGAGGTTCGTAGTAGATTTATGCTTGAATTGGCGAAGTTGATATTATAACGTTTTCCGGTTGATATGTGAGATTTTGATATAGGGGTCGGTATGGAATTCCGATAGTTACATTATTTTCATTGTGTCATTTGAGATGTGTGTGCAAAATTTCATGTCATTCGGACGTGGTTTGGTTGGGTTTTTGATCAAAAGAGTAATTTAGAAGATTTTGAAATTCGTAGGCTTGAATCCGATGCGAATTTGGTGTTGTGATGTCGTTTTGAGAATTCCAAAGGTTGGAACAAGTTTGAATGATGTTATGGGACATGTTGGCATGTTTGGTTGAGGTCCCAGTGGTCTCGGGTGAGTTTCGGGTGGTTAAATGGACTATTTCATCTTTGGAAAACTTGCAGATTTTTTAAGCTTCAGCTGTGCACCAGAAAATTTCTGGTGCGAGGAGTCCAGTTTGGAAGCTCATATATGGAAATATATAAGGAATCAGAAAACGTGCAAAACATGAAAGTTGTAGCCTTTGTACTCTAGTTTCCAGAATGTTAAACCATTAATGATTTGGATATTCTATCAGAAAGTTATCTTGAATCGAATGTGGCTGGTGGATCAGTTTTGACAGAATTTTCTGATGCAATTTAGAAGCTCATATCTCGGAATATATAAAGAGTTATATGGTGTACAACCTATCAAAAGAAATATCTTCGAGTCTAGTTTTTAAATATTTAAACCGTTTGATATTTAGATATTTCCACAAGGAATTATAGGCGTTTTAACAGAAGGTATACAGCAGGGAAAATGGTAAGAGGATGTACAACCTGCACAACGCAAGGTACACCTCGATGAAGCCTGGGCAGAATGTTTTTAAGTCCTCTTGTCCGCGATTTGGGTCCATTTTTCAACCATAGTTGATCATTTTGAGAGCTTTTGAAGGAGATTGAAGAGGGATTCAAGGAGAAACGTTTCAAGGTAAGAATTTCGGACCTAAAACTCATTTATATTGTGAAATCCACCTAGAAAATCATTGAATTCTTGCTAAAAATGGAAGGAATAGGGCTTGGGATTTTGAGATTTTGATTGGGGATTTGGAGGACCATTTGGGGTCGGATTTGAGAACTTTTGGTATGTATGAACCCGTGGGGATATAAGGAACCCGTTGATGTAAAAATTTCGAAATTTCGAGAAGTGGGCCCGAGGCTCGGGTTGTGCCAATTTTGAGAATTTTGATATTTTTCGATTGTTTTCGATTGGGTATTGTTTATTTAGGATAATGTGACATGTTCGTTGTGATTTTGGTCAGATTCGACGCGCGAGGAGGCCAATTTGAGAGGAAAGGGCATAGCGAGCTAGAGCTTTGGCCAGTTTGAGGTGAGTAATGATATTAAATGATGTCCTGAGGGTTTGAAACAACGGATTTTGCACAACGTAGTGCTATACTGAGATGAGACATACGCTGCGTGATGAGCGTGGGATTCATTGCTACTGGGGATTGTGACTTTGTGCATCCCAATTAATATTTTCACTACATTTTGACTGTGACTTATGCATTGTCATCCTGACTTGGGCTAGTTGCCATGTTTGGGGCCTTGTGCCGACCTGTAGAACCCTTATGGGATTTTTGATTGGTTTTCCTCACTTATTTACTAAAATCATATCCTCAGTCATGTTTCTAATTGTTTAAAAATAATATGAACCGGGTTATGAAATGTTAACCATAAATGAGAGAAATATGTGGGCTGAGATCCCTACCTTATATTATTGTGCCCGAGAGGCTGTGATTATAATGACTGAGAGGGGTTGAGGACCCAATAGTGAGGATATTATATATGATATTGGATCGGGCTGCACGCCACAACAAATACATATATTGGATCGGGATGCACGCCGCAGTAAATACTTATATGGACCGGGCTGCACGCCGCATCAAATATGCAAATACATATATTGGATCGGGCTATACGCCACATCAAATACTTATATGGACCGGGATGTGCACCACATCAAATATGCAAATACATATATTGGATTGGGCTGCACGCCGCAATAAATACTTATATGGACCGGGCTGCGCGCCGCGACAAATATGTTAATATATATATATGGATCGGGTTGCACGCCGCAACAATATAGCGCTTGGACTGTAGGAGCCTCTACGGAGTCTGCACACCCCCAGTGAGTGCAGTTGACTATTATTATTATGGATCGGGCTGTGCGCCACAGCGATATACGGATTGGGCTATACGCCGCAGCGGTATACGGATCGGGCTATACGCCGAATCGGGCTGTACGCCGCAACGATATATATATATGTTTCGATTTCAGTTATTGTGAGAAGTATATGAATTGAGTATTGAGGGTAATAAATAAGTAAATGAACAGAAATGCTCGAGGAGCGAATTCATACTGGATTAATGCCTGTCAAATTACCTGTTTTCACCTGGTTCAAAGAGTTTCATTCAATTTTATTTACTACTTTCTCTTTAAATGGTTTTACTACTTTGATATAGAACTGCATAGTGCCTTTACGTGATTTCATACCGTCAGCCATTATTTATTGTTATTACTCACTGGGTCGGAGTACTCACATTACTCCATGCACCGTGTATGCAGGTACAGGTGTCCCTGAGGTGTAGAGCGAGCTTTCTTGCTGTTCAAATTTTTATCAGAGTTATCGAGATAGCTGCATGGCGTCCGCAGACCCGATTTCTCCCTCTATCTTTCTTTACTATTCGGCAGTTTAGACATATTTCTGCATTAGGCTGTTGAAACCTTGTATTAGAGGCTCATACTTGTGACACCAGATCATTGGGCATTTGTAGAGATTTCATTATGGCCTTCCACATATTTCAATCTTTTATTTCAGACTTCTACTTATATTAAATTGGTATCTATTTCTGAAAATTGGTAATGAATTCTAATAATAAGGGATTGTGAGTGGTAATTGGTCGGGCTTGCCTAGCATAGTGTTGGGCGCCATCACGACCGGGATTGGGGTCGTGACAAGTTTGTATCAGATCCTAGGTTACATAGGTCTCACGAGTCATGAGCCGGTTTAGTAGAGTCTCGCGGATCGGTACGGAGATGTCTGTATTTATCCTCGAGAGGCTGCAGAACCTTTAGAAAAATTTCACATTCTTGAATTCTTATCGTGCGTCCTTGATTCAACTTGAGATATAGCTCTTTAAATTCCTTCCACGCATTCGTGTGCGCACATGAGTGCTCAGTATCTACTGTGCATCGACAGATTGTGATTCCCTGGATGAAGTGCAAGATGTGATTTATGTATGTGATGTTGGGCCAGTTTGGAGGACTTGAGACAGGGTTTTGTCTGTGGCTTGAGTACTGAGATTTCGATTGTGTGAGCACGTGCATTTGGGACTTATATGTCCATTTGTGTCCTTATTGGTTGGATTTGTGACTGGATAACTATGGGGTGAGTATGATATGATTGCCAGATGTACTCAGATTGTTCGAATGTGATAAGAAGAGTTTGCTGGAGATGTAGTAAGGACTATTGGGTGTTTGACTTCCGTCTTGAGTTGATATATGACCTCGAATGAGTGTGTTGAAGGACCTCTCGTATAGTTTAGTTGTGGAGTGGAGTAGGTCTTCATGTTGTGTTATGAGTTAGATTGACTATTACGAGGGTGAATGCGAGATTTGCAAATGGTTTGAGGAATTAGATGGGTTGTGTTGTATGAGCTTATGAAGTATTTAGCTTAATCTCATCCAGTTGGGGCAGTCAACCAGTTATTGCGGCACAAGCCGATGATATGACGCCTTGTCGTTTGAGGCTTTTCTGAGATTGGATAAGTTTACCTAGCTATTTCAAGTCCATTTCACTGGTACACCTTCTGAGGACCCACATAATTTTCTGAACGGCTGCCATGAAGTATTGCAGAATATGGGAATAGTTGAAAGAAATAGGGGTTGATTTTACCGTGTTTCAGATGACGGGTTCCGCCAAGAGGTAGTAGAAAGATTAGGTATTTACTAGACCCGTTATAGTTCCGTCTGAAGATGCGGACATATTGAGAAGATCACCCAGTGAATCATTTAGGGGTGCAACAGACCTTGATGTCTGGTTGATTTATATGAGTTAAAAGGTCAACATTGTGGATTATTGGACGTTGTGACCCATGACTTCGCGCAAAATGGGGATGTCCACTATCAATGAATAGATCGAATGGTCATGTGTTATATCAGTTTTGACCTGAAATGTATATGTACATGGTACTGAAAGGCTCCCTAATAATTTACGCATAATTAAGGCCTGAGACATGCAGGGGTTAAGGTTGGGACTTGTGGTATGTCTGCCTCTTTAATTATCCAATACTTCAGTATCAAAGGAGTTAGAAAAAAAAACTAAAAATTATTGAAGGTCTGCTTAGTGTCAGGAAGGCGTTGCAGATTTTGGGTGCTTCAAAGGAAGTACAGTGGTTGACGATCTTCTAGACTATGTAGTTCGTGCCAAGATTTATCTTGATGGAGCTATACTTTTGTGATCGTTGTATATAATTGGGGGAAAGAGTTACCCCAAATAAGAATCGAAGAGTATACGAATAAATATGATAGCTCAGCAGTGTTGAGTCAACATAGCAAAAGTAGAAATTAGCCGTCGGTGTTTGTGGCAAGCCTATGAAGAGGGCAGACTAGCCAATGCAACACCACCTACTTAGCTCAGTTCTCATAAATGTTTTTGAAGGAGTTTGTCTCCTAGATTCCTGTAATATGTGGTCTGGACGGTTGTGACAGGTCACCATGACAGTGTCAGAATATGTCATCAGGTTCAATAAGTTAGCCGTCATACTCCTACTTTGGTTCCTAAGCCAGAGAGCGATTCCACAGACTCATTAGAGGACTCAATTATGATATTGAAATTTAGTAAAACCCGGGAAGCTACAGGTTGATGCCTTATTTCGTCTAGTGGTAGAAATTGCCAAAATGTTAGAATGTGTTCTGGATAAAAAAAAAAGCTAAGAAGACCAAGAGGTCTCAAGGTTTTAAAGGATTTAGCAGATTCTACTGTAAAACTACAAATCATTATGATATGGGCTTGGGCAACCGGTTAGCCCAGTCAATATATCTAATTACTCGGGGTGCTCCAGTAAGTTCTTTTAATGCACTACCGACACGAGGTTCATATAATGGTTATTTTTAGTTATCTAGCATAGACTCAGTATGAGCAGCTGAACCCTCAAAGGGATTGTTATGAATGTGGTGGTACTAGGCACATCATGAGAAAATTGTCCTAGACTTGGGAGAAACATATTTTGTAAAAACACTGAGGCTACCTGCACCATTACAGTTACTACTCCACTTACATGACCAACCAGAGGTAGGGGTCAGGATGTTAGAGGTGGAGGTGAGATACCTAGAGGTGGAGACCGAGCCGTTGATATATTTTCTATGGTGTGGCTGAGGTCGCAACACCAGATGGTGTCGTTACAAGTACGGTCTCGAGTTATTATAAAGTAACAATTTTGTTAACTTGATTCGGTTTTGAGTATCGAGGCAAGTCCTCCTATTGTGCTCCACTTATGAGTGAGCTTCGTATATCTGAAATCTGCTTATGTAAATACTCCTATTGGGAGATTCGATGGAGATAGCTATGTGTATCATTATGTGTTGTGATTTTGTTAAATGGAAAATTATTCAAAAGAAGAAAATGGAATGTTCCAATTTGGCACGATGTGCATATTACTTGTGGTACAGAGTTGAGGACAAGATCCTCGTGTTTTATATAATATGAAATATTTAAACCGGGCTACAAGCTACGGTAGATGTTATATAAGGCCGAGGTCCTTGTGGTGAAAAAAAAATATATTGTATGAATATCATTGTGATAATGTCGTGCTTGTAATGCGGAGATTAGTGTTATTGATACATACTCTGTGGTGCTTTGCTGGGTTGTGGACATGTTGTTAGGAGTTATTTTGGTGTTACTCCGACAGGTGGATATGCTCAATTACAGGGGAGACTCTGTAGAAATTTCTGGAAAAATAAAAAAAAAAAAAAATTGGAGTTAGAAAAATTTGGGATATTGAGATGTGTAAAGAAAGAGATAAGTTACATTATGTGTTTGAGGACGGACTCTACTTCTCATTTGAGGACGAATGACCCTAAGTAGAGGAAAATGTAATACCCCATATTTGATGGGTGCGTAGGCATGAGTTTCTATAGCCAATCGAGACTAATATCATGTGTTGACGTGAAAATCGAACCTTTCTGGAAATGATTGGAGTGTAAGAAATTTGGTCTTCAAGTTTACAAATATGGATAAAGGAAATAATCTCAATTGAAATGGTATTATCAGACTTATGCTAAATGCGGTAATGTGGGATCAACCGCGAATATTTGTGTAAAAGAAAAATCGTCAATTTGGCAACCTGAGAATAATTCTTAGTACGTTCGAGGACGAACGTTTGTTTTAGAGGTGGAGAATGTGATGACCCAAAATGTCACCTTTAAATTAAATAACTATCTCAGTATTTTAATACCTTGAAAAGCGGTATCAATAATTCCTCGACTTGCGTGCACAGTCCATATAATTTTTCGGAAGGTTTTTATGTGAAAAATGGATTAAATTGTGAATTAGAGCTTTAAAACTCAACTGAGTTGACTTTGGTCAATATTTTGAGCAAACGAACCCAGATGCAAGTTCTGACCATTCCGGTAGTTCCGTATCGTGATTTGGGACTTGTTCATGTGCCCGAAATCGAATTCGGAGGTCCCTAGTTCAAATTATCGCCATTTAACGGAATCAAGAAATCTAAGGCTAAAAATTTTTTAAGTTTGACTGGAGATTTGACTTTTGAGCAAACGACCCCGGAATGGAATTTTGATGATTCCAATTGTTTTGTATGGTGTTTTGGGCTTATGAGTATGTTCGGATTTGGATTTGGAAGTCCCTAGGACAATTTGACGCATTTTGGCGAAAGTTAGAAATTTGAAGGTTTTTGAGAACTTTGACCGAGAGTTGACTTTTTGATATCGGGGTTGGATTTCGATTCCGGAAGTTGGAGTAGGTCCGTAATATCGAATGTGACTTGTGTGCAAAATTTGAAGTCATTCCGAAATGATTTTTGTAAGGTTTGAGATACTTAGTCTCTTTTAAGGAAGCTTAAGTTGGAAAAGTCAACCGGCTATTGACTTATGTGTTATACGGCTCGGATGTGAGTTCCGATGGTTCGGTTAGTTTCGGGAGGTGATTTATGACTTAGGATCGTGATCGGAAGGAGTTTTGAAAGTTCATAGTAGATTTAGGCTTGAATTGACGAAGTTGATATTTTGGCGTTTTTCGGTTGATAGGTGAAATTTTTATATAGGGGTCGGAATGGAATTCCGAGAGTTGCAGTAGTTCCATTGTGTCATTTTGGATGTGTGTGCAAAATTTCATGTCATTCGGACGTGGTTTGGTTGGGTTTTTGATCAAAAGAGTAATTTAGAAGATTTTGAAATTCTTAGGCTTGAATCCGATGCGGATTTGGTGTTGTGATGTTGTTTTGAGCGTTCCGAAGGTTGGAACAAGTTTGAATGATGTTATGGTACATGTTGGCATGTTTGGTTGAGTTCCAAGTGGTCTCGGGTGAGTTTCGGGTGGTTAAACAAACTATTTCATCTTTGGAAAAGTTTCAGATTTTTTAAGCTTCAGCTGTGCACCAGAAAATTTCTGGTGCGAGGAGTCCAGTTTGGAAGCTCATATTTGGAAATATATAAGGAATAAGAATACGTGCAAAACATGAAAGTTGTAGCCCTTGCACTCTAGTTTTCAGAATGTTAAACCATTAATGATTTGGATATTCTATCAGAATGTTATGTTGAATCGAATATGGCTGGTGGATCAGTTTTGACAGAATTTTCTGATGCACTTTAGAAGCTCATATCTCGGATATAAAGAGTTATATGGTGTACAACCTATCAAATGAAATATCTTCGAGTTTAGTTTTAAAATATTTAAACCGTTTGTCATTTGGATATTTTCACAAGGAGTTATAGGTGTTTTAACAGAAGGTGTACAGCAGGGAAAATGGTAAGAGGATGTACAACCTGCACAGTGCAAGGTACACCTCGATGAAGCCTGGGCAGAATGTTTTTAAGTCCTCTTGTCCGCGATTTGGGTCCAATTTTCAGCCATAGTTGATCATTTTGAGAGCTTTTTGAAGGAGATTGAAGAGGGATTCAAGGAGAAACATTTGGAGGTAAGAATTTCGGACCTGAAACTCATTTATATTGTGACATTTACCTAGAAAATCACTGAATTCTTGCTAAAAATGGAAGGAACAGGGCTTGGGATTTTGAGATTTTGATTGGGGATTTGGAGGACCATTTGGGGTCGGATTTGAGAACTTTTGGTATGTATGAACTCGTGGGGAGATAAGGAACCCGTTGATGTAAAAATTTCTTAATTTCGAGAAGTGGGTTCGGGGCTCGGGTTTTGCCAATTTCGAGAATTTTGATATTTTTCGATTGTTTTAGATTGGGTATTGTTTCTTTAGCATAATGTGACATGTTCGTTGTGATTTTGGTCAGATTCGACGCGCGAGGAGGCCAATTTGAGAGGCAAGGGCATAGCGAGATAGAGCTTTGGCCAGTTTGAGGTGAGTAATGATTTTAAATGATGTCTTGAGGGTTTGAAACAATGGATTTTGCACAACGTAGTGCTATACTGAGATGAGACACACACTGCGTGATGAGCGTAAGGTTCATTGCTACTGGGGATTGTGACTTGGTCCATCCCAATTGATATTTTCACTACATTTTGACTGAGACTTATGCATTGTCATCCTAACTTGGGCTAGTTGCCATGTTTGGGGCCTTGTGCCGACCTGTAGAACCCTTATGGGATTTTTGACTGGTTTTACTCACTTATTTACTAAAAATCATATCCTTAGTCATGTTTCTAATTGTTTAAAAATGATATGAATCGGGTTATGAAATGTTAACCATAAATGAGAGAAATATGTGGGCTGAGATCCCTACCTTATATTATTGTGCCCGAGAGGCTGTGATTATAATGATTGAGAGGGGTTGAGGACCCAATAGTGAGGATATTATATATGATATTGGATCGGGCTGCACGCCGCAGTAAATACATATATTGGATCGGGCTGCACGCCGTAACAAATACTTATATGGACCGAGTTGCGCGTCGCAACAAATATGCAAATACATATGTTGGATCGGGCTGCACACCGCAGCAAATATTTATATGGACCGGGTTGCGCGCCGCAGCAAATATGCAAATATATATATTGGATCGGGCTGCACGCCGCAGCAAATACTTATATGGACCGGGCTGCGCGCCGCGACAAATATGTAAATATATATATATGGATCGGGCTTCACACCGCAGCAATATAGTGCTTGAGCTGTAGGAGCCCCTCCGGAGTCTGCACACCCTTAGTGAGCGCAGTTGACTATTATTATTATGGATCGGGTTGTGCGCCACAGCGATATACGGATCGGGCTGTACGCCGCAGCGGTATATATATATGTTTCGATTTCGGTTATTGTGAGAAGTATATGAATTGAGTATTGAGGGTAAGAAATAAGTAAATGAACAGAAATGCTCGAGGAGCGAATTTATACTGGATTAATGCCTGTCAAATTACCTGTTTTCACCTGGTTCAAAGAGTTTCATTCAATTTTCTTTACTACTTGCTCTTTAAATGGTTTTACTGCTTTGATATAGAACTGCTTAGTGCCTTTACGTGATTTCATACCGTCAGCCATTATTTATTGTTATTACTCACTGGGTCGGAGTACTCACATTACTCCATGCACCGTGTATGCAGGTACATGTGTCCCTGAGGTGTAGAGCGAGCTTTCTTGCTGTTCAAATTTTCATCAGAGTTATCGAGATAGCTGCATGGCGTCCGCAAACCCGATTTCTCCCTCTATCTTTCTTTACTATTCCGCAGTTTAGACATATTTCTGCATTAGGCTGTTGAAACCTTGTATTAGAGGCTCAGACTTGTGACACCAGATCATTGGGCATTTGTAGAGATTTCATTATGGCCTTCCACATATTTCAATCTTTTATTTCAGACTTCTACTTATATTAAATTGGTATCTATTTCTGAAAATTGGTAATGAATTCTAATAAGAAGGGATTGTGAGTGGTAATTGGTCGGGCTTGCCTAGCATCGTGTTGGGTGCCATCAGACCAGGATCGGGGTCGTGACAAATAATAATGTGGCAATGCAAGACTCCTACGTGCCAGCTCCTACCACTAATCAAAATGAAGGCATTCAAATAGATAAAAAAAATATTCTTATAAATACTAATGACACTACTAAACCTAAACGACAAGCCCTTAATCCCACCAATAAAATAACCTCTACTCCCTTCTTTGCTGATCACTCAAGCAATAATCTCTCTACAAATTTTGAAAACATAAACCAACCTAAGCATGCCATCCATTTGGCTTCAAGTGGGCCAGCTAATGGCCAAATGGCAATGTAACGACCCAATCGGTCGTTTTGAGCTTTTGCACCTTGCTTGTCAGTTCTCGGGCATGACTTGTCCCGTGTGAAGGATTATGACTTATGTAAATTGTTGGTTTTGGTTTTCAGGGCAATCGGAATGAATTTGGAAGAATAGTTCTCAATTTAAAGCTTAAAATTTGAAAGGTTTGACCAAGATTCGACTTGGTATATGATCTCGGATCGGAATTTTTTTATGATTTGGTTAGCTCCGTTAGGTGATTTGGGACTTAGGAGCGTGATCGGAATGCATTTTGGAAGTCCATGGAAGGTTTAGGCTTGAATTGGCGAAATTGAGATTTTGGCGTTTTCCGGTTGATAGGTGAGATTTTGATATAGGGGCCAGAATAGAATTACGGAAGTTGCAGTAGCTTCGTTATGTCAGTTGTGACGTGTGTGCAAAATCTTAGATCATTCGGACGTGGTTTGGTCGGGTTTTTGATCAAAAGCATATTTTGGAAGATTTTAGAATTTTTAGGCTTGAATTCGATGCAAATTTGATGTTTTAATGTTGTTTGAGCTTTCCGAAGGTTGGAAAAAGTTTCAATGATGTTAGGGGATGTGTTGGCATGTTTGGTTAAGGTCCCGAGGGCCTCCGGTAGGTTTCGGGTGGTCAATCAGGCCATTTCATGTTTTTAAAAGTTGCAGAAAACTACTGAAGGATTTCAAGAAATTTGACCTTCGCGTTCGCGAGTAGGTCCTCGCGTTCGCGAAGGGTTAGTTGGTGAGGCTGAGGAATTAGCCTTTGCATTCGTGATGAAGGCTTCGCATTCGTGAAGGGCTAGAGTCTTGTGCATCGCGTTCGCGAGGTCCATGCCGCGTTCACGTAGAGTAATTTGATCAGCTGGGCTTGAGGCATTTTATTTATCGCGTTCGCGAGTGGTGTAACGTGCGAAGGTTTAGTCCGAGGAAGTATCGCGTTCACGATAGGCAAGTCGCGGTCGCAAAGAGGAAATTCTGGTCAAGGTTATTTTGTGCTTCGTGAACGCGAGGTTTTGACCGCGTTCGCGATGAAGAAAAATTTACCTGGGGCGGAATGTTTAAAAATGAGTTTCGCGAGCTTTGGTGTATTTTCTCCATTGTTGAGCGATTTTTGGAGCTTTTGAGAAAGATTGAAGAGGGAATCGAAGTTTAATACTTGGAGGTAATATTTTTGAACTCTATACTCGATCATATGTTGATTCCTACTTGTTTAATTATGAAATATGTGGAAATTAAAGCCTAAAATTGGGGAATTAGGACTTGTAATTGGAGACCTAGAAATCGGTATTTGAGGGGCCATTTGAGGTCCGATTTTGATGTTCTTGGTATGTATAGACTCGTGTGAGGATGAGGATCCCATTGATGTTAATTTTATCAGATTCCGAGACGTGGGCCCGGGGGGCCGGGTCTGAGCAATTTCGGGATTTTCAGGTAAAAATGGATATTTTCGAGTGGACTTCGTTCCCCTTGCACATTTTAATGATTATGTACTGATTGTGGCTAGATTTGGAGCATGCGGAGGTCGATTCGTGCGGGCAAGGCATCACGGGCTAGAGTTTGGACCAGATCGAGGTAAGTAATGATTATAAATGCTGTCCTGAGGGTTTGAAACCCCAGATTTTACATTGTTGTGCTATTTTGAGGAGACACACACGCTATAGACGAGCATGGAGTAATGCACCGTTGGAGATTGTAACTTGGTCCGTCCCGTACGACTGTTAAGTCGCGTATTTGATTTGAAATCTTTTGATATTCCATATTTTAGAGATTGATATTACATCTTGGGTTGTATGCCATGTTTGGGGCCTTGTGCCGACCTGTTAAGACCATTAGAGGCATTTTCACTAATTTTTTTCCTCAGTCTATTTGTTTTGAAAGCCTATCCTCAGTCATGTTTTACCTGTTATTGTTTAAATCTGGTTTTATCACTTTACTTCTTAAAATGTGAAAACTGTTTGGGCTGAGTTCCCTGTTTTACTGATGGTCCGACTGATTGTGCGATTGATGACTGAGATAGACCGAGAGTCTGATTGTGAGGTTGATGACTGAGATAGACCGAGGGTCTGATAGTGAGGTTAATGACTAAGAGAGGCCGAGGGAATGGTTGTGAGGATTATATATATATATGGATCGGGCTGCACGTCGCAGCGATATAGCGCTTGGGCTGTAGGAGCCTATCCGGAGTCTACACACCCCAGTGAGCACAGTCGACTATATATATGGATTGGGCTGCACGTCGCAGCGGTTACTATATGGTACCTGTTGAGTGTTAATGCTAAGTGTGAGCGCTGATTGTTAAGAGTTGAGTCACGAGTGACTAAGAGGCTCGCCCGAGGGGCTACATAGATATACATGTACATGAGTGATGCTTTGCTTGAGGGGCTGGTTTATGAACTTACTATTTTCACTCCTCTTTAAGCGACTTTCTATTGAACATGTTGGTTTGATTACTTCTTTCACTCATCTCTAAATCGAGCCTCTATTGAAAATTTTGAACAAACATTTTAAATAATCTTTCATTTAAACTGAAGTTTCTAAGTTATTAAAAGGGTTGTGAAATTTTTGTTTTGCTCGAGGGGCGGTATGCAAACTATGTATTGCCCGAGGGGCCGATTATGGTTTTCATCTCTTTTATTATAAATGGTATTGAACCCCTACTGAAACTGTTGGGAGGCATTTTCAAATGATTTTTATCGAAAGATGGGTTTAAAATAAGAGGATTAACTCGTATTCCAATTTGAAAGCCTGTTATGATTATTGAGTTTATCACAAATGTGGATTCATCGTTTCCTACTTCTCTATCTTTATTTACTCTTATTACTTACTGGGTTGGAGTACTCACATTACTCTCTGTACCTCATGTGCAGATTCAGGTATTTCAGAACCCGGTAGTGGGTGTTGATTGTTCAGACGCAGAGTCATCAGAGTTAGTAAGGTGGCTGCACGACGTTCGCAACACTGCTTCCTTCCTCTCATTTTATTATTGTATTTAGTACATTTTTAGACTCTTGTTGTATTCATACCTTGGTAGATGCTCATGACTAGTGACACCCCGATGTCGGGCTTGTGTAATTATTCCGCATTTTTCTTTTAAATGTTCATTTTGAGATTATTGGTTTATAAATGGTATAAAAACAACTTTTAATGGAAAATGGTTGATTTGAGAATTGTGTCAGCTCGCCTTGTCTTCACGAGAGGCTCCATCACGACCGAGTCTGGTTTGGGGTCGTGACATGCAAACCTCAATATCCAAGGAAAAGATATCAAATCCCTCCATATCCCTCCTTTAAATCTAAAAGGCAAACTCACATACTCCATGTAGGAAACCAACCCAATCATTACCCCTACCACCAATCCCATTGCCCATAGTGATAGCCAAACCCCCACGCTGGTTGGAGGCCTTTTAGACCATAAACTCTCCACTTACAATGCCAAGAGACTCTCATCTTTTCTACGAAGGAGAACCAGGCTAATTTAGATAATAAGACAACTGAACAACCCAACAATGGAAAATCAACAACAAAATCCCCCACAACCAGTACAACCCCAAATAATTTATGTCCAACCCCCTAAGCCCAGGATTATCAACCACTCTCAACCACTCTTTTGGATGGAGATGGGGTTAATGGGTCATGTTGTGTCATTCAACATCCAAGTAAATGGTTAGGAAGCGATAGTGATCACTCACAACACACAATACCTTGCCCAGTTGATATCAGAGGGGGTGGTTCTAGAAATTCGCAATTATCTAAACCAAATCTGGCTCAACAACATCCTGCACCCCCTTGGTCCCTCGATGAACCCCAATATAGTACAAACTATGATCCAACAGTGGAACATGCCTCCACACTTCAACCTCGTACAACCTCAAAATATACTACCAGATCTCCCATTCTTCCCCTCAGAGATTCTAGCCCATCTAAATCCAATATTCATGCCTTGGGAAATCAATCCCCAATCTCAGGACCAACCTCTCAACCAAGAAATCCCCCAGGAAGTCCCCCACCCACCCCATGCAATGTAAGAATAGGGCCATGCAGAGGCAGAAATGGAGGAACCCCTCAACCTAACCTTAGAGCAAGTCCTAGAATTCTCAAACTTAGACGGGGTAAAGGTGTTACTATTAAGGGAGATGCAGGAGAAAAGGCATGTTCTCAACTGTCTCCTAGCACTCTACAAGTGCTCGATGGGCATAAGGCCACCACAGGATCCAACTGTGGGAAACATGGCTATGATTCTAGTGTCTGCACTAAGGAGGAACCCTATTTTTCTAGGGGGAGTGAAGGAGAATGGAGAGGCAGTGAACCAACACCCAACTTATCCCATGAATCACCTAACTAATATTATCATTTGGAATATAATGGGAGGGAACAACGATAATTTTCGTACCAATTTCAAGGAAATGATTGATACTCATAATCCATGCATGGTAGCCCTTCTGGAAACTAGGTTGGTTAACCATGAGAATTGGCTAGATGATTTTGGCTTTTCTGAACTCATTGAAGTTCTAGCTGAGGGGCGGTCAGGAGGGATGGTTGTCATGCGGAAACATGAGGTGGTTTCAGTCCAGAACTTCACTTGTAGGAATAAAGAAATCCATGCAACTATTGAGGTATCACCCATTCGCAAATCATGGCTTTTTTCTTCCATTTATGCTAGTACAAATTATTAGAGTAGAAATATCCTGTGGGATAATATAGAATGCATTTCTAATAACTATAGGGGGCCTTGGTTAATTGGATTGGAATTCAATGATATAGTTAGTTCAAATGAGAAATATGGGGGAAGGCCTATAAATTTTAGTAGGGCAGAATTCCGTCTCTCAAAACTAAATAAGTACAACCATATGGATCAAGGGTATAAAGGTTGTAAATACACTTGGACGAATAATTGACATAGAAATATAGGCTTAATTATAGAAAGATTAGACAAAGACCTAGGGAATGAGCTATGGTGTGACCTTTTACCAAATCATTCTATAATTCATTTACCTAAGACTCACTCAGACCATACTCCTTTGTTAATTGAATTAATCCCAAAAAATAGACGTCATCATATTCAACCCTTTCGCTTAGAAACCTTTTGGTGCAAGCACCCGGATTTTATTAATGTTGTTAAAAAAAACTGGACGAATTCGGATTATCTAAGAGCCAGTAACTCCTTTGTCCAAAGTGTTAAAACCTGGAAACATAAGACCTTGGGGGATATTATGGGAAAAAAAGGAAAATTCTTGCAAGGCTCCAAGGCATTCAGAAATCTAGGAACTATGCTAGTAGTAGTTTCCGTCAAAACCTTGAGGTTACCCTTAAGAAAGATTATAATGATTTACTAAAGATTGAGGAGAATTATTGGAAACTCAGATCTAGAGTCGTGTGGTTAAATGATGGTGATGCGAATACACAATTTTTTCATATTTCGGCCACTAATAGACGAAGGAGGAATAAAATCATTTATTTCGAGGATGAAGCAGGAAATTGGATAAATGACCATATTTCAATTACCTCCCATGTTTTAAATTATCTTACAAATGTTTTTACCACATCCCATAAATGCTCAAATTGGAAAGAAATGACTAGTATTAATTATAGTAATACTTTACCGGACCTTAGTCCTCTTGATGCACCCCTTTTAGACATAGAAATTAAGAAAACAATATTTTCTTTTAAACCTTTTAAAGCCCCTGGCCCGGATAGACTTCACCCATTTTTGTACCAAAAATATTGGAGCATCTTGGGGCATTCAATTATTAAGATATGCCATGATATCTTCAACACTCAAAAAATTCCTAAAAAAATCAATAGAACTTCCCTTTGTTTGATTCCTAAAATCCCAAATGCTAACAACATTAGGAATTTCCGTCCTATTGGCCTTTGTAACACTATCTATAAAGTCATTACCAAAATCATGGCAAATCGCATTAAGCCTTTCCTGGATAAAATTATTAGCCCTTTCCAAACCAGGTTTATGCAAAATAGAAGAGCTTCAGACAATGCGATAATAATCCAAGAATTAATTTCTAACCTAAGGAGATTAAAAGGTAGACAAAGTCATATATTATTGAAAATTTACTTGGAGAAAGTTTTTGATCGAATTGAATGGTCTTTTGTCTATCGTGTCCTTAGATTCTTTAGTTTCCTCCAAAGTTTGCAAACCTTCTTATGAATTGCATCACAACAAACTCTATTGCAGTTCTAGTAAATGGATCCACCACTACCTTTTTTGAACCAAGTAGGGGCATCCGGCAAGGTGGCCCTCTATCCCCTTAGATTTTCATTCTTTGTCTAGAATTGCTATCTAGATACATTGAAAATCAAATTGACATTTGCAAATGGGACATTATCACAATTGGTAAGAAAAGCCCTAACTTTTCTCATTTGTTTTTTGTCGATGATCTCACTCTTATGGCTAAGGCAAATACAAAATCATGCCTAGATATTAAATCAACTCTAGAGCTGTTTTGCTCCCTATCTGGCCAAAGCATTAACCACTCTAAGTCAAAAATACTCTTCTCCCAAAATTGCAACGCTGCCATCACCAAGGAAATAACTCACACATTAGGGAACAAAAAAAGTGACCATTTTGGTATATACTTAGGTTTTCCATTTCTTAATAAAAATCCAAGACCGGTGGATTACCAATTCATAATATACAAAATGAGGTCTAGACTTGCCTCGATGAGATTCATTAACATAGCTGGCCGTACCACTCTTGCCAATGCGTGTCTCAATTCTATTCCTAACTACTACATGCAATATACTTTTCTCTCTAAAAAACTCAATCTCTTATAGATAAAATTCAGAGAGATTTTATATGGGGAACAATGACAGTAAAAAGAAAATTCATCTGATCAAATGATCACAAGTTTGCCTGCCTCAAGATTTGGGGGGTCTGGGTATCCATAGTACAAATAATAAAAGTATATCTAACCTAGCTAGTCTAGTTTGGAGACTCCTCTCACAATCAACTACTCCTTGGGCAAGACTAATTACCACTAAGTATAGTGGAAAATGCCCTTCAGTGAATGCCTCATTTATCTAGAAGGCCATTTTAAAAGGATGGGAAATTTGTAATAAAAGGATAAGATGGTCTCGTCATATAAATTCCAACCTCAACATTTGGGACAACAAATGGATCCTAGACACTGACAAGCTTAGGAGTATAATAGAGGGTCCCCTTAGTTCGGATATTTATAATCTAAGAATCAAAGACATATTCCTTGATAATCAATGGGACCTTAAAAAACTTACCATAGATATCCCTCCTGATATTGAGCAAAAGATCCATAAAACAAAAATCCGTATGAAGGGTCCTTTAAATGACATTGCTATTTGGTCTCTTACCCCTAAAGGTATATTCACTAGTAAAAGCTGTTACAACCTTATGGAACAAGTAGAAACAAATCATTTGGAGTACAATTGGATTTGGTCACTAACATGCCCTAACAAAATTAAATTCTTACTATGGCAACGCCTACATAGTAGACTTCCATGTCGAGAGTACTTAGCCCATTAACATTGACACAATTTGTCCCATATGTTAAAAAGGAGAAGTAGAGTCTATCAGTCATATCTTCATAAATTGTTCCATAAGTGAAGCCTTTTGGGATAATTTAGAGGGGGCTAACCAGGTTTGATCCTTCTAAAGGACGCTAGCTTAACTCAATTAAAAAACCATAATGTCCCTTTAAGACAAAACCAAATTGACTGGAATTTTATGCTCCCCTTCGCCATATGGGAAATTTGGATGACAAGAAATGCTAATAACCAAAACAATATGAAAAATGTTGTATTCTTTAAAATGTCATGCAAAAAGCAGTAGAGTACAAGCTGATGACAGAATACAACCCCCTCCCCATCCACAAAATTCGTATCAAAATTAGGTGGCAACGACCTCCAAAAGGATGGTTTAAGATAAACGTGGATGATAGCCATAACAACTTCAACAGTTCCCTAAGGGGAGTTTTTCGTGATAATAATGGACATTGGATTGTTGGTTTTACCAAAAACATAGAGGTAATAGGATCACTGGAAGCAGAATTAAAAGCTATTAAAAAGGGACTAAAAACTGCTCACAAATGGAACTTGTTTCCACTTCAAATCGAAATTGATTATGCAGAAGCCATTGAGGCTATAGTATGTGGTAACAAACTATTTGATAAAATTGTTAATTAATACAGGTTGTTAATGCACCAAGGGAAGGTGACCCTCCTTCAACACTCGTTTAGGGAGTGCAATAATGTCGCCCACACCATGTCTAAAATGGAATGAAGCCCAGGAGTGTAGAAGAAAGTTTTTGTGATAGCCCTAAGTGTGGTGTTTAATCTTGTTAACTATGATCTAGACAAAGACCGTTGTTATGTTAAGTACTTATCTATGGATTCTTGAAACAGTTTAGCAAGCCTAGGCAATCAATGTGTCTTTAGTGACACACTATTAGGCAATGATGTAACAAATGCTACTTAGTTTTTAATATATATGCTTCTTGTTTGCTCAAAAAAAGAAAAACAAGATTTTTTTGAATCTTGAATTTTCTTTTCAATTTTCGAAAGAAGAATGAAAATATTTTTGGATTTTGAGAAGAAATTAAAAGAAAATATTTTAAGATTTTTAAAATTGGGGTATAACAGAAAAACTTTCTAAAGAGGGAAGTAAAGGAAAATATTTTTGGTTTTTTTGAAAATTATGGGCCGGCATCGATGAGGTTTGCCTACGTATCTCACTTCCAGTGAGAATCAGACCCACGTAGTTCGGCCAATTTTGACGCAACAAGAAAGTATGACTTATTTTGAAATGACCTTTTTTATTTCAAAATTTCGGCAGAGTTTCAGGATATTTTAAGCACCAGGGTTTTTGAAAACGGATGATTTTCTCTCTTCTACCTCAATCTTGGTTTTTCTTTGATTTCTCTTTCCTAATCTAGACGCCGGTCAACATGCAAGCCGAAACAAATAATGCACTAGTAGATGCATCGGGATGATCTTTTTAGTTTCGGGTACACCTGTCCTAGACGGACCCAACCCCTGTATTGAGTCCCCAAAGTCAAATGCACATGATACAAACAAACGTACCTACTAGGAATCCGACATGAGGTTATGTTCTTCTAAGTTTAAAAACCTAATGTATTGTTCAAGACCTGGCATATTCGAGTAGAAAAGTCGAGCCGGGGGGGGGGGGGGGCAACGCACCAGAAACCAAAAGGCCATCCGGCTTTGTAACTGATTTGATCCTCGTTCTAAATTAGGGTATGACACTAACCGAAAAGAAGTCACACCAGCATGCACTTCCCATAAGATTTAGATCACAGAAGAAGGGTTTCGTGACAGTCTTATATACAGTTCGCAGAATATCAAAGCGGTAAAAAACGACAATTAGCATATTAGGCTCAAACAAGCAAAAAATAGATAATAAACGAAAGCCAAGTACAACAATTATTCTAAGCTCAAATTTTGAACCCTGAACTAGAGATTTTGGGTTCTGTCCCCAACAGAGTCGCCAAAGCTATCACACCTCCTTTTTCCCGTGGGGATAAGGAATTTTTCCAATTAAAGTGACATTATTCGAAATGGGATTATTTATTTATTTCAGAGTTGCCACTTGGGATAATTTATGGTGTCCCAAGTCACCGGTTTAATTAAATCCCAAATCGAGAAAATTTGACTCTATTTTACAGTCCGTGAAACACAGAAATTCGGGTAAGAAAATTTGTTAACCCAGGAGAAGGTGTTAGGCATTTTCGGGTTTCGTAATTTTAGCACGGTCGCTCAACTATTAATAATTAGCCTAATTATCTGATTTAATATAAGTTATAAAACCTAGTGTGCACTTTTTAACCTTTAAAACCGCTTTAATTATTTATGGAATTGGTTGGAACAAGCCGCGATGTCGCACACTTGTTTGTTTGGTACACATCGAGAAACACGTCATGGGAACCGTACCCACGATCTACAACATGTTTAATTTTATTTATTCGAAGTTGTGGTTGAATCACGTGAAACGTGCACTCGAATTGGGATTTATGTATCGTGACTATGCCACAAAAACCGTACACATAGTCATGATAATTTATTTAATTAACGCGATGTTACACCCCAAGTTTTCATACATGAGAGTACGTCGTAAGTCATTGCTGTAAGCTCGGAAATTAGATTATATTTGGAAGCAAATAAAATAAGTTAATCATGTTACCTTCGAGGTTACAAATATTTAAGATCAAGAATAACGAGTACCAAGAGGGTTGGAAATCTTAGAAGCTAAACCAATTGAAGAAAATAAGTTTCGTCAAAAGTCGACAAGTTTTGAATGTTATAACATGTACTTTGGGGTGAGACTAGGGTTCTTAACATGATAAGGAGGTTATTCTATGAGTTATTTTAGTCGTATGATAATCATTTTCTACATTTTGAAGGCAAGCAAGTTGTGGAACAAGAGTTGGCAAAGGTCATCACAAGTTACATTCATAAATTTGCTGAAATTTAGGTCAAATGTATCTGAGAATTTCGCCAAATATACTTGGAATCATGGGGTGTTCTACCTACCAAATTGAAGATCTACGAGTCTAGTTTCTAACGCGTCAATACGACATCGGAGTAGAGAGATATTCATGTTTTTGCGAGACCGCGCAAGCAGCTCCCAATGGGACCCACTTAGGCGGTGGTTGACCTACTTCAATTTATAAACGATTTAAATGCCTATTTTTGCTCATTTTTCAACTAAAATTTGTCTCCAAACTTCTCCTAACCCTCCTAAACATATACCACAAGGGTTTGAAGTGATTCCAAAGTGATTACACCATATTTCAACATCAAAACTTAGTTCTAGTGAAGAACAACACCTCTTTGATGTTGTGTTGTCATTGAGGATTGTTGTGGGTTGTATTTGGATGAAATTCCAAGTTGTTGCTGCTGTCTAAGGTGAGTGTAATAGCCTACTAATTGTTATTAATCTTGCTTGTATGTTGGTTAAGTTGTTAGGATGATAAACTACAAGATAATACTTGGGTTAGCTTAAGTCACTTCTATGGTGTTGTATTGCTATTGAGGGTTGTTGTAAACTGAATATAACTTGGATTTTGACTTGAAGTTACTGTAGGAGGTATTTTTATTGTGTTCTTACTTGTGCCTAAGGTTATCTTGATGTTGATTAAGTTAAATGGATGGGCTAGACATGAACTAGTGAATAAAGTTGCTAATTGAGGATAGTTGAAGTTGTGGATTATTTTCGTTGTTATAAATATATGGTTTAAGGATGGAATCATTGATTAATGACTTCATTATCATGTTAATGATACTTTTATGTTGAGGGAAGAAGTCTATAACGATTGATAAGGGGTATACGGATTCCAATCAGAGCTTGTCGCTCGTCGTAATGTAGTTGTGACTTGTTGTTGTTATATGGTGTCTTGATATTGATAATTATGTATTGATGGATTCCTCTGGTCATTGTTTTTTGTATATGATATTGGATGAGGCCCTTGTTTCAAGGGAGAAGCTGCCAAAATTTACGTAAACGAGCTACTAGCTTAAGTTATAGACTTAGCCTTTGCTCAGCACTGATTTTGAATCTCCTTATACTATGATAGATTGAGTTGACTTGTTTGAAGAGTTGCTTGGAAGTGATTAAGGACTCAACGGGTTTAAGGTATGTTAAGGTACTTTCTTCTTTCTTTTGGCATGATCTAAAGTGAAATGAATACGCTACTTCATAACGGATCTACTCCTAGCAACTAAGGTTGTCCATGTTGTTATTTCCTTATAAAATTATTCTAAGCAAGTGTGTATGATCCTTGAATCCTACTAAGGTTCATATTGAGGGTATGGATGTCCATAATGTTCTTAAGTCACTCCAAAAGGTTTAGAAGGTGATTCCATGAGTCTAGCATGCATTATATATAGTATCTATTTTACTCTACCGAGCCGCTCTATAGTCGGCCGGGTACGTCACCTATTGTGCAACCACTGATCAGTTGGGTTTACCGAGCTCCACGTGGACGGGTACGATTCTACCGAACCTTATGATGGTCGGGTACGCTTTTACCGAGTCCTCTTTGAGGCCGGGTATGATATGATGATGATGATGCCCACAAAGACGAATGTTTTAAAACGTTTATGTATATATATGTATTATGCATTTCATATCATATCCACTAGAGGCACTCAGATGTTACAGGTTGTATCTCCTCTATCTCTCTCTTTACATTACTGTTCTTGTTTATGCTTTCCTGCCTAACATACTCGGTACTTTATTCGTACTGACGTCCCTTTTGCCTGGGGATGTTGCGTTTCATTCCTGCAGGTCCCGATTGATAGGTTGACAATCCTCCTAGTAGGCTATCAGCTCAGCGAAGGTGTTGGTGCACTCCACTTGCTCCGGAGTTGCCTATTCGGTCAGTATGCTTTGGATATATATTGATTGGTATGGCGGGTCCCTGTCCCGACCTTTATGATTTTATGTACTCTTAGCGGCTTGTAGATAGATGTCAGGTGTATGGATAATTGTATGGCCTTGTCGGCCTATGTTTCGAGTTACTAATGGTCATGTCGTCCTTATAGACCCGTATGTCACATATATTAGTTTGTATATCATGTTGGGTCTTCATATGTTGAGTATTCCTTTATGTTTTATTCTTGTTATCTCATGGCGGGCTTTCTGGCTCATTTACTCACGATAACATGATAAGAAAGATATGTTACATTGGTACTCGGTTGAGTAAGGCACCGGGTGCCCGTCGCGGTCCTTCGGTTTGGTTCGTGACAGAAGTGGTATCAGAGCAGTTCTGTCCTAGGGAGTCTACAAGCCGTGTCTAGTAGAGTTTTGTTTATGGGTGTGTTGTGCACCACACTTATAAGTAGGAGACTACATGGCATTTAGGTCTGTCACTCTTTCTTCTTACTCTAGATCATGCAGTAGAGCTCAGTTGTAAGAATTCAAACTCCTAAATTCGACTTTAGTCGTAATACAACGATACCTACATCCACAAAGACAGTTGGTAAGAGATTGCATGTGGATGTGGAAGAGTTGAGTCAGAGGAACTCGATTTCACATCATGCTTATGATGAGTAAATATGAGGTCTTCAACAGATCATGTGTGTACTAAGATGTGTATGCTTCTTAATAAGGAGCCTTAAGGCACGGATATCTATTCACGAATATGGTGAAAATCTATGAGGAATTCAGAAGCTAGATACAAGTTTTAACAAGTAAAAGAAGTAAGGTGAAGAGGGGTACGAGGCACCCAGATAATGAAGATTATCAATATTTTCAAATCAGGCAGAGAAATATAAGCATTTTGGTACCTTCATCAATGACAGAGGTAAGTACAATTGGCCACACCCATCTCAGTTATGTTCTATGGGAGCTAACAGATATTATTTAAGAGAAAGATGGGATATCAGGATCCAGTTGGAGTTAGAGTAACCCAAAAATTGTGGATAGGTTGTTATCATTAACTAACGTTTCCGAAAGATGGTGCAAATGTGGTAATAGATCTCCTTCTAAGACACCCAGATGGTGAACTCTAGAGTAGTACAATCAGATACGAATACTGGAATATTCAGAAATTTCAGAAGATAGGCAGTGGGATCCTAGAAGGGACAAATATTTACCTTAGTATGACTCTAGCCCCGAGTAAAAAAAAGAATGTTAGGCATTCCCAAGAGCCAGTGAGATGAAGCTAGGGGAGCTTATAGGGAAAGAACTTTTTGTTGAAGTTTTCAGAATAAAGTGATAGACAAAAAGAATATTATCCGGAGAATAAGAAGAAAATAAATGAAGCATCATGAGTAAGATGTGATATATGGGTGATAACAGTAAATCAAAATATGACACGATGACAGAGTCTATAGTCAAGTGAAGGAAAATACAAGAGGTGACAAGCCTTAAGGCAATAAAAGAGTATAAGCCATAAAGTCATATTCTTATTTCGAGAAATGAGATGGTGACTTCAACGTGATTACCAGGAGGAAATGTTAGACCCCAGAGTAATAAAAATCAGTATGGGCTGGTGAACAAGATAAAACCGAACATGAATTAGGGACCGGAGGATTTGATAATGGTCGACATTGTGAGAATTTCAAAGATCGTGCTCCAACAATAATTGAATAGACAACATACGAATAATATTTAAAGGCCATTTAGGAAGTCGCTTACCAAAAGCAAGCACTCTGAGCAGAGTTAATCTTAAGGGACTAAGTGTGCCAGTTACCGTAGGTGTCACCTTCGAGCGTAAGAAATTTAGTTATCCCTGGTACAGAAGGTTACCATAAGGTGATTAAGGTTCATTGATAATGTGAAAAGACGCCAAATATGAAAAGGTAAAACAACTATAGGTAGATCGTCGTAGTACTAAATCTTAGTACACCCCTAAAGGGGGGAATATGGTGTGATACGATATTAAGTCGGAGTTAAGTGGTTCAATTAACTATGGAATGGTAAAGAAAGAATGTGGTAAAAAGGAGAAAGGGATGATGTTGCATTTATTCAGTTCCTGCAGATATGTTGTGACTCCAGAACATTATACAAGCACGACACCGGAGAGAGGCAGTAAAAGTTTTCGGCCAGGATGTTATTGATAAATAAGTGTGAATGGACACTTGATACATCAGGAGCTAGTGGCGAGAGATAAGTTAAGACAAAGGATATATCCCAAGAGGGATTATGCAGAATATATATATATATATATATATATATATATATATGAGAATGGACCAACGAGTAATTAGTAGTTGATTCAGGAAGAGCCCAGTTATGGCTAGACAAGAGGTCACAGATAAATCAATAGATCATGCAAGATAAATGTAGTGAATCGCAGCATAGTGAATTCAGTCTCGCAGATACGAGATCACAATCATTTGAAAAAAAATTCAGATAGGAGTTGAGGCAGTTAAAGGTACCATTTTTAAGGTTTATGAAAATAAGAGAGAGTGCCACTAAGGAGACAATAAAAATTTGAGCTTAGAAGTAACCGTACGAGCACAAAGGCATAAATTTATGTAACTATGGATTATTATAGGCGAGTAAGAATAACAAAAATTACCTTCGGGTGTACGATATATCAAGCTCGCAACTTTACAAGAGCCAGAAGGTCTCCCTAAGTACTACAATGAAAGACTAGCTGAGGAAATAAGGAAGAAGGTTTCCACCTAAGCATAGTGAGCTAAAGAGTAAATGATCCTGTAACAACAGTCTCACTACAATATTGTATACACTCCATAAGAAAGTGGCACCTATCATGGCTAATGAATGGTAAAAAAAAGCCATCAAAGGTGATGTTTGAGATCATATGAGGTACAAGAAATTATAGTATTCGTGGGTAAAAAGACCAGCCAAGTATTCATGCAACAAGTGATAAAACGACCAGCAAAAGTAATTGCTTACATTTAAGGACAACTGAGAAGGCACGAAAGGAAATTTATGGTGCTAGCAAGTTAAAGGAAGGTTGCGAGTAGTATAAATAGATCGGTGTAGGTCCTAAGGTAAAATATTGTTGAGCAACAAGGTTTTAGGTAGATAGGAGTAAGGATATGAAAAGGTGAGTGAGAAGGTGACGAGAATATGTATGTCCTCGGGATTAAACCCATCAAAACAAGGGAGATGATGATTTCCATATGTAATAAAAAGCTCGGTACAGCCTGAATGAACACAGAGGAGTCTGAGACTAGGTGCATTTAGAAGAGATGGAATGCTGCCCTGGCAGTAGAATAAGGGTGTAATTGTGATAGATAAGAGGATGATGCTTAGGCCTTTGATTGAGTAATGATTTAACGAGAAAGGGATTTCATTAATTGCACGGGATTAGAATACCCCCATAAGATGAATCGCGTTGGGATGCAATGAAATACGGTTATTGAAGTATAGTATTATCCCTAGGTGGATCAGGAAAATCACTTCATATGTTCCCCGATAAGATATGAGCCCTAGTGACAGTGTATTACGTAAGAGGTTGCAAGTTATCAGTGATAGATTATAGATCAACATTAAGGTGAATAAACAATAGATGGGTACAAGTTCCAAAGTTCGAGATGAGATTTGTTTGTTATTCTTAGATGAATAATAATGAGGAAGCACTAAAGGACTTAGATTTATACATATAGGATAAGCAGCGAGAGAGTAACCTGGAGTTGGGTAGCAAACCTCAGTAATAATAAACCGAAGTAAGTTTTATGGTATAGTATAACCTACCTAGATATAGTAAATCCATAAGGATAGATATACAAGGATATGAAACAAGAGATAGAAATAGTCTTAAGTTCGATAAAGTACCAAGCGAAAGACATCAGTACACCTATAGATGCCTAGAGGGACAGCTTGTCATAATTCTGTATATGTTCATAAAGTGAGGCTTAGAGATTGGCTAAAAGATGGAGGAAAAAGAGAATACGAGTTGCTAGGCGCTCATACAAGGACACAGTCGTACATACTGCATGACATAAGGTAGCAAATGTTACGATATTGGAAGAATTTCGACCACATGTCATGGCGTGACAAAGAGGCCTAAAAGGGAGGAATGCCCAAGCGTTTAGATTTATTCACAATACAGTGGCTTAGATGGAAATATGAGCATTAAAGTATTCGTAAGAGCCATAGTTTATGAAACTGATAAGCGCATCAGTCAACATTCGAGGACGAATGTTCCAAAGGGGGGAATGATGTTACACCCCAAGTTTTCATACGTGAGAGTACGTCGTAAGTCATTGATGTAAGCTCGGAAATGAGATTATATTTGGAAGCAAATAAAGTAAGTTAATCATGTTACCTTGGAGGTTACAAATATTTAAGATCATGAATAACGAGTACCAAGAGGGTTGGAAATCTTAGAAGCTAAACCAATTGAAGAAAATAAGTTTCGTCAAAAGTCGACAAGTTTGGAATGTTATGACATGTACTTTGGGGTGATACTAGGGTTCTTAACATGATAAGGAGGTTAATCTATGAGTTATTTTAGTCGTATGATAATCATTTTCTACATTTTGAAGGCAAGCAAGTTGTGGAACAAGAGTTGGCAAAGGTCATCACAAGTTACATTCATAAATTTGCTGAAATTTAGGTCAAATGTATCTGAGCATTTCTCCACATATACTTGGAATCATGAGGTTTTCTACCTACAAAATTGAAGATCTACAAGTCTAGTTTCTAACGCATTAAACCCTTTGTCAATAAGACATCGGAGTAGAGAAATATTCGTGTTTTCGCGAGACCGCGCAAGCAGCTTCTAATGGGACCCACTTAGGCGGTGGTTGACCTACTTCAATTTATAAACGATTTGAACGCCTATTTTTGCTCATTTTTCAACTAAAATTTCGTCTCCAAACTTCTCCTAACCCTCCTAAACATATACCACAAGGGTTTGAAGTGATTACACCATATTTCAACATCAAAACTTAGTTCTAGTGAAGAACAACACCTCTTTGAGGTTGTGTTGTCATTGAGGATTGTTGTGGGCTGTATTTGGATGAAATTCCAAGTTGTTGCTGCTGTCTAAGGTGAGTATAACATCCTACTAATTGTGCTTAATCTTTCTTGTATGTTGGTTAAGTTGTTAGGATGATAAACTACAAGATAATACTTGGGTTAGCTTAAGTCACTTCTATGGTGTTGTATTGCTATTAAGGGTTGTTGTAAACTGAATATAACTTGGATTTTGACTTGAAGTTACTGTAGGAGGTATTTATATTGTGTTCTTACTTGTGCCTAAGGTTATCTTGATGTTGATTAAGTTAAATGGATGGGCTAGACATGAACTAGTGAATAAAGTTGCTAATTGAGGATAGTTGAAGTTGTGGATTATTTTCGTTGTTATAAATATATGGTTTAAGGATGGAATCATTGATTAATAACTTCATTATCATGCTAATGATACTTTTATGTTTAAGGAAGAAGTCTATAACGATTGATAAGGGGTATACGGATTCCCATCAGAGCTTGCCGCTCGTCGTAATGTAGTTGTGACTTGTTGTTGTTATATGGTGTCTTGATATTGATAATTATGTATTGATGGATTGCTCTGGTCATTGTTTTTTTATATGGTATTGGAGGAGGCCCTTGTTTCAAGGGAGAAGCTTCCAAAATATACGTAAACGAGCTACTAGCTTAAGTTATAGACTTAGCCTTTGCTCAGCACTTATTTTGAATCTCCTTATACTATGATAAATTGAGTTGACTTGTTTGAAGAGTTGCTTGGAAGTGATTAAGGACTCAACGGGTTTAAGGTATGTTAAGGCACTTTCTTCTTTTTTTGGCATGATCTAAAGTGAAATGAATACGCTACTTCATAACGGATCTACTCCTAGCAACTAAGGTTGTCCATGTTGTTATTTCCTTATAAAATTATTCTAAGCAAGTGTGTATGATCCTTGAATCCTACTAAGGTTCATATTGAGGGTATGGATGTCCATAATGTTCTTAAGTCACTCCAAAAGGTTTAGAAGGTGATTCCATGAGTCTAGCATGCATTATATATAGTATCTATTTTACTCTACCGAGCCGCTCTATAGTCGGCCGGGTACGACACCTATTGTGCAACCACTGATCAGTTGGGTTTACCGAGCTCCACGTGGCCGGGTACGATTCTACCGAACCTTATGATGGTCGGGTACGCTTTTACCGAGTCCTCTTTGAGGCCGGGTACGATATGATGATGATGATGCCCACAGAGGCGAATGTTTTTAAAAAATTTATGTATATATATGTATTATGCATTTCATATCATAGCCCCTAGAGGCACTCAGATGTTACAGGTTGTATCTCCTCTATCTCTCTCTTTACATTACTGTTCTTGTTTATGCTTTCCTGCCTAACATACTCGGTACTTTATTCGTACTGACGTCCCTTTTGCCTGGGGACGCTGCGTTTCATTCCCGCAGGTCCCGATTGATAGGTTGACAGTCCTCCTAGTAGGCTATCAGCTCAGCGAAGGTGTTGGTGCACTCCACTTGCTCCGGAGTTGCCTATTTGGTCAGTATGCTTTGGATATGTATTGATTGGTATGGCGGGGCCCTGTCCCGACCTTTATGATTTTATGTACTCTTAGAGGCTTGTAGACAGATGTCAGGTGTATGGATAATTGTATGGCCTTGTCGGCCTATGTTTCGAGTTTACTAATGGTCATGTCGGCCTTATAGGCCCGTATGTCACATATATTAGTTTGTATATCATGTTGGGTCTTCATATGTTGAGTATTCCCTTATGTTTTATTCTTGTTATCTCATGACGGGTTTTCTGGCTCATTTACTCATGATAACATGATAAGAAAGATATGTTACGTTGGTACTCGGTTGAGTAAGGCACTGGGTGCCCGTCGCGGCCCTTCGGTTTGGGTCGTGACACGCGCCTAAAGCAGACTACGATATGTGAGTTATTCTATGGAGAATTGTCCTTATAAATCAAGTCTTCACAAAACAACCAAATCCCTAATTCCAAAACCTCGGCGATCCAATCCAATCGAACTCACTTCACACATAAAAATCACAAAACAATGATGAAGGTGATTGAATTCCTCAGATTTCAAAGAAGCCTAAATAGAAATCAGGTAAATCAGATCATTCTTACAGCCCTAAATTACCATCGGATTCAACGGTAGACCAAACAATTTTTCTTTATTTATTTTTTTGAAACAAAGCATCATTCTCATTTGCAACACAAAAAAGAACAACTAAAATAATATATTCACCAAATACAGAGTTAGAAAATGGACCTGAACATATATTCCAATAAAGATAAAGACCAGCGAATGGAAAACCTTGGACGGCAACGACCTCGAGAGATGGAACTTTGACTCAAAAAATGTTGCTTGATTTCTTTCGCTAATTCAAATGGTGGTAGTACATATTCCACTGGTACTTCAGAAAGTTGGTGAGGGGAAGAAGAGTTAGTATATTTTTAATTTCTGAAAAAAAGATTTGTTTTTCAAATAGAAGGGGTACTACCATTTTTCACTTCCTTTTCTTTTTTGGGGGTGCTACTCATTGTTGATTTTGCACCTTTTAAAAAGCTCACTTTGTCTGATATGTAATTGGCTTGAGTACCTCTAAATTTCAATCACCCTTAAAATTAAAAAATGAGAGCAATAGCAGAAACCTTGGTGTAAATGCTCAGCTCCATTAATGTCGATAAAATAGAGGCACGAACCTCTATTGTGAAAAGGTGGCCAATTTTTCCTTTTGAAAAATAAGATGTATGTTGTTCTCGCCTCTTTTTTTTGGGGGGGGGGGGTTGATGCTGTTGTCTGCGTGTGTATCTCTTTTTTAGAGAAGAAGATGAAAATCTCAAAGTGGAAAGGGAAACGGCTGTGTGTATATGATTCTTGAGGGTGGGCAGTTCATGTGTGTGTATTTATGGAAAGGGGCTCAGAGTTAAGGGATTGGGCTAGAGAAAATGGGCTTAGGAAATCCGAAATTGGGCTCCAGATTTTGGGTTTTAACTATTAAAGTCCAACAACTAAGGAACTTAATCCTTTTCTTTAACATAATTTAAAATACTATTAAATATAAAATTATTTCCAGTTAATTAAGGTAAAAATTAAATTATTTTTGTGTTTTCAATTTTATATTTTAAAACTAGAGTTGAAGATAAAAATATCAATAAACTCAAATAAATATTAAAAATACTACAAATACTAAATATAATCGTTAAAAAATCCTGCGGGTCAAAATTACGTGCTTACACTGTAATCTTTTCTAAGTGCTATGTGTCTCAGTATACTTCTACTTTGATACTTACCCCTTAGCCATCGCTTTCTCAACTACTATGCTTCATTTCCTATTCTCTATGACTTATATGATTAGTTCACCATGAACCTCAACATGTGCATGTTTATTATACGCTTCTTGTTTATTTTAACCAGTATGCTTCAGTCTTGTTACCTCTTTGTCCCATGTGGCTGTGTGGTTAGTGTTTCAACATGCTTCTGTTTCTCTTAACCAACATGACTTAGGTTTTGTCCTGTTCTATATGATAGCATGTTGCTGTTTAATCCTTGACACTTATTTACCCAGTTCTCAATTAGCATGCCCCAATTATTGTCCTGTTTTATGTGTTGAAAGTCTGCCTTTGTATGTTCCTGATCAACTCATGGTTTCTATGTATTCCTTTCAAGAATAACGTGCTTTAGATTATCACTACCTTTTATGTATGGCTGTCGGATTAGCCATTTGACTTCAGCATGTTACTATCCATTAAATACATGTCTACATGATTCTATTTGGTAATAGCTAACAGAATAAATCAGCTCCAGCAATGTGAAACCTTGTTTGTGACTCTGTTCTGTCTATGATTCCAGCGTTCCTTTTTTTTTAACTATTGGTTACTAAGTCTAAATCAATCTGGTGAAATATGGTCCTTATTCTGTTTATAACCTATTTCTATTCACTTATGAAATAAACTGTTTTTTTCATAAAACTATCCCCTACTCTTGTATACTGTTTTCCAACTCTTACCCTTAGTTAACTAGGGTCCTGCCACCCCTAGTGTGGGAAATGCTTAGGGTCTGTGAGACTCCTCTGAACTCTGATACATTGGGGCTGGTTTTTCAATTTTTGGTGAATTTTGTTGAACATCTGATTCTGCTGTGAGCATTGCCTGGGGTCCCTGAGGACCTTGGGAACTTTGACACACCAGAAAGTAGTTTTATGCACCTTGTGGGCGCAACGACATAGTTGATACGGGGCATTAGGCCAGCTGCATCTTATCTATGATCCGTGGCCAGCAGAGTCTCCTTCAAAGTATTTACATTTTTCTTTCCTGTCCAAATTTGTACTCCGAACAGATGCTGTATTTTATTTATTTTTCCTAGTTGATGCTCATACACTTGTGACACTGGATTTTGGGATGATTATGTATTATTCATTGATGACATAGTTAAAATATTATTATTTATTCTGAAATATCATCTTTTACTATTAAATTAAAGAAAAATCATGGCTACAAAAATAGTAAAACGAGAACTAAATTAAGTATTTATGGTTGGCTTACTTGACAGTGGTATCCGGCACCATCATGACCTTTAATGGATTTTGGGTCGTGATAACATGGTATTAGAGCACTAGGTTCACTTAGGTCTCACGAGTCATGAGCAAGTCTAGTAGAGTTTTGCGGATCGGTACGGAGACGTCTCTATTTATCTTCGAGAGACTACAGGGCTGTTAGGAGCATTTCTCTTCTTGATTCCTCATTGTATGGTTTGATTCCTTTGAAGCTTATGCCTTCATTCCTTCCCATTCAATCTTATGCAATGTGAGGCTCTGGTTATAAATCGGGAATTGAGGAAACATAATAGTACTACAAATGTGGCGCGAATGTTTCTCCTTGGGTAGTTGGCAGGGCTATTGTCGCACCTTGAAGAAGGGTATTCTATCATTTCAGATCAATATCTATAATTCTGGGAGCTTTGAGGCTATGCACAAACTGCTATGATGTTCATGAACGGTTATCACACAGTATTGATGTGATGGTAGGATACTTGCCTATGTATCAGGGCAGTGAATGACTTGAAAGGAGGTCTACTCACTAAATGATTTAGAGATTCAGTATTTTATTTCCAGCAGAGGAAAGACAATCGGACTATGAATGTTCAGCTTTGGGTTAATGGAGTAACGAGACTTGGTAGTTTCAAGCATAGTGGAATTTTCATCTATGATGTGGTATCGTAACCCTTGATTGAATGTGTTAAGTTCGCCGGTGTTATGGTCTTCATCAATTTCCTTCGGGACAGAGTAGTGTGAAATGGTGCTAGGGAAACAGTCGTCAAAGATAGCAGAGTGCAGGAATTTCGAAATTGAATGGGTATTTCTAATGCTGACGGCTTGAAAAAGATGATCTTCAGAAACATTTGAAGTTAGTAGCTATATATTGGTTCAAATTCTACAGAGATGGATTTTGACTTAAGGCAACAACTTGGCAGCTAAGGATGAGGAAGTATGTGTGGGAGGTTTCTTGCGGTGGTTAAACTTTTAGAAGGCCAATAGTAAGAAACATAGGTCGAATGGTTGCTTAAAGGAGCGAATTTGACCAAAGTGGGAGAGTGGCAGAGTAGCATATGGTTTCTGTGGTAGGATGACTACACAATTGGGAAAAGTTTAGAGAGATTTGGGTTACATGGTGGACAGTGACTAGGTCTACGGACTTAATTTGGAATATTAGCTATTATACGGTGGGAGATGTGATACGACCTAAAGGAGTTTCTTGATATGTAGAAGGATGCAACATGACTTTGGATTGAGAATGTATTGCCGCACCTTTAAATGATGTCCATGAGGAGTGAACCGAACTGTACAACTGGTGAATGAGCACAAGCTCAGGTTGGGTTGCTGATTTTGTAGTAATTGTACCTAGTGCAGCGACGTTGGAAGGTGTAGGTATGTAATCTCTACATGTGGGTTATCTCCGATGAGCAGGTTAGCAGTCTCGCGATGTTGGCAAATCTTCTGCGAAGAATCCTACTGGCTATTTGGCAAGAGGTCAAATGTGTGAATGTCTTTAGTGATTCAGAGTGTTCATGAAAAGTCAAGCAAAAGAATTTCGAGGAATTTGGCGAGTTGGTTGTGCAAGATCAGTTCAACCATGAAGAAAGAATCTTGGTGGGTTCCAAAGTTGTTTAATAGTACTTCAAGCTAAGTGGGAGAGTCTCACCACCTACGCTTTGATTGCATGGTCGTCTATTTGTGAGATTTCTGGTTATCAGCATATTAGTGGAATATTATGACTAAGGAAGAGGGTCATTAGTGATGACTGGAGCAAGGAATTTGAGGAATGTGTGCTATAATTGGCCTTATCAATTATGTTCAGGCTTGGGGAAGGTGCATGATTACAGTTGGACCACTAGTAAGTGTCGGAGTCAACCTTTCGTCACTGCTTCTTTGAGATTAGACTGGATACTTACTGGGTACGTGTTGTTTGTGTACTCATATTACACTTGATGTACATTTGTTGTACATGCACATGTAAGTCTAGTGGCCTTGTGGGCGCAGCGACATGGTTGATACGGGGACTTAGGCGAGTTGCATCTTATGCTACGATCCGCAGCCAACAGAGTCTCCTTCAGAGTATTTACATTTTTCTTTCCTGTCCAAATTTGTACTCCGGACAGATGTTGTATTTTATTTATTTTTCCTAGTTGATGCTCATGCACTTGTGACACCGGGTTCTGGGATGATTATGGATTATTCATTGATGGCATAGCTAAATTATTATTATTTATTCTAAAATCTCATCTTTTACTATTAAATTGAAGAAAAATCATGGTTTCAAAAATACTAAAATGAGAACTAAATTAATTATTTATGGTTGGCTTGCTTGACAACGGTGTCTGGTGCCATCACGACCTTTATTGGATTTTGGATCGTGATAGAACAGGTCAGCACTATAAAGCTATGAAGGCCCAGCCGGTCGTATTGAGAATTTAAGTTCTGGCGTAAGGTATTGAGCAGCTTCATATTATGTGTATCGACTTGTATGCATGGTTGAATTCAGTTACCGGTTGATTCGAAATCAAATTGGAAGAACGATTTTAGTTTTTGAAGCTTAAACGGCAAAAAGTTGACTAGAATTTGACTTTTGAGTAAACGACTCAAGAATAGGTTTTGGATGATCTCAACATCTTCGTATGGTGATTTTGGACTTACGCATGCGTTTTGATTCTTATTTGGAGGCTCGCAAAAGCTGAAAAAGTTGAAGTTTGGAAAATGGAGAAGTTTGACCCGTAGTTGACTTTTGTGATATCGGGGTCGGAATATGATTTCGAGAGTTGTAACAGCTTCATCTTGTCATTTGGGAGTTGTCTGCACAATTTGACGTCATTTTGAGTTGATTTTATTGGTTTCAGCATAAGTTTTCGAAGTTGGAAGATTTGGAAGTTCATAGTTCGATTCATGGCGCAATTTGCATTTCCAGCATTGTTTGATATGATTTGAGACACCCCGAGTGAGTCCGTTTTAGGTTATAGAACTTATTTGTGTGTTTAGACGGGGTACCAAGGCCTCAGGTGTGTTCCTGGTCATTTTCCCCTATTTTTGAACTACTGATATCTATCAGCTGGTTTTCTCCTTCGCGTTCGCATTTGCTCCTCCGCGTTCGCGAAGAGAAATCTTGGAGGAGAAATTTATTGTTCTTCGCGTCCGCATGATCTAGTTCGCGATAGCGGAAGTCTGTTTTCTCCTGCTTCGCATTCACACCCGTCCCTTCGCGTTCACGTAGTAGGAATTTAAGAGTTGGGCATTGGCGACCATTCCTTCTACGCGTTCGCATTCCTCTGTCCACGAACACGTACGTATGCTCTTCCCTCTTTCGCGTTCGCGTACCTTTCCTCGCGTTCACGTAGGGTAGTTGTGAGCTACTAGGTTTCTCCTTCTCCGCGTTCGCGAGCTTGTTGTCGCGTTCACGATGACCAACTTGGCAGCTTTCATTTTTCTTCTTCGCGAACGCGATCCTTTCTACGCATTCGCGATACACAAAGACCTGGGCAAAATATATATCTTCTAAATCGAGGGTTAGACCATTTCTATTATATCTTGACTTGTAGAGCTCAGTCTTGAACGATTCATTGTGGGTTTTTAAAGAAAAACAATTGGGTAAGTATTCTTCATAAAGTAATTAATATATTCCATGATTTAATCTTTGTTTTTACCCTTTAATTTGTGTTTTGAGTTGAGGAAAATGGTGGTTTTTTAAGAAAGTTTTCAAAATGAAAAATCATGATTTGAGGGACCAAATTGTATCGGAATTTAATAATTTATGTATGCTTGAACTCATATTCGAATGGGTATTCCGATTTTGTAAAATTTGTCGGGTTCCGAGGTGCGGGCTCGGGGGTTGACTTTTGGACCAATATTTTGGATTTTGTTTAAAGATTGAGACTTTATGATTAAGAATAGCTTCTTATGAGTTTTATTTGTACTTTGAAGTTACTTTGGTTAGATTTGAGCCGTCCGAAAGTTTTTTCACCCAAGAAGTTCATTTTAAAGTATCAGTTTATCGTTTTCGAGGTAAGTATCTTTCTTAACCTTGTGTGGGGGATTTCCACCGTAGGATTTGAGTCTTCTATGCTGATTGCTTTTCCGTGTACATAAGGTGACAAGTGTGTGCTCTGACTTATTTGTGGAAACAAATTGGTCTTTTAGGGTTCTTAGGTCCTTATATTCACTAAGTAGGAAGTTGTTCTTTATGTGATTGAGTTACTGTTTGCTAGTTTCACCTATACATGCTTTAATTGGAATTTATTGCTTCATGATCCACTCTGATTGTCTATTTGACTCTTATTTGACTTAACTGAAGACTTTTACCTCTCCTATTGTCATTCTATCTTTTTCCATAACTGCTGATCTTTATTGGAATTCATTATTATCTCCCTTGTAATTGTTTAGTCTTAGTTGAGGTTATGATTATCTCCCCGCTGCTTATCCTTAAACTGAAATTGTTGTAAGCTCTTAGTACTTGCCTCTACCTTAAAAGAAGTTCAGACACCCTATATTCTAGTTGACATGTCCTTATTTGAAATTATCTGACTCGTGTTAGCTTCCTTGTTGTTGGACTGCATATTCTGAGATTGTTGTAATGTATTATTTTATCCCTTGTTGAGATGTTCTTATTAATCCTAGTATTCTCTATTGTGGTTATTCCTTGTGAGCTAGTTTTACCGTCTCTTTATGATCGAAAGCTCTTGAGTCTCTTTACTGTCATTGTTGCTAGTGTACTTTTTGTTATGGGGTTACACAAGGTTTCTGTCGTGCCGTTGTTACTATTGATATATGCACATGATGCATGACAAGGCATGATATATATATATGCGGGTTGCGCATGTGGAGAGACAAGATGGGAATATTATGATGCATATGTGGCGAAACAAGGCAGGCACTTACTATATTATTATTGCACACGTGTCAAGACAAGGTGGGCTCTGTCAGGGATTGATTGTGGTGATTTGTGATGGCCCCGGGGAATTCTTGTTGTTGATATTGTGTTGTGATACACTTACCTGTATGAGCTTATCTCGTGAAAGTTGTGAGAAAACACTACGTGTTGTCCACACTTTTTTAATGCTTATTAGCTGGTATGAACTATGTTAGGGCACTTGCACATGCATACATGTAGTTAAACTCTCTCATTGGATTAGAAGTTCTCCTGATATTGTTGAGTATAGGTGTACACCCTTGTTTACTTGTCTTCTATGTGAGAGTGGCTCTATTGGCATGGGGGATGTCAGCATGATTATGAGGTGCGATGAGGGCACATGATGCCAAGTGTTAGGGTTTAGGTATTGAGACCCGTGAGTTGTAATTTGTCCGAGGTTCAGTACTTCATGGAGTTTGTTGGCTAATACCTGATGTGAAAACTAACGTAGTTGCTGAGTTATTACTTGTCTTTACTGTATTTGTGATTTCGGATTTGGGTTGTGTTTTAGTTCACTCTTCTATGTTGTTATTATGGTGTTTGTGTTGTTACTTATTGTTTCCTTCCTTATTGCAACTGTGTATTGTTCGGCATATCGCGTAGTCTTTATATAGATATCATGTTCTGTTGTTCCTATATTTAACTTGTTTAGTTTATTAGACCTGTAAGTGTCCTGACTGTTCCTCTCCATCACTCCACCGAGGTTAGTCTTGATACTTACTGGGCACCGTTGTGGCGTGCTCATACTATACTTCTGCACATTTTTGTACAAATCCAGGTATTGTTCGTTAGTGGCTGTGCGGGTCGTTACTATGGATACTCAAAGTAAACCTGCTACTGCATTCGCAGTCTTCGAAGTCAGCTTCCATTTTGTATTTACTAGAGGCAGAGGAAAAGACCAACAAGGAGTACGTGCCGCAGCTAGAGCACCTACCAGAGCAACTGTTGAGGAGCTGCCAGTAGCTCCAGCTGGGGGGGGGGAGGGCAGGTACCGGAGGCGCCTGCTGTTACCCCCGGACTTTAGGAGACCTTATCATAGTTCCTAAACATGTTTGGCACATTGACTCAGGCGAGGTTGATTCCGGTCGCACCAGTTACTTCACAGACTGGGGGAGGAAATCAGACTCCCACCGCCCGCAGTGTATAGCAGCGAGTTCATGTTGGCCAGGTTCTAAGCATCATGGCAACACAACCTGTGGTTCCAGTTCACCCCGTAGTCAGGGCAGCAGCATCTGAAGAAGAGCAGCTTAGACTTGCAAGGTTCAATAAATACGACCCTCCTACATTCAGTGGCTTGGCTTCACATAGTGCGCACGGTTTTCCGGAGGAGTGCCATCGCATACTCCGCACTATGGGTATTGTTGAGTAGACTGGGGTTGGTTGTACTAAGTTCCAGCTTAGGGAGTGACTTATCAGTGGTGGAGGGCGTATGAGTTGGGTTGCCCGGTCGAGTCAGTTTCACTTACATGGGTTCAGTTTTTTAGATATCCTGAGAGATTTCGTACCTCAGTCACTTCGGTATGCATGGCACGCGGAGTTTGAGCAGCTGCGCCAAGGCACTATGTTAGTATCAGAGTATGCCGTCAGATTTAGTGATTTGGCCAGACATGCACCAACCTTGGTTTCTACTGTTCGAGAGAGGGTCCATAGGTTTATTGAGGGACTCCATCCCAGCATCAGGACTAGCATGACTCGGGAGTTGGAGATAGATATTTTGTATCAGCAGACCATGAGTATTTCTAAGAGGGTGGAGGGCATGATGGTTCGAGAGAGAGAGGAGAGAGAGGTCAGGCGAGGCCAGGAGAGAGAGGACGGCGGGGCCATGAGAGAGAGGGCAGACGAGTTCAGGAGAGGGAGTACATAGAGGCAAGGAGGCCTCATAGACCAGGGAGATCTGTTGGTCCTTATTTTGGAGGCAGGGTGTGACATGGTAGAGGCTTTGTGGGTAAGCTAGTTTAGTTTGCGATTCAGGTTTTGCTCAGAGATTCAGGTGTTCATGGGTCTCGGAGTACCCGTACCACACAGTTCCCATAGCCACGTCAGCAGAAAGGTTTCTTTGAGTGTGGAGATACTAGCCATATGGTGAGAGATTGTCCCAGACTTTGGGCCGATGTGTCACAGTAAGGTATTCTTGCGAGTATACGATGCTCAAGAGGGGGAGACCCCACCCGTTGATGTTTTCTCACATAGTAGGCTTGAGGCCACTACGCTAGATAATGTCATACAGGTATGATTTTTGTTTGTTATAGAGGAGCACCATCCGTAGTTCATTACAGTTTTGCTTATCGGGGTGAGTTTCCCTATTTGTTGCTCCACTTATGGGTGCGTTTCATGAATAGCACTCTGCTATGTGTTGCCCTGTTGGTATGTTCTATGAGTGGTAGCCCGTGGTTATCGTCTGTTTCTATTCAGTATTGAGTGTTATGAGACTAGTAGTAAATTCCTATTGTCCATTATGGTAGGCTTGATGTGATTTCTGAGTATTTTTGGTTATGAGTTGTGATTTTTATGCTTTACCGATGTGGGGGCCAGGACGTGTTGTAATTTTGTAGACGGAATTGATCTAGTGGGAGGTTCCAATTTGTTTGATGTATACCCTACTTGTGATTCAGAGTTGATGGCAAGACCCTCGTAATTTTATGTGATTTGATCTGTTCGAACCGGGCTGTGTACCGCGGTGGGAGATATCAATATGAGATCCTTGTGATTTTTTCATATTCTTTAATTCTTTTCTTGTTATATTGTTTTGTAGGTTAGTACTGATAGAAAACTTTTCCTGTCGGGCTTGTTTGATAGTTCCCTTATGTGTTTCTCTTTCAATATTCAGTCATTTTCGTTATGTGCTTCTTGAGTTATTACTTGCGGGTTGTGTTCCCGGTGGTGTTAGTTGTGTCTTATTGATTCGGGTGTTTGAGTATGAGGTCTTAGTGTTTCTTGCATGATTGTCAGTGTCATGGAGGTTTGAAACGGAGTTCTATCGGATATGAGGCTAGTGGCCGGTGCAGGATTTGATTTCTAGCAGGTATTGTGATCTGGAAAGTTATTATAGGCCTATGTGTGGTGTGTATGTTGTGTGGTTGTACTCTGTGGGTGTAGGGATAGTGGTTTCAACTAGTTGAGATTGATACCTGATGTGGATTTAGAATCGGGTCTTTTGGAAGTGAATGGAAGGTGAGAATTTTGGCTATGAGGCTTATCGATGTTGGTTAGAAGGCTAATTTGCAATTGAGATAGTGTCGGCAGGCTTAGGTTGATTAGGGTGACGTGGGATCACCCTCGGGTGTATATTGGAAGTGTCCATTTAGTGATCTGAAGACTTCGAGGCAAATCTTGGCACGTTCGAGGACGAACGCTTGTTTTAAGAGGGGGATGATGTAACGACCCGACCGGTCATTTTGAGAATTCAAGCTCCATTTGGCGGCGTAAGGTCTTTAAGAGCTTCATATTATGTGTATCGACTTGCGTGCATGGTTGAATTCAGTTACCGGGTGATTCGTAGTCAAAATAGAAGAAAGATTTTAGTTTTGGAAGCTTAAGCAATAAAGAGTTGACTGGAATTTGACTTTTGAGAAATGGATCCGGAATAGGATTTGGATGATCTCAACAGCTTCATATGGTGATTTTGGACTTAGATACGTGTTAGGATTCAGATATTGAGGCCCGTAGGGTAATTTGAGGTATTTCGGCAAAAGTTGGAAAAGTTGAAGTTTGGAAAATGGAGACGTTTGACCTATAGTTGACTTTTGCGATATCGGGGTTAGAATGTGATTCCAAGAGTTAGAACAGCTCCATCTAGTCATTTGGGACTTGTCTACAAAATTTGACATCATTACGAGTTGATTTGATTGGGTTCGGTGCAAGTTTTCGATGTTGGAAGATTTAGAAGTTCATAGTTCAATTTATGGCGCGATTTTCATTTCTGGTGTTGTTTTGATGTGATTTGAGACCCCGAGCAAGTCCGTGTTAGGTTATAGACTTGTTTGTGTGTTTAGACGGGGTCTCGGGGGACTCAGGTGTGTTTCGGGTAGGCTACGGATCATTTTCCACTATTTTTGAACTGCTGATATTTGTCAGTTTGTTTTCTCCTTCATGTTCACGTTCGCTCCTCCGCGTTCGCAAAGAGCAATCTTGGAGGAGGGATTTATTGTTCTTCGCATCCGCATCATCTAGTTCGCGATCGCGGAAGTCTATTTTCTCCTACTTCGTATTCGCACCTGTCCATTCGCGTTCGTATAGCAGTAATTTAAGAGTTGGGCATTAGTGACCATTCCTTCTACGCGTTTGCATTCTTCTGTCCGCGAATGCGTACGCATGCTCTAACCTCTTTCTCGTTCGCGTACCTTTCCTCGCGTTCGCGTAGGCTAGTTGTGAGCCACCAGGTTTCTCCTTCTCCGCGTTCGCGAGCTTGTTGTCGCATTCGCGATGACCAACTAGGCAGATTTCATTTTTCTTCTTTGCGAGCGCGATCCTTTCTACGCGTTCGCGATACACAAAGACCTGGGCAGAATATATATCTTCTAAATCGAGGGTTGGGCCATTTTTATCATATCTTGACTTGTAGAGCTCGGTTTTGAACAATTCTTTTTGGGTTTTTCAAGCAAATCGATTGGGTAATAGTTCTTCATCTAGTAATTAATATATTCCATGATTTTATCTTTATTTTATCATTTAATTTGTGTTTTGAGTTGAGGAAAATGGTAAGTTTTGAAGAAAGTTTTCAAAATGAAAAATCATGATTTGAGGGATCAAATGATATCGAAATTTGATAATTTTTGTATGGTTGAACTCATATCGGAATGGATATTTGGATTTTGTAAAATTTGTCAGGTTCCAAGGTGCGGGCCCTGGGGTCAATTTTTAGACCAATGTTTTGGATTTTGTTAAATATTTAGACTTTATGCTCCGAAATAGCTACTTATGAGTTTTATTTGTGCTTTGAAGTTACTTTGGTTAGATTTGAGCCGTCTGGAGGTCTTTTCACTGGAGAAGTTCATTTTAGAGTATCGGTTTGTCGTCTTTGCGGTAAGTATCTTGCCTAAGCTTGTATGGGGAATTTCCCCTTAGGATTTGAGTCTTCTATGCTGATTGTTGTTCGTGTACGCGAGATGACGAGTGCATGCTCGAACTTATTCGGTTATCAATAAGATTATAAATATTTCAGGTATAGCATGGTTTTGGGTCCTAAACTACTCGGACTTAAATATAATAGTAGCTACACACGGACTCTCGTCACCTCGTGCGTACGTAGCACCCACAAATAGGAGCACATAACCAATTATTTCACTTATGGGAACAATTCCCTCTTACAAGGTTAGAAAGGAGACTTACCTCGCTCCGAAGTCCAATAAACGGCTTCCAAGCCCCTTCCGACAACTCAAACTGATGCCCAACGCTTCAAAACTAGCCAAATAACGGCAAACCAATGAAAATACACCTTAATACTCAATTCAATTTATATAAAATCCCAACTCTGCTTGAAAAGTAGACAAAATCCCCCTCGGGCCCACGTGCTCGGATTTCGAAATTTTTCGAAGATAAAGTTTACCCACAACCTCACGAACTCAAATATATAATTGTCTCTCAATTTCATGTCTAAAATCGTGGTCAAAATCCAAGAATACAAATTTCCTAGGTTTTCTTCAAAATCCCAAAATTTTTATTGATTTACATGATTTTCCATATTAAAATCTAGATATAATCCAAGTAATTAACTTGCAATAGGTGGGAATCACTTACCTTGATATGGATGATGAAAATGGAGCTTCAAAATCACTCCTGGGTCGGCTCCCATGGAGGAAATGAGATGAAATGAGCCAAACCCATTTATTTACACTTATACACTGCCCAGATGACGTCTTCGCGTTCGTGAGACCCCCATCGTGTTCGCGAAGAAGAAAATTCCTCTTATCCGACAACCTCTAGTATAATGGCCATAACCTTTTGTACAAAACTTCAAATGACAAATGGTTTAATGTTTTGAAAACTAGACACCAAGATCTACAAGTTTCATGTTTTGGCATCTCCAATTCCTTATATATTTTGAGATATAAGCTGCCAAAGTCAGCCCTGTGCAACACAAATTTCTTCTTCATCTTCCTAGACAGCCTGTAGTGTACCAACCATAATGTTTTGTACACAAATCCAAATACTAAATGGTTTGCTTTTCTACAAACTAGACACAAAGGACTACAACTTTTATTTTTGGATTATCTCGAAATTCCTTATAGATTGCGAGATATGAGCCTCTGAATTCAGACCTGTGCAACATAGATTTCCTTCGTCGCGAACGCGAGGATCTCTTCGCGAACGCGAAGAATAGAGTCCTTGAAGCCAAATCATTATTCGGTAACGCGAGAGGATCCTCACGAACGTGAAGAACAACACCAGACACTAGCATCGGCTATTTCAAAACAGCCCGAAATGATCAGAAACCACCTTGATACACACCCGAGGCCCTCGAGGCCCCGTTCAATCACACAAACCAATCCCATAACATAACACGGACATGCTTGAGGCCTCAAATCACATCAAACAGCATCGAAATCATGAATCCTACCCCAATTCAAGCTTAATGAACTTAGCACTTCAAACTTCTACATTCAATGCCGAAACCTATCAAATCACGTCCGATTGATCTCAAATTTTGCACACAAATCACATTCAACATTACGGACCTACTCCAACTTTTGGAATTGGATTCCGACCATGATATCAAAAAGTCCACTTCCGTTCAAACTCCTCAAAAGCCTTCAAATTTCTATCTTTAGCAAAATGATTCCAAAATGACCCACGGACCTCCGAATTCACTTTTGATCGTTCTCCCAACACCAGAATCACCATACAGAGCTATTCCCAGACTCGGAATCCCAAACAGACATTGATAACACTGAAATGCACTTCAACCCAAAATTATGAAATTCTTCAAAAAATGCTAACTTCCACAATAGGTGCCGAAACATTCGTGAGTCTTCCAAAACCCGATCCGGACATACGCCCAAGTCTGAAATCAACATACGCACCTGTTGGAACCTTCGAATCCCGATTCCAAGGTCATTTACTCAAAAATCCAATCTTAGTTAATTCCTTCAACTTAAAGCTTCCGAAATGAGAATTCTCTTTCCAAATCAACTCTGAACTTCCCGAAATTCAATGCTAACCATACATAAAAGTCATAATACCTGAAGTGAAGCTGCTCATGGCCTCAAACGGCTGAACGACGCGCTAGAGCTCAAAATGATCGGTCGAGTCGTTACATTCTCTCCCACTTAAACATATGTTCTTCCTCAAACGTGCTAAGAACTGCGTTGAAGTTGTCTGAAATTACTGTTTAACACTTCGTGCATCTACCCGTGCTACTACAGCCCAGTTGAGCACATTAGCTCGATCAATTCTGAAGATATTCCCTTTTATTCAAGCAAATAAGCTTAGAGCCCATTCCAACATCCGTAATTCTCTGCCAGGCCTGCTTCCAATATATGAACACCGTATCAATCACTACACGAGGTACCAGAACATGACTGCATGCCTTTGATGAATTCTCACCATGTACCACATCATCATTCACAGGACCATAATAACATTCTCTGATCATAATAACTGACATTCCCCGAATCTGATGCTCACAATGCACCTCATGATATATATAATAACCGACATTCCCTAAATCTGATGCTAACAATGCACCTCATGATATATATAAGTCTTGTTCCAACTCTCGCAATACTACCACGACGGAAGAGATGTGTAGAAATTCATAACCAACTGCCGAGTCAACAAATCATTGAGTCTATACTTCTGACAAGAACCATTACCTCATTTTGAACCAAATAATGATCTTTGCTCTTTAATATACTTCATATAATCCGACTGTGCTGATCCTAGATCCAATAATCTCGTCTCACCTAGTACGAACTGCTAAGGAAATAAGCCACCCCGGTCATGATCAAAAGTTCCATATGATGCCACAACATGCCAATAGGCCACAAGCTCGAACATGATACATAAGGAAAATGAACTCTGGAAGAGACTACTCAACTCGCGCAACTAATATGAACTTTCCTCAGAAAATGGGAAACAAAACACACAAAAACATATAAGGGAACTATACTCAACATTACACTGTCATGGCGTGCAACCCGATCCAAACAACATACCCATGGCGGCGTTCCACTTGATCCACACATAAAATTCATATAAGAAGATACACACCGAGCAAAATCGCTCATTTCTACAAAATATTGAATAGCCTGCACAAGTACGGTAAGTGCATAATACCATCCTTAGGGAGACAGATAGCACCATAAGCTACAAAACTAAAGCACAACTGAAGTGTGATATATGATCTGAATCTCCAGAGCCATCCTGCTCACATAACACCATCGTTACGCGGAACCTCAACACACAAGAAATTTATCAAGCCATTTCCCAACTCACACGGCACAATATAGCATTACATAAAATAGCCAATGACGAAAAAACATCCAACATCCGAATACTCCTCCATAAGGAGCACTATACTGAAATGAACACATCCGGCCTAATATAGAGCCCATATTCATATTTAAATCCATTCACAGACCTCAACCCGATTATGATCGTACCGACTAGGCCAATAATCTTTCTTGGGTCCATAATAACCCCCCTTTTTTCCCATAACACGTAAGAACATCCATCCAATATGGAACAACCTTACACATTCCACAACCAAATGAACCGAGCGCCCTTCAGGCATAAATTCTCAATTAGCGATATTACCACAATCTCCATACTTGGTTTAAATCCTCAGTCAATTATGTGAAAACACGTCACACTTATATAATCCTTCTGTGGGATATTCTCTCATGGCCTTCTGCACCAGGTAACAAGTTTGCACATCCATACCACCGGCCATACAAATGCTACAAAGCAAATCAAGGATCTGCAAGTCAATACACAAAACTTCTTACTCATGACACTGATCTCGGGTGATGCTGAAAATAATACCAGCTTACTCTAAACATCTAAATTATTTTCCTGCTCATCCGAGCCCGTGACCTCCTTGTCAACACTGAACCGCAACCTTGACTCTCAACTTCCAAATCCCACACTACTCACGGCACTTAATCATGAAAATGTGCAAGAGTACAAAGATTTCATCATAGCTCCTGAACCACTAATAGGGTAAACATTTCATCATATAGCAGCCTTTTACTTAACTCATTTCAAGGGAACCATTACAACCCGTGACTAAATTCTCATAACAACAAAAAATACCAACCTCAAGTAGTGGTCTAAACGACAATAACTCTTCTGGGATCCATTTGCACATAATAGGCCATAATACTCGAAAGCCTCCAAATAAAATCAATTACAATGATTGTCAAACCTCACACGCATTACTGTAATCATGTGTATAACTTAAGACGCTGAAGGAGCTAATCGTTGCCACCATTATACCAATTCAACCATTGCTGACTGATTTTACTTCTTCCATTTTAATCTGGGCTTTACTTAGGAATAATAGTAGCCCCATTCAAAACACCACGAACCTAAATCCGCACTCATCCTGAGTGACCTTATTTCACGAGACCACGCTGTCTCAATTCCCACGAACCATCCCATACCCTCTTTATGTGCATATTCGCATCCTCAACTAGTACACCCATTTTGATAATTCCTCTGTTAATCCGAAGTTATTTTCTCCCATTCCTCTTAATTTATACCGCAGACCAAAGATAACATAAAATACTCCAAGCTCCTTATCATAATTTACTGCAAAAGCTCGATACTCAACCATACTATGGACTCGAAACCCTTAGGAACCACACCTTAACCTTTGAACCTACTATGACCATTATTGAGAGTCACCCACTTTGACTTGGTCCTTAATATAATCAACTACAAGGCTCTGCTAGCACATGACCACCCTCTCAAAGAAGCACCCGGCTGAATCACCTTCGTTGCAACTCACTTCTACGCGAAGCATAATTCCCGAGTCTTCCAAAGCCTGAACATGAATCGATGATGCCAATTATAGAACACATTCTTTAATTCCTTTGCTCAAATTACCACTAATGTTCTCTTTCCTTAGTTGCAGTAACCCATCAATATGATGATAACTAGAAATTTCACAAATAGGCGACCAGGCAATCCAACCGTAGGCGGTGGGACTCTCTCACTTAGTTTGAAGCCACTATTACACAACTTTGGAACCCACCAAGATTCTTTATCTCTTATTGACATGGCCTTGCGTAATTAAACCGCCAGATTCCTTGAAATACTTCCGTTAGCATTTCATGAATACTCTGAATCTCTAGCAACATTCACATATTAGACCTCTTATCGTATAACCAGTAAAATCTTTCGCAGAAGCTTCACCAACCACGCGACCACTAACCTGCTCATAGGAGATAACCCACCTGAGTCTGTGCTCATTTACTGGCTGCACAAGTCCATTCACTCCTCGTGGAAATCAATTAAATGTGCAACAATATCTTCCAATTCAAAGTTATCTTGTATCTTTCTTCATATCAAGCAGCTCCTTTCCGTCATATCAAATCTCCCGCTATTATGCTAGCCAATATTTAAAATTAAGCTCGTAGACGTAGTCACTGTCCACCGTGAATCCCAAATCACTCTAAACATTTCTCGAGTATAGTCATCCAACCACAGAACCCATATGCTACTCTGCCCCAAAGGCGAATTAAAGAAACCATAACACCAGCGAACTTAACATATTTAACAAGGATAATGGCACCACATCACAGATGAAAATTCCACCATGCTCAAAAATACCAAGTCTTGTTACTCCATGAAACCAAACTTGAACATTCATATCCTGATTGCCTCTCCTCCACCGGAAATAAAATTTTGAATCTCTGAATTTTGCATTGAGTAAACATCCTTCTAAGATATTCACTGCTTCAACGCATAGACAAGCATCCTACCATTACACCAATACTGTGTGATAGCAATGCACGAATCGTCATAACAATTAATGCCAAATCTTAAAACCTTAGGTAATACTGATACTGAGCAGAAACGACAGAACGACCTTCCGCAAGGCAACGATAATAGCCCAATCAAATACGTAGGGAGGAACATCCCGCACCATATCTGTAGTACCATTACAATTTCTCAATTCTCGATCGATATAGCAAGAACTTCACGTCGCATAAGATTGAGTAGGAAATAAACAAAGGCATAAGCCTCAAAGGAATCAAATCGTACGATGAGGAATCAAGAAAGGAAGTGCTCCTAACAACCTTATAGCCTCTCGAAGATAAGTACAGACGTCTCTGTACCGATCCGCAAGACTCTACTAGACTTGCTCATGACTCGTGAGACCTAAGTGAACCTACTACTCTAATACCATGTTGTCACAACCCAAAATCCACTAAGGGTCGTGATGGCGCCGGACACCGTTGTCGGGCAAGCCAACCATAAATACTTAATTAAATTCTCGTTTAAATAATTGTGAAAACTATGATTTTCCTTCAATTTGGCTAGTAAAATATAATCTTTACAAAATAAATAAAAGAATGCGTAGAAGTTAATAGAGAATACCCCATAATCATCCCAGAACCTGATGTCACAAGTGCATGAGCAGTTTCTAGGAAATAATGTAATACAACAACTGTCCGAAATACAAATTGGACAGAAAAGAAAATACACTACAATACTCTGAAGGAGACTCTACTAGCTGCGGGGTCATCTCGAGAGGTGCAGCTCACCTATGTCTTCGTATCAACCATGTCGTTGCGCGCAACTAGGCCAATTGACATCCATGTGCATGTGCAAAAAATGCACAGCAAGTGTAGTATGAATACAAAAACAACGTGTACCTAGTAAGTATCTCGTCTAACCTCGAAGAAGTAGAGACGAGAGGTCGACTTCGACACTTACTAGTGGTCCAATAATAATATATTAATAATGCGAATAATCATGGATTTATTAAAAGCGGCAGTAAACTCAAGTAAGTCAAGAAACAAGTAAACATTCCTTTTTATATTTAGAAGTCTCCAAATTCATAATCCATTATTTATCAGTTTATCTCAGACAAGGGATGCAATATCAATTTGTAAATCTCAAGTAAGCATTACAACCATGCGCAAATCATGCCAAGTTCATACGGCTCGATCCAACAAATACTTAAATTGTGCACTGCCAGAGGGTCGAATGGTGCGAACCATAGATGCATCTATTATCCCGCTCGCGACTCATACGTGCGACGCGGTCAAATATAAACAATAGAGTTACCTCACTCACAATCATGCGAGCGACACAAGTACTCATAGATACACATTCAGATAGTCAAATAAGAATTCATCAAGAAAAATTTATCCAACGAAAAGTCAATTCTCTTTTAACGATTTAAGAAAATGAGGTTTAACCCTTTTTAGAAATTCTTTTACTAATTCGATGATTTAGGCAATTTCAGTTGTCAATAAGATTACAAATATTTCAGGTGTAGCATGATTTTGGGTCCTAGACTACTCGGACTTAAACATAATAGTAGCTACACACGGACTCTCGTCACCTCGTGCGTACGTAGCCCTGACAAATAGGAGCACATAACGAATTATTTCACCTTTGTGGACAATTCTCTCTTACAAGGTTAGAAAGGAGACTTACCTCGCTCCGAAGTCCAAACAATAATTGGCTCCCAAGCCCTTCCAACGAATCAAACCGATTCCCAACGCTCCAAAACTAGCCAAATAACACGCAAACCAATGAAAATACACCCTAATACTCATAACAATTCAATTTATATAAAATCCCAACTCAGCTTGAAAAGTTGACAAAATCGCCCTTGGGCCCACATGCCCGGATTAAAAAAAAATTCGAAGATAAAGTTTACCCACAACCTCACGAACTCAAATATATAATTGACTTTCAATTTCACGTCCAAAATCGTGGTCAAAATCGAAGAATACAAATTTCCTAGGTTTTCTTCAAAATCCCAAAATTTCTACTAATTTACATGATTTTCCATGGTAAAATCTAGATATAATCCAAGTAATTAACTCGCAATAGGTGGGAATCACTTACCTTGACATGGATGATGGAAATGGAGCTCCAAAACTGCTCCTATTCGGTTCCCAAGGAGGAAATGAGATGAAATGAGCCAAACCCATTTATTTACACTTATACACTGCTCAGATGACTCTTCTTCGCATTCGCAAGACCCCCATCGTGTTCGCAAAGAAGAAAATCCCCAAAAACCATTTTCCAAACTCTTCTCAGATAGCCTCTAGTATAATGGTGATAACCTTTTGTACAAAACACCAAATAATAATAGGTATAATGTTTTGAAAACTAGATACTAAGATCTACAACTTTCTTTGGTCATCTCCCAGTTCCTTATAGATTTTGAGATATAAGTTGCCAAAGTCAGCCCTGTGCAACACAAATTTTTTCTTCATCTTTACGGACAACCTGTAGTGTACTAGCCATAACCTTTTGTATACAAATTCGAATGCTAAATAATTTACTTTTCTGAAAACTAGACACAAAGAGCTACAATTTTTATTTTTTGGATCATCTTGAATTCGTTATAGATTGCGAGATATGAGCCTCCGAAGTAAGACCTGTGCAATAGAGATTTCCTTCTTCGCTAATGCGAGGATCACTTCGCGAACGCAAAGAACAGAGTCCCTGAAGCCAATTCCTTCTTCGCGAACGATAGAGGATCCTCGCGAACACAAAGAACAACACTAGACACCAGCATCAGCTATTGCAAAAAATAGCCTGAAATGATCCGAAGCCACCTCAAAACACACCCCGAGGCCTCGTCCAATCACACAAACCAGTCCCATAGCATAACCCGGGCCTGTTCAAGGCCTAAAATCACATCAAACAATATCAAAATCATGAATCGCACCCCAATTCAAGCTTAATGAACTTTAGAACTTTAAACTTCTACATTCGATGTTGAAACCTATCAAATCACATCCGGTTGATCTCAAATTTTGCACAGAAGTCACATTCTACATTACGGGCCTACTCCAACATCTGGAATTAGATTCTGACCCCGATATAAAAAAGTCCACTTCTGGTCAAACTCCTCAAAAACCTTCAAATTTCTATCTTTAGCCAAATGACTCCAAAATGACCCATGGACCTCCGAATTCACTTCTGATCGCACTCCCAACACCAGAATCACCATATGGAGCCATTCCCAGACTCGGAATCCCAAACAGACATTGACAACACTAAAATGCACTTCAACCCAAACTTATGAAATTCTTCTAAAAATGCTAACTTCCACAGTAGGTGCCAAAATGTTCCCGGGTCTTCCAAAATCCGATCCGGCCATACGCCCAAGTCTGAAATCATCATACGAACCTGCTGGAACCTTTGAATCCCGATTTCAAGTTTGTTTACTCAAAATCCAATCTTAGTCAATTCTTTCAAATTAAAGCTTTCGAAATGAGAATTCCCTTTCCAAATTAACTCCGAACTTTCAAAAATTCAATTCTGACCATGCATACAAGTCATAATACCTGAAGTGAAGTTACTTATGGCCTCAAACTGTTGAACGACATGCTAGAGCTCAAAACGACCTGTCAGGTCATTACACTAGTTGTCCAATTTTTTTATGCGTACCAACAACTATAGAGCCAGCAGCAGAAACAACATCAACAACTGGTGCACTAGCACTAGGTACATCAGCAGAACATGCACTATGTATATTCAGCAGTGCCTAGTTACCCTACTTCTCTTTGTGATACTAGACACCATCTTCACAGTCTGGGATCACAACACTAGAAGCCATGACTCATTCCTGGGAGACACTCAACTACTGGAGCCACACCAATAAGGATTTAATCTAACCTGGTTTTTTTCTTTTTGCAGGTATAGGGACCAGCACATTGGTTCTATAGTTGACCTAACTTTTATTACACTTTATTTTTGTAAATCATTTTGATATATATAAAATGAACACTAAGTTCAATGCTTAGTGTAATTGCCAAAAAACAAAATAGTTAAGTACCAAGAATGGAACGAAAAGAGGAATCAAAGAAGAAATTCGTTCTGGCCGATTAAACTTTGTGTCGATTCTATGCAGATACCTTGAACATAAGGTCATACATTTATTTACAAGGTAACCCTCTGCAATAGAACTTTTCGGATAAGCCCTATTACCAATGAGAGATTTCATAAAATATAACCATCATTCTATAGGATATATCCGCCGATTCTGAACCGGTCCAGTAAGCTTAGCTTCATTAACTAAGTGAGTAGGAAAGTGCACCATGACATCAAAAAAAAAGGAGGGAATACCTTTTTCTAACTTACAAAGTGTTATAGGAATTTGAGATTCAATCTGATCCAAGTTATTAGTCCTTAATACCTTTGCTCCAAGCACGTTAAAAAATAAAGACAACTCGATAAAGGGTTCACACACTATTTTTCGATAGCATACCATGTACAGAAAGAGGGAGTAAATATTGTAGAAGAACATAGAAATCATGACTCTTTAAGCCAGAAATCTTATACTCTTTCAACTTAACACATTGAGAAATATTAGATGAAAATCCATCTGGCACCTTTAAACTCTTTAAGAAAAGGCATATATTGTGCTTTTCTTGGGGAGATAATGTGTAACATGCAGTTAGAACATCATATTTTTGTCCTTTTCTGGTAGGGTGCGATTCCGGCCTAATGTTCATTTCTTGCAAATCTAGTTGAGTTTAATGGTGTCCTTGGTCTTTCCTTTGGCATTCATGATCGTTCCCAGAATATTATCACATATATTTTTTTCGATATGCATAACATCCTAATTATGTTGCAACAAGGGAGATTTCTAGTATGGAATTTTAAAAAAGATACTCCTCTTATTCCAGTTATTTTTCGAACATCATGTGATATCTTGATCCTTTTCTTTGGATCGTTTGTTAATTGTATTAAGATCTTGTACTTGATTAAGTTCTCAATACCAAAATGCATTTTTGGTGGAAGCCTTTTCTCTTTTGTATCATCAAATGACTCCTTATCATTCCTCCATTTGTGATTAAAATGGATGTAACGTTGATGACCGATAAAATATGGTTTCTTACTATTCTTAAATCTTATTGAAGAAGAGTTTTTATTGCAATATGGGCATCCAATTTACCTTTTGTACTCCATCCAGATAAATTTTCATATGCTGGAAAGTCATTGATGGTCAATAACAAAGAAGCATGTAACTTAAAATTCTGTCTGATTGATGCATCAAAGGTCTCAACACCAATTTCTCATAACTCATTCAACTCCTCTATCAAGGGTTGAAGATATATGTCAATTGCATCTCTTGGACTATCTGGACCAGGAATAAGCATGGACATAATAAAATTTTTCTGTTTTATACACAACCAAAGTGGTAAATTATAAGGAATAAGTACCACAGGCCAAATACTATATGAGGTTTTCGAATTCCAAAATGACTAGAATTTATCACTAGGAAGTCCAAGTCGAACATTACGAGGCTCAACCACAAATGAGGGATGAAGTTCATCAAATGATTTCCATGCCATAGAATCAGATGGGTACTTCATTGTTCCATCATCAACTCTTTTATCATGATGCCATGTCATTAGAGAAAATGTCTTTGTAGACAAACAACCTTTGAAGCCTAGGCTTCAATGGAAAATAGCGTAAAAAATTTCATGCTATTTTTTTTACCATTCTTATTCTTTGCTTCCCCGCTATGTTTATCTATTTTCTATCCGGAAGCACCACAGACTTTACAGGAATCAAGCAAGTTATCTTCCTTCCAATATAACATGCAATCATTTGTACAAGCATCAATATTTTGGTAGGAAAGCCCAAGGTCCCGAATTACCTTCTTCGCCTCATAATATGAATTTGGTAGATTCGCTCCATCTGCAACAACTCATCCTTTAATATGTTTAATAATATTGTAAATGACTCATTGCTCCAACGAACCATACTTTTTATGTGGAGCAGTTTAATCAAAGTGGAAAGCTTTGAAATTTCAAACTTTGGCATAGTTGCTTCTCGAAATCTTTCAATAGGCTGTAAAAATTTTTGGCTTCAACATTTGGTTCTTCTTCAAGGAAATCATTGTAACCAACATCACCAGTGCCTCATACCTCCATCATGATTATGATATAAATCCCTCAGCATTCCATGTATTTCATCCTCATCCTCATGATCATCTACTTTATTATCATCTTCAACTTCGCACTCCGACTGTGGTTCACCCAAAACTACTCCATCATGATACCAAAAATTCTAGTAGTGATTATTCCATATACTTTTAAATGTGTCTTGACTATCTCACGTGTTCCTAATTTTGAGTTGCAACATTTTACACACGGACAAGATACAATTCTCATGTTCTTCTAAAGGCATAATCCAAAAACTTTTGCACCCCAATTAAATAAGTTTCGTCAAGTCGGTCATCAACAAGTTTCATCCATTACTTACTTGCTGTCATAACCTTGGATAATAAATATAAATAATATTAAAAAACTTAAGATCACAAAAACATTAAGATGTACATTACGTATGAAGAAAGTACTAAGATGCACATTACTTATTATTACACTTGTGAGACTAATCTTTATGACTAAAATTCCCGCAATTTCACAAGAATGAGATAAACTACAAGTTGATATGCATAACATATAATACACAATTGCTCAATAAAATGAGAATTTAAACACATAAGACACTTTACAATTAAATCACTGATTTTCTATCTTGTCTTCCTTAAATAAAAAAAATGATACAAAACAACTATCATTCTACTGTTAAAAAAACTGTAATGATTGTTATCTTATGAGACACTAGCTATATTTGTCACTTTTTTAATCAAGAACTAGCTTCATTATATATATATATATATATATATATATATATATATATATATATATATATATATATATATATATATATATTCGATGTATGAAGTTCAACCATATCCTAAGGATAACTAAAAAAAACTACAAGTAAGCACAAAAACATGAAATGCTATTTTTCTTCAACATAATCAAAAACCGGCACCAGAACTTATTAATTTAGTGAAGAACTACATTTTTTGCTCCATCAAATATTCTTTTCCAATCAAAATAAAACTTATATTATAACTAGAATCAAAATAGAAGCTATATTATAATGCTCAAAACATTGACCTTATTTTAGAGGAAGTAGTTCACGACAAAATAAATGCAAGCATTGATAACGAAGTGCTTCGACGAGCGAGTCCATCACTCCAACTAGAGTGCTATTGACTAAATAAATTCAGTGGATAAACCCAATGGAATGTTTGCATTAGAAAATTTGCTTGACATGGAAAATACTTTAACAAAGCCAATTTACATCGCTGTTTCTTCTTCATCTAATTTTTTAAAATATAATATTAGACATAACAAAGGTAATAAGTTGACTATATAATTTAAAGAACCATTAACAATCAGACTAAAGAAACTGAATTAGAGCACTGACACGACCCCAAAAAATAACCGATCGTGATGGCGCCTATCATGGAACTAGGCCAGTTGACACAAACCCAAAACCATCACTATTTTTCATTCTTGGGATAAAATCAAATCTATTTAACGATAAACCTTTATATAGAGTTCAAAAAAATAACAGTGCGGAAAGAAAGCCCGATATCAGGGTGTCACTAGTCATGAGCATCTACTACAACTGTTTGACAACCTCAAGACCAACGTGGTCGGGGGAAATCACAAAGTACACTAAGGGAGAATGAAGAGGGAGAAAAGCAGGGCTGCGATTGCCAGGCAACTACCTAGCTAACTCCGATGAACCTACCACGGAGCTCAGAAATACCTGGATCTGAACATAAGGTGCAGGGAGTAATGTGAGTACGCCAACTCAGTAAGTAATAAAAGTAAATAAGGATTAAGCAGTAGGAAACGATAAATCCACATCATGATAAACTCAGTAAGCACAATGAGTTTTCAAATCAGAATATAAGTCAATCGTCTCATTTAAAATCCAGCTTTTGGTAAAATCATTTGAAGATGCTTTCCAACAATTTCAATAAAGGTTCAATACAATTTATAATAAGAGTGCTGAAAGTTATAATCGGCCCCTCAGGAAAAATATAGTTCATATATAGCCCCTCGGGCAAACAGGAATCATAAACACCTCATAACATAAAAATCTCAGTGGAAATAACAAATCCAATCAGTGATTAAATTTCGAACATCTCGTAAAAACCCCAATTTAAAAGAAAGTTGTTTAAAAGCATTTGTTCAACATTTTAAACAGACGCCCAGTATAAAGAGGAGTGAAAATAGCAGTTTCATAAAGTCAAGCCCCTAGGGCAAAGCATCACTCATATATGTATACAGCCCCTCAGGCAAGCCTCCCAGTCACTCGTGACTCAACTCTCATCAATAGCGCTCACACTCAGCACTCACGCTTAATAGGTACCATATACTAACCGTTGCGACGTGCAGCCCGATCCATAAATATATAGTCGATTGCGCTTACTGGAGGTGTACAGACTCCGGAGGGGCTCCTACAGCCCAAGCGATATAGCGCTGCGGCGTGCAGCCCGATCCAACATATCACTGCGACGTGCAGTCCGATCCATATAACGCTGCGGCATGTAGCCTGATCTATATACCTATATATATATATTGTTGCGGCGTGCACCCCGGTCCATAAATATATAATCCTCACAACCAGGCCCTCAGCTTCTCTCAATCATCAACCTCACAATCAGACCCTCGGCCTCTCTCAGTCATTAACCTCACAATCAGGCCCTCGCCCTCTCACAGTCATCAACCTCACAAGCCACTCAGGCTATTAGTAAAATAGGGCGTTCAGCCCAAAAATATCATTTATAGTATCAGGACTGAGTAAATAAGGCTGAGTTATGAAATTAGTAAAACACATCATAACTAAATACAAATATTAAGTCAAAACAGTGAGGAATAATAGTAAAAAGCCCCTAAGGGTCCAAACAGTTGGCATGAGGCCCAAATATGGCATTCGGCTCAAAACATGATAATACTTTCCAAAACACAATAGTATCAAATAGTTTTCAATCAAATACGTGACTTAATAATCGTACGTACGGGACGGACTAAGTCACGATCCCCAACAGTGCACGACCCCATGCTCGTCATCTAGCATGTGTGTCACCTCAAGGTAGCATAACGATGTGAAATCTGGGGTTTCATACCCTCAGGACAAGATTTACAATCACTACTTACCTCAAACCGGACGAAAATCCTACTTCGCAACACCTTTGCCTCTCGACTCGGCTTCAACTTGCCTCGAATCTATCCAATATCAGAGTCATAACATCAATATATGCCAAGGGAACAAAGCCCATACGAAAATAATCAATTTACATCAAAAATCCCAAAATTGGTCAAACTAGACCCCCGGGACCACGTCTTGGAATCCAATAAAAATCACATCAATAGAATCCTTATCCTCCCACGAGTTCATACATACCAAGAACATCGAAATCGGACCTCAAATAACCCCTCAAATCCCCAATTTTACCTCTCTAATTTCAAGCCCTGACTTCCCAATTGTTCACCCTTAATCTCATAAATTTCATGCTCAAACAACTGAAAATCAACAGAGAATCGAGTTTTAGGTTCAAGAAACTCACCTCAATGAAAACCTCCTTGATTCCCTGTTCAAAACCCTCCAAAAGCTTCAACTCCGGAAAAAAATGGTGGACAATAGCTCAAATTTCGCGAAGGCAAGAATTTATATATTCTGCCCAGGGGTTCCGCATCTACGGTCCAATACTGCACCTGCGACAAGAATCCAGCATCCGCGGAATTTCATTTAAAGTCCCAATCTGCACCTGCAATCAAGCCACTGCATCTACGGGCTCACAAGTGCGACTAACTTTCCACATCTGCGTTGCCTTCCCAGCCAACTAGCCTTCGCTCCTACGATCAAAATGCAGCTTTTGTGGCTCGCACCTGCGGTCCCCAAACCGTAGGTGCGGTTATGATAGAAATGCATCACCTGCGAACTCTATTTTCCAACACTCCGATAACCATCCGAAATCATCCCGGGGCCCCCAGGACCTACACCAAAAATACGAGCAAGTTACATATCACTATTCAAACTTATACAAACCTTTGGAACACTCAAAACAATATCGAATCATCAAAACACCCTCGGATTCAAGCCTAAGCTTTCCAAAACTTCCGAATTCCTAAACGACAAAAAAGCCTATCAAATCTCTTCTGAATGACCTGAAATTTTGCACACACATCACAAATGGCAGACGGGCCTACTCCAATTTCTGGAATATCATTCCGACCCCGATATCGAGATTTCCACTACCGATCGGAAAATGCCAAATTTTCAATTTCGCCAATTCAAGCCTAAATTTACCACGGATCTCCAAATCATATTCCGAACACGCTCCCAAGTCCAAAATCACCTAACGGAGCTAACCAAATCATAAAGCTCCAAATCTGAGATCAAATACTAAAAAGTCAAAACTTAGTCAAACCCTTCAAATTTAAAGCTTCAAACTGAGAATTGTTCTTCCAAATCTATTCCGATTATCTTGAAAACCAAAACCGACGATTTACATAAGTCATAATACATCATGCAGGGCTAGTCATGCCTGAGAAATAGCGAGCGAAGTGCAAATGCTTGAAACGATCAGTCAGGTCGTTACATCCTCCCACACTTAAACATACGTTCATCCTCAAACGTGTCTAGAGTTGTTCCAAAAGCCAACAAATCACTGTATAACCTTACCAGGCACATAGCCGGGGATGATCCCACATCACCCTATCTCATATAGGTCCGATAGAATGATGTAACTGAAATTTCACAATCTGACCTAGCCCATAAATCTTAGAACCAAATTTCCACTTCCGAAATTATTTATAAAATCATAATCTCATATATACACACCGAATAAAGCTGAACACGCCATGTCAAGCCATGATAAAAATTCAAGATGGGAATCACAGGATATACCATACCACTAGAACACTCATAGCGAAAACTTCAAATCACAACAACTGCTCAAAACAACTAAATACCGATAATAACCCTCTTATCAAATAAAGACTCATTCCAGCAATTTCGTACTGCCAACGATGAATAAAATATGCATAAAGTCATAACCATTTCACAGATCAACCATTCACGAAGCTCCTTCTCCTTCGGCAAGGACCTCAGTAAATTTCTAAGCCGAACATTGATATTATCCTTCCAACATACTAAAATCGAATTCGTTAGTATCCATTCTAGGTCTAATGACCTCATCTCATCCAACACAACTACTCTGGTGACATGACACATCAATACAATCTAGATCCATCACTCGTGTAATCCGTGCACCAATAAGCAACAATCCGAATGTACTCAAATCATGAAAAATGACTCAAATGAGAGAGTTATATTGCACGCTCACCAGTACCATCACAACACGATGCTTAGAACCCATCACAGACTGTTGAACTAGAACACACGAATCTAACCCGAAGGAGCATACCTCCACATAACTTTGATGCAATGTGTGATCCTAATCAAACACTGATCCACATAAATCACCTCAAGTCACTATGCTCAAAATCAACAACCACGTGCATTTGGTGTCTAGTACCAACAGTGAATCACCATAACCACGGAGAGCAAATGACGCAATGCCATGCTAGCCCAAAAGAACATATCTGATACGCAATCAATCGTGCGATACCCAAATACACATCTCGCTCAGTTTCCGCTATAGAGCTCAAATTGAACCACACCATATGCGCATATAACAAAAAAAATCATAACGTCTCGTAATACAGAAGAGTAACTCATAGATCACTCTGGAACACGAATAAGCTCAACAATAATCGAATAGCACATCTCTCAACAATAACTGTTCGGAGTCAACATATCCGACTCGATGCAGAATGCACATCCATATTGGCCTACCAATGGACTTCAAATCAACTCAGGTCACCCTCAATAGATAAACAACTCTTCGAAAGTTCACAATTATTGGATCATAGTACATACTATCATCTGACTAGCTTGCCCATATCATCACAGTCCACAACCACGAAACCATCTATTTCAATCTCCAAATCCGTTAGAACATACGAATCACCATTTCTGGTCTCAACTCCACTGCCTGAAAATATTCACACTTCTCCAATTACATGGTCATCCTACGAGGAATACTTCTGAAATTTTTTGACAAGGCAAAATCTGCAGTCCAGCAATCGATCAAACAAGAGAGTGTCGTAATCTCAATGAAGTATCCATAACTTAAACACTTTGCCCCTTTCTGAATGTATATTCTCATCAAACCATATCAATTAGTAATATCATTTACCTAGCCATCTGAAACTAACCATGTTGCCTAAGAATTTATGACCTTCCTTTCAAAACTGAACTATGACCTTACACATGCAAATCTCAACTCCATGCAACATACCGCATAAACTATACCATCCTATGATAAATATGAGAACTTCATAATCCACTATGAGCTACAAACAACTACGCACTCAACCAGCCAAGAACTTTTCCATTTGATCCCATCTAGGAGAAAATCACTATACATCCCATGCTCCTCATGCCAGTAGAAAATGTACACCTCCAACCGTGGTAGAAACCAACCAGAACTCTCTGAATTCCATTTGCACGAAACCAAACCGTTAGGACATAATCCTTTTAACTCACCCAAGTTGCACAGGCCACCAAAACCCAAGAGCATTGCCCTGAAACACCTGTAGAATCTCATTACCTCATAAGCATCCAAAGAACTAGTTGTATTCCTTACATTGTTGATCCGACCTACTACCCAACTATCTTGTTTATCCAAGGTCCTTCTAAATTACCTTCAATTTGATACTTCTCCTCTCCATAATACCACAAATCCTCAACTCAGACTCACCACACGAGACCCAAGCATAAAACCACACTGTCTAAGGCTCATAATCCACTGAATACCCTCTTAATTATCCCCAAAAGCACCACATTCGAAATACTTACCCTAAAAAGACTTCCTTCGAATCTAGAGCCCTTACCTTCACCTTCTTAATACTGGTATGTAGAATTCATAATAATACAGAAATGACACAAGTCCTGACATCCTCCTATATAAATCTTAGTTTCTAGCCAACAAACATCCTAAAGATTCCCAATTACCACATGAAAATCTTGAATCCTTCAAAACCATTCTCGGGAGTCATCCACTCTACTCCGGTTTCAATTAGACTGATCAACTAAACCGAACGATCTGTGTTCCATTAAAACAGCAACACCTATGGAAGTAACCCCACTTTCATGCAACCAAATAAATTCATGCTCTACGCACCGTACATCCTTCACCAGCAACAACTCAAGTCATTCCATAATTCTTATACACCCATAAAGCATAACACAACCCCTATCCAAAATTTCCTTTATTCGGGTCATCCTCGATCTCAACCTCTGTAAGCCATAACTGATTCACCAGTATGCCTCAAACTGGAACCAACATAGCATATAACTGTGCAATCAAGTGATCAATAGCAGACTCCCCCACTTGGCTCAAAGCCATAGATCAAAACACACAAAAATCACAATGCCCCATACTCTATTACTTCCATAATACCATAGTGAGATTCAACTAAATCATTCATAAGCTCATGCAACAAAAACCATTTAGTGTTTCAAAATAATTGCAAATCTCGCATTCACCGCTCGTAACAGTCAAGCACATTCTCATAAGCGATCTAAACTCAAATTGTACTACATATAGTTCACTAGTAAAAGAAAACTCACTACTAAAAACATAGGCATCACACACCCTAACCTACCTACAGGAGATAGCCCACCTGTTTAGCCTCAAACCGATATCTCTGTATACTCTTCCATAATCATAACTATTACATAATCACTTAACCATCGTGAGTATGAACTCATATCACAACATAAAATCTACTTCACTTCCCAACTAGACAACATGAAAAGGTCCTTCAACACACCCACAACTCAAGGCTATGCATCAAAACACGATGGAATTCAAGCACCAGATAGTTCTTTCTACCCTCAAGCAGACTCTTCTCGTCACATTTAAATCATATGAACGCATCTCACAGTCACATCATACTCACCACGTAGTTATCCAGTCATCACATCCCCTAATAGGGACACTATCGAACATATAAATCTAAAAAGACGTGCTCACACAATCAACACCTTAGTGATCAAGCTACAAGCAGAGCCCAACCTCAAGTCCTCCAGACTGTCCCAACATCAACACATAGAAATCACATCTCGCCTCTCAATCAGGGAATCACAAGCCGTCGATGCACAGCTGATACCGAGCGCTCATGCGCGCATACGAACGCGTGGAAGGAATTCAAAGAGTTACATTCCAAGCTGAATCAATGACGCACGATAAAAATTCAAGAATGTAAGATTTCCTAAAGGTTCTGCAGCCTCTCAAAGATAAGTATAGACGTCTCTGTAGTGATCCACGAGACTTTACTAAACCTGCACATGACTCGTGAGACCTATATAACCTCGGGTCTGATACCAACTTGTTACGACCCCAAAACCAACCCGGTCGTGATGGCGCCTATCATGGAACTAGGCCAGCCGACACAAACCCAAAACCAATCACTATATTCCATTCATGGGATAAAATCAAATCAATTTAACGATAAACCTTTATATAGAGTTCAAAACAAATAACTGTGTGAAAAGAAAGCCTGATATCAGGGTGTCACTAGTCATGAGAATCTACTACAACTATTTGACAACCTCAAGACCAACGTGGTCGGAGGAAATCACAAAGTACACTAAGGGAGAATGAAAAGGGAGAAAAGCAGGGCTACAATCGCCAGACAACTACCTTGCTAACTCTAATAAACCTGTCATCGAGCTCAGAAATACATGGATCTGTACACAAGGTTCAGAGAGTAATGTGAGTATGCCAACTCAATAAGTAATAAAAGTAAATAATGGCTGAGTAGTAGGAAACGATAAATCCACATCATGATAAACTCAGTAAGCACAACAAGCTTTCAAATCAGAATATGAGTCAATCGTCTCATCTAAAATCCAACTTTTGGTAAAATCATTGGAAGATTCTTTCAATAGTTTCAATAAAGGTTCAATACAATTTATAATAAGAGTGATGAAAGTCATAATCGGCCCCTCGGGCAAAACATAGTTTGTATAAATCCCCTCGGGCAAACAGGAATCACAAGCATCTCATAACATAAAAATCTCAATGGAAATAACAAAGCCAAAGCAATGATTAAATTCCGAACATCTCGTAAAAACCCCAGTTTAAATAAAAGTTGTTTAAAAGCATTTGTTCAACATTTTCAATAGAGGTTCAGTATAAAGAGGAGTGAAACAACAATTTCATAAAAACAAGCCCCTCGGGTAAAGCATCACTCATATATGTATACAGCCCCTTGGGCAAGCCTCTCAGTCACTCGAGACTCAACTCTCATCAATCAGTGCTCACACTCAGCACTCACGCTCAATAGGTACCTTAAAATAACTGTTGCAGCGTGTAGTACGATCAATAAATGTATAGTTGACTACGCTCACTGGGGGTGTGCAGACTCCGGATGGGCTCCTAAAGCCCAAACGCTATTTCGCTGGGGCGTACAGCCCGATCCAACATATCGCTGCAGCGTGTAACCCGATCCATATATCGTTGCGGCGTGTATATATATATATATATATATATATATATATATATATATATATATATATATGTGTGTGTGTGTGTATATACGTGCAGCCCGGTCCATAAATATATAATCCTCACAACCAGGCCCTCAGCCTCTCTCAGTTATTACCTCACAATCAGGCCCTCGACCTCTCTCTCTCACTCAGCCATCAACCTCACAAGCCACTCGGACTATCATTAACATAGTGCGCTCATCCAAAAATATCATTTATAGCATCAAAACTGGGTAAATAAGGCTGAGTTATGAAATCAGTAAAACACAGCATGACTGAGTAAAAACATTATAATACTTTCCAAAACACAATAATATCAAATAGTTTTCAATCAAATACGCGACTTAATAGTCATATGGGGTGGACCAAGTCACAATCCCTAACGGTGCATGACTCAATGCTCATCATCTAGTGAGTGTGTCACCTCAAGGTAGCACAACGATGTGAAATCCGGAGTTTCATACCATCAGGACAAGATTTACAATCATTACTTACCTCAAACCGGATGAAACTCCTACTCCACGACGCCTTTGCCTCTCGACTCGGCCTCAACTCGCCTTGAATCTATCCAAAATCAGAATCATAACATCAATATATGCCAGGGAACAAAGCCCACACGAAAATAATCAATTTACATCAAAAGTCAAGAAATTGGTCAAACCCGATCCCCGGGCTCACATCTCGGAATCCTATAAAAATTACATCAATAGAATCTTTATCCTCCCACGAGTTCATACATACCAAGAACATCAAAATCGGATCTTAAATGACCCCTCAAATCCCCAATTTTACCTCTCCAATTTCAAGCCCTAACTTTTCAATTTTTCACCCTTAATCTCATAAATTCCATACTCAAACAACTGAAAATCAACATAGAATTGAGTTTTAGATTCAAGAAACTCACCTCAATGAAAACCTCATTGATTCCCTCTTCAGAACCCTCCAAAAGCTTCAACTCCGGATTAAAATGGTGGACAATAGCTCAAATTTCGTGAAGGCAAGAATTTATATGTTCTGCCTAGGGGTTCCGCATCTGCGGTCCAATACCGCACCTGCGACCCCCACACCTGCGATAAGAATCCCAGATATGCGGAATTTCTTTTAAAGTACCAATCCGCACCTGCGGGCTCACAGGTGAGACTAACCTTCCGCATATGTGCTTCCTTCGCAGCCAACTAGCCTTCGCTCCTGCCATCAAAATGCTGCTTCTGCGGCTCGCACTTGTGGTCCCCAAACCGTAGGTGCGGTTATGACAAAAACACATCAGCTGCAAACTCTATTTTCCAACTCTCCGATAACCATCCAAAATTATCCCGAGGCCCCTGGGATCTCAACCAAAAATATAAACAAGTCACATATCACTATTCAAACTTATACTAACCTTCGAAACACTGAAAACAACATCGAATCATCAAAACACCCTCGGATTCAAGCCTAATATTTTCAAAACTTCCGAATTCCGCAAACAACAAAAATGCTCATTAAATCTTCTTTGAATAACCTGAAAATTTGCACACACATCACAAATGACACAACGGGCCTACTCCAATTTTCATAATGTTATTCCGATCCTGATATCAAGATTTCTACTGCCAACTGGAAAATGCCAAATCTCCAATTTCGCCAATTCAAGCCTAAATTTACCACAGACCTCCAAATCACATTCTGGACGTGCTCCCAAGTCCAAAATCACCAAACGGAGCTAACCAAATCATAAAACACAAATTTAAGATTGAATACTAAAAAGTCAAAACTTGGTCAAACCTTTCAAATTTAAAGCTTCAAACTTAGAATTGTTCTTCCAAATCTATTACGATTATCCTGAAAACCAAAACCGACGATTTACATAAGTCATAATACATCATACAGGGCTAGTCATGCCCGAAAACTGTCGAGCGAAGTGCAAATTCTCGAAATGACTGATCGAGTTGTTACCAGCACCTAATAGTAAGAAAATAAATTCAACCAACTCATCACCTCATATGAAAAACCACAAGACATCCTATAAAAGTTTCATGACCCTTTAAGAAAATCTCCAGAAGAATTGTATAATGCAAATCGCAAAGGATAAAACTATCGGACAGACAAAAATCTACAAGAAAAAATATATATACTGATATCTCTGTCCTTGTGTGCGAGTGCGTGTTTTGTTTTATCGGTGTTGATGGAAAGTACATGAAGAGGCAGTGAGGATGGTGTTTATATATTTGGGCTAACCAATTCGGGCATTGAGCAATTAACTGACCTGTATCTTGGCGTGGCAAGCCATTATGGCCGGTGTTTGCAGCCTTTGCATGGCTGGCTTCTCTTTGCCTTTATCATTACTAACATTTGAGCCCCATTTGCTTGAAAGACAAAAAAAAGAGAAGAATTTATTCCATGACTGAATGTTGAGATATGTTGAACTAAATTATAAATTATAGTACAATCCTAATACGAGCAACCAATACCTATTTTTGGTGAAATTTCAGTTTTGGGGTGCTTGACATTCTCTGATGTCCGATGATTTTATGTGCAACCAAATAGCCCCTATTTTGTACATTCTTTCCTCCTTGACCTATGTTCCCTAATTTTAAACTCAATAATCTCACTTTTATCACTCACACCACTATTCAAAACAATCAATTGCAGAAAATAACTAAAGAAATAAAAAATTATAGAACCCTTTTTCAATTTCTGATTCAATCGAGAGAAAAAAGTACGAAGAAGAAAAAAGAAACAAAACTAATTAAAGAGAAAGAAATTAAACTTCTCTTGATTAGATGGATAATCTAATGGTATAATTTATGTCAAGCCGCTTGGAGAGACATGAATTTTCGACACCAACCTTCTGAGTTCTTTGCAACCTTCTGAATTTGGATGAAGTTTAGGAGCGCCTCTTAGGGATTTTGATAGCCTATTTTTTAGTTTCGCCTCTTAGGGATGAAGTTTAGGGATTTTGTGAAAGTATTTTGGAGGCAATTTAGGGTGAAAGTGAATTTGGAGGGATTAACGTGAAACTTTTGAAGCATTTTTTAAAAGTTTTCATCCGTTTCGTGCCTATTTCGCTGAAATCAAGTATTAGAGACCAGATATTAACTTTTGTATAGACCAAAATAAGCCTGGTCATGTATTTAGAAAATAAAATTGTGTGCTAAAGACCAAAATAAAATTCTCATCCCTATAAGTACACTTTTAGGGACCATATTTAAAACTTGTCGCTAAATGTTGGTCCCTAATAAGGATTTTTCTTGTAGTGATTAGAGTTTAGCTATATATATTAAATTGTAATAGTAGAAGAGTCACTGATATAATTAAATTGACGTGTTTGCCCTAACTAAAATACGAAACAGAACTAATAATCGGAATTGGAGTTTGAAACACTGACAAGTTCATTCCCAATAAATTATGCTAGTTTTTGAATTTTTGAATTCAGCAAATTTGAACCTTTACTAGTACAACATCTATACTCCATGAACTATTCTTGGTTTTTGAACATTTACTAGTGCAAAATTTAGAAAAATCCAGAAGCGATTCATGATTTTAGAATTCATATTAAACTTCAGCAACTTTTAACCTTTAAATACAAAATCCAGAAAAAATTGCTGGTTTTTGAACCTTTACTAGTGCAAAATCTAGAAATATTCAGGAACGATTCATGATTTTTGAATTCACATTATACTAAATTTTAGGATCGGTTCATGGTTTTTGAATTCGCATTATACTTCAACAAATTTTAACTTTTGAATACAAAATTCAGGATAAATTATTAGTTTTTGAACCTTTACCAGTGCAAAATTCAGGAAAATCTGAAAACACTTCATGATTTTTGAATTCACATTATACTTCAGCGACTTTTAACCTTTAAATACAAAATCCTTGAATAATTACTGATTTTGAACCTTTACTAGTGCAAAATCCAGAAAAATCGTGGAACGATTCATGAATTTTCAATTTACATTATATTTAATAATTGAGAGCTACTTCTTCAGGCCATCCAAACTCTATGAATAATTCTTGGATTTTGAATTTATAAATATTTAAAATCCAGTAGTCGTTCCTGGAGTTACTCCGTGTTTTTAGATAGGATGTTTTTGTAAACACACTAGTATTTTCTCATTAATAAGTGGCTATTTTACTAATATGATTCAAAATAGGAATAAACTCTAATAACCGACCTGAAAAATGGCTACTTACCAAGATCATCCAAAGGAAAATTGAGAAGGCCCACAAATGAGGCACGCACTCCAGACATAAGGCCCATCTATGGAAAGTGTTTTGCTTGCTTGTTCTACTTATACAAGAAAAAGCCAAAGATCCATCTTTTGATGGTGTGGCAAGTGTCAAGACCCGAATTCCAATTCAGGTCGTGATAGCGCCCAACACCGTGGTTAGGCAAGTCAACCCTAACAACTAGTGAGTTCTCAATTATTTTATTTAAACGTTTCCAACATTCACTTAACTTATATTTAAACCAATCGATAATCAACAATTTTATAACATTAGAAATGCAAACCCCAAAATGATAGTCTACAGTGTGTGCCAGGAACTAGTGTCACAAGTACTAGGGCAACTAGTAGAATATAAAAAATACCATTATCCTACTGCCTGAAACAGAATAGAAAGTACATAATCAACAACAAAAGAAGAAAACTCCGATATGTTGCGGAACGGCTCGGAAGGGGCAACTCACCGTGGGATCTCGATCAGGATTCTGGAACGCGCGCCAGAGGGGTAACTAGATGCACCTACCTCAGATCTTTTACAGTTAAGTACAGAAGTATAGTATAAGTACATAAACAATATGTACCCAGCAAGTATCCAGTCTAACTTCGAAAAAGTAGTGATGAGGGGTCGACTTGACACTTACTAAGGTCAATATCAATAATATATAAGGCTTACACCAAGCATGATTAGCATGAATATAATAACAATCTCAGAATCAAGGAGGAAACAATATATCAATTTCAGTCATGTCATATAATAATTTACACTTCAAAGCCTTTAAATAGAGTAAATCATGGATTTATTTCCACATAAATATCATGCGCACATTATGTCGAGGTCGTACGGTCCGGTCCAACATAATAATAATTGTGCACTGCCAGCGAGCCGAATGGCGTGCACCATAGATGCATCTATTTCTACCGAGGTGATCGACCCGATCCACAAATAACAATTATTATCAAGAAGGCACATAAAGGCGCATTTATAGTCAAATAAATTCATACAAGTTCTCAAGTAAGTGCGTACATTCGTTTATATTTATTTTCAATCCCTAACATATCCTTAGTGATCTCATTAGCAAGTAAGAACACAAGCATTTGCAATTATGGCATGATGTGGGTCCTAAACTACCCGGACAATTAGCATAATAATAGCTACGCATGGAATCTCATCACCACGTACATACGTAGCCCACCACAGACAATCACATACATTTATTTAATTCACCTAGGGGTTTATTTCCCTCTTACGAGGTTAGAAAGGAGACTCACCTTGCTCCAAAGCTTACTCCCAATATCAAGAACGCGCTCAAACTCTCAATTCGGAGCCGAATAATCCAAAACTAAACAAATGGGGTAAGAACTAGTCAATACAAGCTCAAGAGTTCATATTCTAACTATTGAAGTAATTTCCCAACACTAAATTCAAGTTTCCTAAAATCCATCCCCAGGCCCCACGTGCTCGTATTCCAGAAATTCTCGAGGGAAGTTGTTACCCATAACCTAAGGACCAAGAATATATGATTTTTACTTCATTCTATAACAAATTTCGTGGTTAAATCTTGTTTTTATCAAAACCCTAGGTTTTACTCTAAACCCACAATTCTCACAAATTTACAAGGTATAATCTACCCCTAAACTATGTATTAAACTCACATTAAGTAGAAATAACTTACCTTACGAATGCTAGGTTGAAAGCCCTCTTTGGAAGCTCCCAAATCGCCCAACCAATGAATGAAATGTGTCAACAATGATACACTCCCGTATTAAATGAAGGCACTGCCTTCAGCAATTTCTGCACCTGCGGTTAGGGGACCGCATCTGCAGTCTCGCTTCTGCGAGGAAAGGTCCACATCTGTGGAGTTGGGATGGGTTGGCTGGGACCGCTTCTGTAGTTTGGGGGCCGCTCCTGCTGTTCCGCTTTTGCAAAAGAGGAGCCGCATCTGTGGTTCCTGGGCTCCTCCCCTTGGCCGGACCTGCGAATGGGTGACTGCTCCAGCGGTCTTGCACCTGTGGCTGGCCAACCGCAGGTGCGGTTATGAAAGCAACCTGTAGCTTCAGCTCTTTCCAAATTTTTCTAACTCAACTCGAGCCTTGCCCGATTGACGCTTGGGGCTCTCGGGGCCCCACCCGAACATACCGACAAGTTTGAAATCATAAAACGGACTCGCTCGAAGATTCGGAACACCCGAAACAACGCTAAATCTAGCAATCACCCCCCTAAAACCAATTGCATCAAACTTATGAACTTCAAGTTCTTTAATTCACATCCAATCCAACGAAATATACTTATACTACTCGGATTGATACCAAATTTTGTGTGCAAGTCTTAAATGATAATAAAGAACTATTTCCGATTCGAACATTCGCCCAAGTCCGAAATCATCATACGAACCTGATGGAACTTTCAAATCCGGATTCCGAGGTCATTTACTCAAAATGTTGATCGAGGTCAAACTTGGCCTTTTAAGCCAACCTTAAGGAACCAAGTGTTCTGATTTCAACCCAAACTCTTTCAATTCCCGAACCAACTTCCCGCAAGTCATAAATCAGTAAAAGTAAGTATGGGAAGTCTTATTTAGGGAAACGGGGTTCTAGAAAGAAAAACGACCAGTCAATTCGTTACATTCTCCACCTCTTAAACAAACATTCATCCTCGAACGGGTTTAGATTCATATCTAAAGTGCCGAATAAGCATGGATATCTGCTCTGCATGTCCTCCTCGGACTCCCAGGTCGCCTCCTCGACTGGTTGGCCCCTCTACTGGACCTTTACCGCAGAAATCCTTTTGGATCTCAACTAGCGATCATATCTATCAATAATGGCAACTGGCTCCTCTTTTTAAACTCTTATCCAGCTGAATAGTACTGAAGTCTAACACATGGGACAAGTCAGCGTGATACCTCTGAAGCATAGATACGTGAAAAACTGGATGAACTCCTGATAAGCTGGGAGGTAAAGCAAGCTCATAAGAAACCTCCCCAAGTTGCCTCAACACCTCAAATGGGCCAATAAACCTTGTGCTCAAATTTCCCTTCTTCCTGAATCTCGTAATACCCTTCATCGGCGAGACTTTCAAGAGAACCTTCCCGCCGACCATGAATGATACATCGCGCTCTTTCTGATTTGCGTAACTCTTCTGTCTATACTGAGCTGTGCAGAGCCTTTCCTGAATCAAATTTATATTTTCTACGGTATCTTTCACCAAATCTGTACCATAAAACTTAGCCTCATCGAGCTCAAACCAACCGATAGGAGAACGACATTGCTGGCCGTATAAAGCCTCAAATGGAGCCATCTCGATGCTGGAGTGATAACTGTTGTTGAAAGCAAACTCATCCAAGGGCAAGAACTTATCCCACTATCCTCCAAAGTTAATCACACATGCTCTAATCATGTCCTCCAAAATCTGAAATGTCCGCTCTGACTGCCCGTCGGTCTGAGGATGAAATGTTGTGCTGAGCTACACACGGGTCCCCAACTCACTCTGAACAGCTCTCCAGAAATGTGAAGTGAACTGAGGGCCTCTATCTGATATGATGGAAATGGGCACACCGTGCAACCGAACTATCTCCCGAATATAGATCTGAGCTAACCTCTCTGAAGTATAAGTAGTCACTACCGTAATGAAGTGTGTCTACTTGGTCAACCTATCGACAATGACCCAAACTGTATCAAACTTTCGCAATGTCCGCGGTAACCCGACTACGAAGTCCATAGTAATGCGCTCCCACTTCCACTCAGGTATAGGCATCTGCTGAAGTAGGCCACCTGGGCGCTAGTGCTCATACTTAACCTGCTGGAAATTCAAACACCTAGCCACATACTCAACTATGTCTTTCTTCATCCGCCGCCACCAATAATGCTGTCTCAGGTCACGATACATCTTCGTAGCACCTGGATGAATGGAATATCGTGAACTATGTGCCTCCTCTAGAATTATCTCCCTCAAGCTATCAACATTAGGAACACATAGGCGACCCTAGAGTCGCATAACACCATCCTCGCCAATAGAAACCAACTTGGCACTACCCTATAGCACCGTCTCTCTAAGAACTGCCAAATGCGGATCATCGAACTACCGAGCCTTGATCTGCCCCAAAAGTGAAGACTGAGCAACAATACACGCAAGGACTCGGCTGGGCTCTAAGATGTCCAACCTCACAAGTCTATTAGCCAGGGACCGAATATCCAAAGCTAGTGGCCTCTCCTTCGCTGAAATGAATGCCGAGCTACCCATACTCTCTGATTTCCTACTCAAGGCATCCGCGACCACATTTGCCTTGCCCGGATGATAAAGAATGGTGATGTCATAATCCTTTAGTAACTCCATCCATCTACGATGTCTCAAATTGAGATCCCTCTGTTTGAAAAAATGTTGCAAGCTGCGATGATCACTGTAAACCTCACATGACACCCCATACAGATAATGCCTTCATATCTTAAGAGCATGAACAATCTCTGCAAGCTCCTGGTCATGCACAGGGTAATTCTTCTCATGAATTTTCAGTTAACATGAAGCATATGAAATAACTCGCCCATCCTACATCAACACACATTCCAAGCCGATACGTGAAGCGTCGTAATATACCGTATACATCCCCAAATCGGAAGGCAACACAAGAACCGGTGTTGTAGTAAACGTTGTCTTGAGCTTCTGAAAGCTCGTCTCACAATCATCAGACCAATAAAAAGGAGCACCCTTCCGGGTCAATCTAGTCAGAGGTGAATTAATAGATGAAAAGCCTTGCAAACATCGGCAGTAATAACCTGTTAATCCCAGAAAACTCCTGAATTTGGTCACTGAAGTAGGATGTGGCCAACTCTGAACTGCCTCAATCTTCTTGGGATCCACCTTAATACCCTCTCCGGACATAATATGCCCCAAGAATGCCACTGACTCTAGCCAAAACTCACACTTGGAGAAATTAGCATATAGCTTCTGCTCTTACAAGGTCTGAAGCACTACTTTCAAATGCTGCTCGTGCTCCCCCATGCTATGTGAGTATATCAAGATGTCGTCAATGAAGACGATAACAAAGGAATCGATATAAAGCCTAAACACCCTGTTCATCAAGTCCATAAACTAATGTCGTTGGGGCATTAGTCAAGCCAAAGGACATCACTAGAAACTCATAATGGCCATATCTAGTACGAAAAGTTCTCTTCGGGACATCTGAGTCTCGAATCTTCAACTGATGATACCCTGATCTCAAGTCGATCTTAGAGAACACCCTGCAACTGGTCGAACAAATCATCAATGCGCGGCAACGGGTACTTGTTCTTGATGGTAGCCTTGTTCAACTGGCAGTAATCAATGCACATCTACATGGTCCCATCTTTCTTCTTGTCATGACCCTAAACCTGGATCCGATCGTGATGGCGCCTCTCATGAAGACAAGGTCAGCCGACACTTTCCCATTTCACTTTTAAGCAATTAAACAATAAGAATTAAGTCTAAAACGTAATAACTAGTCCCAAAGTAAGTAATGAATAGTACAATGAGGAATAAAACCAACACAGCCCGATACCGGGGTGTCATTAGTCATGAGCATCTACAATCCGGATGAATAAAAGAAAGGTCTACATAGTCTAATACAAATCTAAAACAGAGGAAGATAAGATAAAGGAAGAAGCTCTAGGCTGCGAACGCCGGCAACTACCTAGAGAATCTTCGAATCTGCCTGAGTTGGAAAGATCAACACTCGCTAGCGGGACCTGATATGCCTGAATCTGCACACAGGGTGCAGGGAGTAAAGTGAGTACTCCAACTCAGTGAGTAATAATCATAAATAAAGACTGAAAGCAAGAAATCACGTAAGGCATATTATAGGCTACAAGGAAGCAGTAAAAGCCAGTAAAATAGTGAAGTAGTAAAGATGTGTAAAATTACTGAGTTCAATTTAAAACTTCAATAAATGACTTTTTAACAATTAAGCAAGCAAATGACAGGCAAATAGGAAAGATAAACACATAAAGGATCGCCCCTCGGGCACAGTGTCAACAAATCCGCCCCTCGGGCAATATCTCAGAAACAATACTAGCCCCTCGGGCTATATCTCACATCACAATGGGTACCCACGCTCACTGGGGCTGTACAAACTCCTGGAGGGGGCCCTTATAGACCAAGCACAATATCAAGCCATCTCGTGGCTTCATCACTAGGCTCTCGGCTTCATATCAACAAACCAACTCATGGCGTACAAATCACAGGCCCTCAGCCTCATAATCATAATCCGGTGTTTCCTCACAACATAGGCCCTCGGCCTTACTCAGTCAAAATTCTCTCAAGCCACTAGAGCAATAGTAAAACATGATGCTCAGCTCAAAAGATCATTTAAAATCTCATTTAAGTGTTAAAGCAAAGTAAACATGGCTGAGTTATGAAAACAGTAGAATATACCATGACTGAGTTCAAGTATAAAGTCAAAACAGTGAGGAAATATCAGTAAAAATCCCCTAAGGGTTAAAATAGTTGGCACGAGGCCCAAATATGGCATTCAGTCCAAAACATGATGATAGCAAACAGTTTCAGTCAAATACGCGGTAAAATAGTCATTCGGGGCGGACTAAGTCACAATCCCCAACAGTGCACGACCCCACACTCGTCATCTAGTGTGTGCGTCACCTCAATATAGTACAACGATGTGCAATCAAGGGTTTCATACCCTCAGGACATCATTTACAATCATTACTCACCTCAATCCGGTTAAATCTCTAGCCTGTGATGCCTTTGCCCCTCGAATCGGCCTCCACTCACGTCGAATCTATCTAAGATCAGAATCACTGCGTCAAAATATGCTAAGCGAATGAAGCCCAAGCTAAACTAATCAATTTACAACTTAAATCCCAAAATTACAAAAACCCGACCCCCGAGCCCACATCCCGGAATTCGATAAAATTCACATCAATAGATTCCTCATCTCCCCACGAGTTCATACATATCAAAAGTCCCAAAATCCGACCACAAATGGTCCCTCAAATCCTCAAGTCTAGGTCTCCAATACCAAGCCCTAGTTTCCCCAATTTTAACCCTTAAATTCCATTAATTATAGCTCTAATCTGTGAAATAATACTATAGGGACGAGGTTTAGGTCCAAAATCGTTATATCAATGAAGTTCCCTTGAATTCCCTCTTCAAAATCGCCCAAAATGCTCCCAAACCAACTTAGAAATGGTGGAATAATTCAAAATTCGTGAAGGAAACAATCTATACTTTCTGGCAAAGGGATTCCACACCTGCAGCCAAATCCCCGCTTCAGCGGCACCGCTTTTGCGATCAATGGACCACTTCTGCGGTCATCACTTAAATGACCATTTTCCGCTTCTGCGATCCTTTTCCTGCACCTGCGCTATCACAGGTGCGGCTCCTCAGACACTTCTACGGCCCCAGCCTTCCTAGGCCACTTTTCGCTTCTGCGGCCCTCTTCCTCGCATCTACGGCATGCACCTGCGGTCCCCAATCCACAGGTGCGGAAACAACCGAAGCAGAAATCTGCAGCTTCACCCAAACTCCAAACTCCCCATCAACCATCTGAAATTACCCCGAGGCCCCCGGGACCTCAACCAAAAGCACAAACATGTCCCATAACCTTATTCAAACTTATATCAATCTTCAAAACACCTCAAACAACATCGAATCAACCAAAACATATCAAATTCAAGCCTAAGTTTCCAAAATCTTCCAAATTACGCTTTTGATCAAAAATGCAACCAAACCACGTCCGAATGACCTGAAATTTTGCACACACATCCCAAATGGCATAGCGGAACTAGTGCAACTCTCGGAATTCCATTCTGGACCCTATATCAAAATCTCACCTATCAACTAGAAATTGCCAAAAATCCAATCTCGCCAATTCAAGCCTAAATCTACTCCGGACCTCCAAAATGCATTCCGATCATGCTCCTACGTCCCAAATCACCAACCATCAGAACTCACATTCGAGGCCTCTAACACATAAGTCAATATCTGGTTGACTTTTCCAACTTAAGCTTCCTCAAAAGAGACTAAGTGTCTCAAACCTAACCAGTTTCTTTCCGAACCCGAGCCAACCAACCCGATCACTCATAGAACTGATAAACAAAGCAATAAGAAGTAGAGATGGGGGAAACGGAGCGATAACTCATGAGACGACTGGCTGGGTCGTCACATCCTCCCCTCTTAAACAAACGTTTGTCCTCGAACGAGTCAAGAAACATACCTGAAGCCTCAAACAGGTGTGGATATCTACTCCACATCTCCCACTCGGTCTCCCAAGTAGCCTCCTCCACAGGCCAACCTCTCCACATCTCTGGCATCATCGTGCTGAACTTTTTCCTTAAGGACAAGCAAATGCAAATCATCATACTGGCGCTCTCTGATGTGATCATATAAGGAAAACTGAGAAACCATACAAGCCAATACCCGACTGTGCTCTGAAATATCCAACCTCACAAACCGATTATCCAAGGCCTGAACATCAGCTACAAGAGGCCTCTCCCCAATTGGAATATATGCCAAACTCCCCATTCTCATCGCCTTTCGGCTCAAGGCATCAGCCACCACATTGGCCTTTCCCGAATGGTATAATATAGTGATGTCATAATCCTTTAGCAACTCCAACCACCTCCGCTGCCTCAAATTAAGATCCTTATGCTTGAACAAGTGATGGAGACTATGATGATAAGTATACACCTCACAAGACACCACATACAAGTAATGCCTCCAAATCTTCAACACGTTAATTATGGCAGCCAACTCCATATCATGAACGAGGTATTTTTCTCATGGGGCTTCAACTAACGAGAAGCATAAACAATAACCCTACCCTCCTGCATTAATACACAACCAATATCAACTCTCGAAGCATCACAATGCACGGTATATGAACCTAAAGCCGATGGCAAAACTAACACTAGAGATGTGGTCAAGGCTGCCTTGAGCTTCTGAAAGCTCTCCTCACACTCATCCGACCATACAAATGAAGCACCCTTCTGAGTCAACTTGGTCAAGGGCGATGCAATAGATGAGAATCCCTGAACAAACCGGCGATAATAGCCTGCCAAACCAAGAAAGTTGCGAATATCTGTAGCTAAGGACGGTCTGCGCCAACTCTAAACTGCCTCTATCTTCTTCAGATCAACCTGAATACCCTCTCTGGACACCACGTGCCCCAAGACAGCCACTGAACTGAGCCAAAACTCACACTTGGAGAATTTTGCATAAAGTTTCTCCTCCCTCAATCTCTGCAACACAGCTCTCAAATTCTCCACGTGCTCCAACTAGCTACGTGAATACAGCAGAATATCATCAATGAAGACTATGACAAACAAGTCGAGATAAGGCTGGAACACGCTGTTACTCATATGCATGAATGTCGCTGGGGCATTGGTCAGCCCAAAAGACATCACCAAGAACTCATAATGACCATATCGGGTCCTGAAAGCTGTCTTAAGAATATCTGAGTCCCTGATCTTCAACTGGTGATAACCCGAACGGAGATCAATCTTTGAGCACACTCTCGCTCCCTGAAGCTGGTCAAATAAATCATCAATGCGAGGCAAGGGATACTTATTCTTAACTGTTACTTTGGTCAACTGCCTATAATCAATGCACACCCTCATAGTGTCATCCTTCTTCTTCACAAATAGAACCGGCGCACCCCAAGGTGACACACTAGGCCGAATGAACCCCTTATCAAGGAGTTCCTGAAGCTGCTCCTTCAACTCCGCTGGTGCTATACGATACGACGGAATAGAAATGGGCTGAGTGCCCGGCACTAGGTCAATACCAAAATCAATATCCCTATCCGGTGGCATGCCCGCTAGGTCTGCAGGAAACATATCAGGAAAATCCCTCACAATTGGAACAGAATCAATACTGGGAGTCTCTGCACTAACATTCCTCACAAAGGCTAGATATGAAAGACAACCCTTCTCGACCATACCCTGGGCCTTCAAGAATGAAATCTCACTACTGGGAACATAATCAGTCAAACCTCGCCACTTAATCCATGGCACAGCCAGTATAGCCAATGTGACTATCTTGTCATGACAGTCCAGAATAGCACAACACGAAGATAGTCAATCCATGCCCAAAATGACATCGAAATCCACCATATGCAATAATAGAAGATCCACTCGGATCTCCAGGCCCCCAATAGTCACCAGACACGACCGGTACACACAGTCTACAACAACAGTATTGTCTATCGAGGTAGATACATGAACAGGTGAAACAAGAGACTCATGGAGCATACTTAAATAACGAGCAAAGTATGATGACACATAAGAAAATGTGGAACCGGGATCAAATAACATAGAAGCATCTCTATGGCAGACTGAGACAATACCTGTAATAACAGCATCGGAAGTAATAGCATCGGGTCTAGCTGGAAGTGCATAGAAACAGGCATGATCGCCACCTGATTGACCTCCCCCTCTAGGGCGACCCCTAGCTGACTGACCTCTACCCCTAGCTAGCTGAGCGGGTGATGGTGAAGTAACTGGCACTGAAGCCGATGGCTAACTCCTTTACTAAGATGAACTCGCAAGGCGACGAGGACACTGCCTCCACATATTTGTTTATCTCTCCACACTCATTCCAACTCACGGGTGCTGGAGAAGGGGAATGAAGGGAATCCCTGGCACCAGAACGACTAGATGATGCACCTGGCATAGAAGAGCACTGAACTGATGGAGCACAGGATGAACTTTGAGCTGGAAGGGCACTAAGTGATGACTGGCCCTGATGAGAACTGTGGGAACCATGACTCGATGACGTCCCACGATAACCTGGGCGAGCTGGCTAAGCATGCCTGAATGGACAGCCTCTACCGTGCTGAAACTAACCTCTCGATGGAGCACCACTATAACTACCAGATCCTCGAGGCCTCTTGGCCTCCCTCTCCTCTCACTCCTGGCAACAAACAGACTCAATCTCAGGAGCAATATCTACAACCTCCTCGAAAGTTGCACCAAATCACATGCCGATCTAACTCAGAGAACCTCATCTCATACTGCGTCACAGTCATCTCTCCTTGATGTAGCCACTCAAACTGCCTACGCAGCTCCTCTCTGCAAGACTGCGGCACATACTTCTCCAGAAAGAGAATGAAGAACTGCTGCCAGGTAAGGGGTGATGCACCAATAGGCCTACGCCTCTCAAAAGTCTCCCACCAAGTGAAGGCAGCTCCAGAAAACTAATAAGTAGTGAAAGTGACCCCGCTGGTCTCTAGAATACCCGCTGTACGAAGCATCCGCTGACACTTATCCAAGAAACCCTAGGCATCCTCGCCCTCTGCATCACTGAAGGTCGGAGGCTGAAGTCTACCAAACCTCTCCAACCTACGCTGCTCATCCTCTGGCATGACAGGAACTACATAGTCCTGAGCAGCTGCAACCTGCTGGGCTGGATATGCCCCTAGCGTCTGAAGTCCCTGCACGACCTGCTTAGGTGTACGAGCAACGGGAGTTTGATTGCCTCTCCTGGCCTGAGAAGTAGCTACGGCTGTAGTGGCTGAGACCGCTTGATCTAGGCCAGTGCAAACTGATAGAATCTGAGCCAAGGCCTCCTGAAGACCCGAAATCACAATGGGCATAGCTGGTGCTGCAAGAGCATCCACAACTGGGACCTGATCCTGAATGGGGAGGCTGTTAGATCTGCAAGTGCTGCCCTAGCTGCTAAGCGGGCCACACCTCTGCCCCTACCGCGACCACGACCGCATTCTCGGCCTCTAGTGGCCACAACTGGTGGTACTGGTGGTCATCCATCCTAACTGGTAGTGCGTGTCCTCACCATCTGTGAGAGAATAGAATAACAGAAGTTTAGTACTTGGATCAACCAATTCGCACGACAAGAATTTCAAGAAAATGAAGTTTTCATAAAGGTTCTGCAGCCTCTCGAGGATAAATACAGACGTCTCTGTACCAATCCACGAGACTCTACTAAACCTGCTCATGACTCATGAGACCTATGTAACCTAGACTCTGATACCAACTTGTCACGACCCTAAACATGAACACAGTCGTGATGGCGACTCTCGTGAAGACAAGGCCAGCCAACACTTTCCCATTTCAGTTTTAAGCAATTAAACAATAAGAATTAAGTCTAAAACGTAATAAATAATCCCAAAGTAAGTAGTGAACAGTACAATGCGAAAGTAAAACCAACACAGCCCGATACCGGGGTGTCATTAGTCATGAGCATCTACAATTTGGATGAATACAAGAAAGGTCTACATAATCTAATACAAATCTAAAACAAAGGAAGATAAGATAAAGGAAGAAGCTCTAGGCTGCGAACGCCGGCGCTACCTAGAGAATCTTTGAATCCTCCTGAGCTGGAAAGATCAACACTTATTAGCAAGACCTGATGCGCCTGAATCTGCACACGAGTGTAGGGAGTAAAGTGAGTACTCCAACTTAGTGAGTAGTAATCATAAATAAATACTGAAAGCAAGATATCACGTAAGGCACATTATAGGCTATAAGGAAACAGTAAAAACCAGTAAAACAGCAAAGCAGTAAAGATGTGTAAAATTACCGATTTCGTTTTAAAACTTCAATAAATGCCTTTTTAATAATTAAGCAAGGAAATGATAGGCAAATAGGAAAGATAAACACATAAAGGATCGCCCCTTAGGCATAGTGTCAACAAATCCGCCCCTCGGGCAATATCTCAGAAACAATATTAGCCCCTCAGGCTATATCTCACATCTCAATAGGTACCCGCACTCACTAGGGGTGTACAGACTCCTGGAGGGGCCCCTTACGGCCCAAGCGCAATATCAAGCCATCTCGTGGCTTCATCACTAGGCCCTCGGCGTCATATCAACAAGCCACCTCGTGGCGTACAAATCCTTGGCCTCATAATCATAATCCGGTGTTTCCTCACAACATTGACCCTCAGCCTTACTCAGTCAAAATTCTCTCAAGCCACTCGGGCAATAGTAAAACATGATGCTCAGCTCAAAAGATCATTTAAAATCTCATTTAAGTGTTAAAATAGAGTAAACATGGCAGAGTTATGAAAACAATAGAATATAGCATGATTGAGTTCAAGTATAAAGTCAAAACAGTGAGAAAATATCAGAAAAAATCCCCTAAGGGTTCAAATAGTTGGCACGAGGCCCAAATATGGCATTCAGTCCAAAATATGATGATAGTTCAGTCAAATATGTGGTAAAATAGTCATTCGGGATGGACTAAGTCACAATCCCCAACAGTGCACGACCTCACGCTCGTTATCTAGTGTGTGAGTCACCTTAATATAGCACAACGATGTGCAATCCGGGATTTCATACCCTCAGGACATCATTTACAATCATACCTCACCACAATCCGGTCAACTCTCTAGCCCGCAACGCCTTTGCCCCTTGAATCGGACTCCACTCGCATCGAGTCTATCCAAAATTAGAATCACGACATCAAAATATGCTAAGGGAACGAAGCCCAAGCGAAAATAATCAATTTATAACTTAAATCCCGAAATTACAAAAACCCGACCCCCGGGCCCACGTCTCGGAATTCGATAAAATTCAGATAAATAAATTCCTCATCTCCCCACGAGTTCATACCTATCAAAAGTCCCAAAATCAGACCACAAATGGTCTCTCAAATCCTCAAGTCTAGGTCTCCAATACCAAGCCCTAGTTTCCCCAATTTTAACCATTAAATTCCATTAATTATAGCTCTAATCAGTGAAATAATACCATATGGATGAGTTTTAGGTCCAAAGTCCTTACCTCAATGAAGTTCCCTTGAATTCCCTCTTCAAAATCGCCCAAAATGCTCCAAAACCGACTTAGAAATGGTGGAACAACTCAAAAATCACGAAGGAAACAATTTATACTTTCTGGCCTAGAGATTCCGCACCTACGGCCAAATCCTCACTTCTGCGGCACCGCTTTTGCGGTCAATGGACCTCTTCTGCAGTCATCACTTAAACGACAACTTTCCGCTTCTGCGATCCTTTTCCCGCACCTGTGCTAGCGCAGGTGCGGCTCCTCAGCCATTTCTGCGGCCCCAACCTTCCTAGGCCCCCTTTCACTTCTGCGGCCCTCTTCCTCGCATCTGCAGTATCGCACATGTGGTCCCCAATCCGCAGGTGGGGAAACAACAGAAGCAGAAAATCTGCAGCTTCACCAAAACTCCAAACTCCCCGTCAACCATCCAAAATTACCCCGAGGCCCCTAGGACCTCAACTAAAAGTACAAACATATCCCATAACCTTATTCAAACTTATACCAATCTTCAAAATACCTCAAACAACATCGAATCAACCAAAACATATCGGATTCAAGCCTAAGTTCCCAAAATCTTCCGAATTACGCTTTTGATCAAAAACCCAACCAAACCACGTCCGAATGACTAGAAATTTTGCACACACATCCCAAATGAGACAACGGAACTACTGCAACTCTTGGAATTCCATTCCGACCCCTATATCAAAATCTCACCTATCAACCGGAAATCGCCAAAAATCCAATCTTGCCAATTCAAGCCTAAATCTACTTCGGACCACCAAAACTCATTCCGATCACGCTCCTAAGTCCCAAATCACCTCCCGGAGTTATCCAAATCATAAAAACTCACATCCGAGCCATTTAACACATAAGTCAACATCCGATTGACTTTTCCAACTTAAGCTTCCTCAAAAAAGCCTAAGTTCTCAAACTTTACCAAATCCTTTCCGAACCTGAGCCAACCAACCTGATCACTCATAGAACCGATAAACAAAGCAATAAGAAGTAGAGATGGGGAAAAAGGAGTGGTAACTCATGAGACGACTGGCCGGGTCATAACACTTCTTCACAAACAACACTGGCTCACCCCAAGGTGGCACACTCGGTCTAACAAAACCCTTTGCTAACATCTCCTCTAGCTGCTCCTTCAACTCCTTCAACTCTTTGGGAGCCATATGGTACGGTGGAATAGATATAGGCTAGGTACCTAGAGCCAAATCAATGTAGAAATCAATATCATGATCCGGTGGCATGCCAGGAAGGTCAGAAGGAAACACATCGGCGAACTCCCGGACTATTAGAACTGAATCAATCGTCGGAGACTCTGTGGTGGTATCCCGAACATAGACTAGATAAGCCGAACAACCCTTCTCGGCCATATGTCGAGCCTTTAGAAAAGAGGTTACCTGACTAGATGCACTAACTGAGGAACTCTTCAACTCCAACCTTGGTAACTCTAGCATCGCTAAAATAACAGTCTTGGCATGGCAATCTAGGATGGCTTGTATTGAGATAACCAATCCATGCCCATGATAAACTCAAAGCCAGTCATAACAAGCAACAGGAGATCTGCTCTAGTCTCAAAACTACAGAATGTGACCACACAGGATCGATAGATCCGATCCAGAACCAAAGAATCGCCCACAAGAGTGGACACAAGAATGGGAGTACCCAAGGACTCATAAAGAATATCCAGGAAATGAGCAAACAGAGATGACACATATGAATAGGTAGACCCTGGATCAAATAGCACTGAAGCATCCCTACCGCAGATGGAAATAATACTTGTGATAACGGCATATGAGGCCATTGCATCTGGTCTGGCCAGAAAAGCATAGATACTGGCTAGAGCGCCGGCTGGCTGGCCTCCACCTGACTGAGCAGTAGTTGGGTGACCTCTCATTGCCTAGCCTCCACCTCCAAGATGGCTCCTACCAGTCAGTCCTACGCCTCTGGGCAGTTGGGCAACCAGTGCTGTAATCATGGGTTGCTGAATCTACTATACTGCCTTGCCCCGAAGCCTGGGGCAGTATCTTCTCATATGACCAAGGTCTCTGCACTCAAAGAAACCTTGCGTTGCAGCAACCTGTTGTCCTGATGTTTGACCCTGATGGCCTGTAGACCCACTGGAAGAAGCCTGAATAGCCGGTGGACGGTATGAACTCTCCGGTATAGCATTGAAATAGGAACCAGAAGAACCCTGGGGACCTAAAAACCTACTGGAAGAACCCTGAATAGCTGACAGGAGGTAAGAACTCTCTGGTATGGCACTAAAATAGGGGCGCGCTGGAGCACCTCGAGAAGGTAGTGGTGCTGAATATGGGGGCCTACTAGGCTAACCCCTCCCAAACTGACCTTAGCCCCTAGCCGGGGCACCTCTAAACTCTCTAGAGAATCGAGCCCTCTTGTCCTACTGCATCTGCTCTCTACCTCTCAGACGGTAGCCCTTAATCCTCTGAGCAATCTCCACCACTAGCCGATAAGGAGTCTCCATCTCCATCTCTTGGGCCATGTTGGCCGTAATGCCAGAATGCAACCCTGCAAAGAACCTCTACACCCTTTCTACGTCAGTAGGAAGTATCATCAGTGCATAGAGGGATAACTCAGAAAAACTCACCTCATAGTCGGTCACCGACATCAGACCTTGCTCAAGCTGCTCAAATTGATACCGCAGCTCTTCCCTCTTAGAGGGTGGAATATACCTGTCAAGGAATAGCTGCGTGAACTGACACCAAGTGATGGGAGGAGAACCCGCTAGCCTGCCAAGAACATAAGACTGCCACCATCTACGGGCCCTGCCGTCCAACTAGAATGTAGTGAAGTCAACTCCATAAGACTCCAATATCTTCATGTTGTGCACTCTGTCCCTACACCTATCAATGAAACCATGGGCATCCTCATGACGCTCACTCCCGAAGATAGCATGGTGTAGCCTAGTCCATCTGTCCAATAACTTCTGCGGATTGCTATCTGCAATTAGTCTGGACTCGGGTACCACTGGGGCAGCTAGATGAGCCCCATTCGTAGGTAGTACACCCGGAGTCTGATACACTATAGATGCATGACCTAGAGCCTGAGCAGTAGGGGTCTGTGCTCCCCCTCCTACCTGAGATGTTGCTGGGTCTGCTGGAAATAATCCAGCCTGAGTCATGGTATCCATGAACCGCAACATATGGCCCATGACCTCCTGGAAACCCGGTGTCATCATAATGTCCGCCGGGGTAGGCTCAATTGCAGGCACCTCGCCCTGCTCCTCAATGACAGGATCCCCCGCAGGATCTACCGGTGGTGCAACTATGGAAGCTCTAGGATGCCCTCGTCCCCTATCTCGGGTCGGTGCCCTCCCCAGCCTCTACCTCGGCCTCTAGCAACGGGGGGAGTAGCTCCTCCCGGGTCTAGAATGTCTGTCATGCACGTCCTCACCATTTGTGAGAGAATAGAAGAATGAAATTTAGTACACCATCAACTGCACGATATAAGATAAATAAAGATTAGTTTCCTAACACCCTATAGCCTCTCGAAGGTAAGTACAGATGTCTCTGTACCGATCCACAAGACTCTATTAGGTTTTTCCATGACTTACGAGACCTATGTGAACCTAGTGCTCTGATACCATATTGTCACGACCCAAATTCCAATTCAGGTCGTGATGGCACCCAACACCATGGTTAGGCAAGACAACTTTAACAACTAGTGAGTTCTCAATTATTTTATTTAAACGTTTCCAACATTCACTTAACTTATATTTTAACCAATCGATAATCAACAATTTCATAACAATAGAAATGCAACCTCCAAAATGATAGTCTGCAGTGTGTGCCAGGAACTAGTGTTACAAGTTCTAGGGAAACTAGTAGAATATACAAAATACCACTATCCTACTGCCTGAACCAGAATAGACAATACATAATCAACAACAAAAGAAGAGAGCTTTGATATGCTGCGGAACGGCTTGGAAGGGGAAGCTCACTGTGGATTCTCGATTAGGAATCAAGAATGTGCGTCGGAGGGATAACTAGATGCACCTGCCTCATATCCTATTAAGTACAGAAGCGTAGTATGAGTACATAAACAACATGTACCCAGCAAGTATCCAGTCTAACCTCAAAGAAGTAGTGACGAGGAGTCGAGTTGACACTTACTAAGGTCAATATCAATAATATATAAGGCTTACACTAAGCATGATTAGCATGAATATAATAACAATCTCATAATCAAGGAGGAAACGATATATCAATTTCAGTCATGTCATATAATAATTTGCACTTCAAAGCCTTTAAACAGAGTAAATCATGGATTTATTTCCACATAAATATCATGCGCACATTATGCCAAGGTTGTACGACCCGGTCTAACATAATAATAACTATGCACTGTCAGAGGGTCGAATGGAGCAAACCATAGATACATCTATTTCTACCGAAGCAATCAGCCCAATCCACAAATAGCAATTATTATCAAGAAGGCAAACAAAGGCACATTTATAGTCAAATAAATTCATACAAGTTCTCAAGTAAGTGCATAGATTCGTTTATATTTATTTTCAATCCCTAACATGTCCTAAGTGACATCATTAGCAAGTAAGAACATAAGCATTTGCAAGTATGGCATGATACGGGTCCTAAACTACCCGGACAATTAGCATAATAGTAGCTACGCTTGGACTTTCGTCACCACGTACATACGTAGCCCCCCACAGAAAATCACATACATTTATTTAATTCACCTAGGGGTTTATTTCCCTCTTACGAGATTAGAAAGGAGACTCACCTTATTCCAAAGCTTACTCACAATATCAAGAACGTACTAAAACCCTCAATTTGGAGCCGAAAGATCCAAAACTAATCAAAGGGGGTAAGAACTAGTCAATACAAGCTCAAGAGATCATATTCTAACTATTAAAGTAATTTCCCAACCCTAAATACAAGTTTCCTAAAATCCATCCCAGGGCACACGTGCCCGAATTCCAAAATTTCTTGAGGGAAGTTGTTACCCATAACCTAAGGACCAAGAATATATAATTTTTACTTCATTCCATAACAAATTTCATGGTAAAATCTTGTTTTTATCAAAACCCTAGGTTTTACTCTAAAACCACAATATTCACTAATTTACAAAGTGTAATCTACCCCTAAACTATGTATTAAACTCACATTAAGTAGAAGTAACTTACGTTATGAATGCTAGGTTGAAATCCCTTTTTGGAAGCTCTCAAATCACCCAAACAATGAATTAAATGTGTCAAAGATGACACATTCCCATATTAAATGAAGGCATTGCATTCAGCGATTTTTGCACCTGCGGTTAGGGGACCGCATCTGCGGTCTCGCTTCTACGAGGGAAGGTCCGCATATGCAGAGTTAGGATGGGCTAGCTGGGACCTCTTCTACGGTTTGGACCCCACTCATGCGGTTCCACTTTTGCAGAAGACGAGCCGCATCTGCGGCTCTTGGGCTCCTCCTGTTAGGACCCGGATTTCCCACCCTCGGGAGTCGTGATGGCGCCTACTAATGCGAGCTAGGCAAGCCAACTATTTGGACAAATTACCTTTTTACCAATTTATATTCCGTAACAATTATAAAGCAATAATGTATAGATAGTGAAAATTACAATAAGCGGAAGAAATGCAGTAAACTATCTGAAATATGTATCTAGTACAACTGTTTGAGCCTTGACCACCCAGAATTGGTGTCACAGTTTCACAGACGATCTAAGAATACTACATACAAAGTCTGAAAGATAAAAGATGAATTGTTTCTGAACTAAGTAAATGAAACAGGAGTAAAGGGATAGAGGGAGACGCCAGGGCCTGCGGACGCCTGCAGGACTACCTTGGATCTCCGCATGGACTGAAGGTAGCCACCCAATCTACAGTCCAAAAGTTGTTGCTCCGGGATCTGCACACAGTGTAGAGTGTAGTATCAGCACAACCGACCCCATGTGCTAGTAAGTGCCTAGCCTAACCTCGGCGAAGTAGTGACGAGGCTAGGACCAGACTACCAAATAAACATGTGCAATTTAACTATATATAGCAGAAAAGAAGAACAGTAATATACAGTCAAGTATGGGAGGGGTAACATGCTGCGGGGGAACTATCAGTTTAGAATAGAAAGACAACAGGTAATTTAAAGAAACAACATATCTCAGATATCTACAAAGAATCATAAATCAATAAGTGCACGGCATTACCCTACGTGCTTTTACTCTCGTCCTCACCAAAGCAGTCAAGTAATGAAAATGTGCACGGCATCACCCTTCGTGTTTTTACACTCGTCCTCACCAAAGCAATCAAGTAATGAAAATGTGCACGGCATCACCCTTCGTGCTTTTACTCTCGTACTCACCATATAATCATTATAATCAGCACGGAATGATACATATAAAATTGCAGGTTGCAGATGTCGTAATTGCGACCAGGGTTCGCAATTGCGAACCAAGACTTCTGCTAACTTCGCATTTGCGAGCATGGGTTCGCATTTAAGAACTTTGAGGAAAACCAGGCCTCTTCGTATTTGCGACTGTGCCTTCGCATTTGCGATGTCGCATTTGCGAATAAGGCAGCCTAGGCCACTTCTCGCATTTGCGATACAATGCTCCCATTTTCGAGCTCCCATTTGCGAGCCAGGCTTCGCAAATTCCTATGTGAACTTCTCACTCCGTGGCCTATCCAAAACTCACCCGAGCCCTCGGGGCTCCAAACCAAGCATGCACCCAACCAAAAAACATCATATAGACTCGCTCGTGTATTCAAATCACTAAAATAACATCAACAACTATGAATTTAGCATCAAAATCATGAAATTTCTTAAGAACTTCAAATTTTCCAAATTTTCTCAAATACGATCCGATTCACGTCATTTCAAATCTATTTCTTACCAAATTTCATAGACTTATCTTAAATCACATATACGACCTGTACCGGGCGCCGGAACCAAAATACGAGCCCAATACCATCAAGTTTTAAACACATTTCATTTCCAAAACACATTTCATGCTTGGGACCTCGGAATTCGATTCCGGGCATACGCCCAAGTCCCATATTTTCCTACGGACCTCTCCAGGACCGTCAAATCACGGGTCTAGGTGCGTTTACCCAAAATATTGACTGAAGTCAATTTAAATCCATTTTAAAGTCAAAATTCATCAATTTTCATAGATTTTCACATAATGGCTTTCTAGCTACGCATCTAGATTGTGCATGCAAATCGAGGTGATGCCGAAAGAGCTTTTTGAGGCCTTGGAACGCAGAATTTACTTCTAAAACAAGTGATGACCTTATGGCCTTTTGGGTCATCACATCCTCCACCTCTAAAATAATTGTTCGTCCTCTAACGGGCAGAAGAAGGAAGTACCTGAGTCGGGGAAAAGATAGAGATAACGGCTCCGCATATCGGACTCGGACTCCCAGGTTGATACTTCAGCGGGCTGACCTCTCCACTGAACACGAACAGAAGGAAAACACTTCTACCTCAACTGATGAACCTGTCGGTCTAGAATAGCTATCAGCTCCTCCTCATAGGACAAGTCCTTGTCCTACTGGACAGTGCTGAAATCTAACACGTGGGATGGATCGTCGTGATATTTCTGAAGCATGGATACATGAAACACTGGATGCACGGCTGATAAGCTCGGTGGCAATGCAAGTCTATAAGCCACCTCTCCCACTCTATCAAGAATCTCAAACGGGACAATGAACCTAGGGCTAAGCTTGCCCTTCTTCCCAAATCTCATCACGCCCTTCATAGGCGACACCCAAAGCAATACCCACTCACCGACCATGAATGTCAAATCTTGAACCTTACGGTTGTCATAACTCTTTTGCCTGGACTGAGATGTACGAAGCCTATCCTAAATAATCCTAACCTTGTCGAAGGCATCCTGAACCAGATCCGTACCCAACAACCGGGCCTCTCCCGGCTCAAACCATCCAACCGCTACCGACACCGTCTACCATGCAATGCCTCATACGGAGCCATCTGGATACTCGACTGGTAGCTGTTGTTGTAGGCAAACTCTTCTAATGGCAAAAACTGATCCCACGAGCCTCCAAAGTCATTGACACAAGCTTAGAGCATATCCTCCAAAATCTGAATAGTCCACTCGGACTGCCCGTCCGTCTGAGGATGAAACGTTGTGCTCAACTCAACCCATATTCCCAACTCTTGCTGAACTGCTCTCCAAAAATGGGAGGTAACTGCGTACCTCGATTCGAAATGATAGACTCGGGCACACCATGAAAACGAACAATCTCCCGGATATAGATCTCAGCTAACCTCTCGGAAGAATAGGAGACTGCCACAGGAATGAAATGTGTTGACTTGGTCAGCCTATCAATAATAACCCGCACTACATCGAACTTCCTCTAAGTCTGTGGGAGTCCAACAAAGAAGTTCATAGTGATAAGCTCCCACTTCCACTCAGGAATCTCAATCTTCTGGAACAAACCACCAGGTCTCTGATGCTCGTACTTAACTTGCTGACAATTCAAACACCGAGCCACATATGCAACGCTATCCTTCTTCATTCTTCTCCACCAATAATGTTGTCGCAAATCCTGATACATCTTCATGGTGCCTGGATGAATAGAGTACCGGGAACTATGGGCCTCCTCTAAAATTAAATCTCCAAGCCCATCCACATTAGGCACACAAATTCGACCCTGCAATCTCAAAACTACATCATCACCTAAAGTAACCTGCTTGGCACCTCCGTGCTGCACCGTGTCTCTAAGGACACATAAATGGGGATCAACATACTACCGATCACGGATGCACTCCAATAAGTAAGAACGAGCGACTATGCAAGCTAACACACGGCTGGGCTCAGAAACATCCAACCTCATGAACTGATTGGCCAAAGCATAAACATCCAAGGCAAGCAATCTCTCACCGACTGGAATATAAGCAAGACTGCCCATACTGGCTGACTTTCTACTCAAAGCGTTGGCCACCACATTGGCTTTTCCCGGATGATATAAGATGGTGATATCATAGTCCTTTAATAGCTCCAACCACCTTCTCTGCCTCAAATTTATCTCCTCCTACTTGAACAAATACTGCAGACTTTTGTGATCCATGAACACCTCACATGCCATGCCATACAGATAATGCCTCCAAATCTTCAACGCATGAACGATGGCTGCTAACTCCAAATCATGAACCGGATAGTTCTTCTTATGAATCTTCAACTGTCGTGAAGCATAGGAATGACCTTGCTATCCTGCATCAACACCGCACCAAGTCCAATACGAGATGCATCACAATAAACTGTATAAGGCCTTGAACCTGTGGGCAAAACCAACATCAGTGTCGTAGTCAGAGTTGTCTTGAGATTCTGAAAGCTCACCTCACACTCATCCGACCATCTGAACTGGGCACCCTTCTGGGTCAACCTGGTTATCGGGGTTGCAATAGATGAAAACCCCTCCACAAATTGACGATAGTAGCCTGCCAATCCCAAAAAACTACGGATCTCTATAGCTGATGCTGGTCTAGGCCAGTTCTTGACTGCCTCAATATTCTTCGAATCAACCTGAATACCCTCTACTGACACAACATGACCCAGGAATGCAAATGAACTCAACCAGAACTCGCACTTCGAAAACTTAGCATACAACTGACTATCCCTCAAAGTTTTAAGAACCACTCTAAGATGTTTCTCGTGCTCCTCCCAGCTACGGGAAAAGATCAAAATATCATCAATGAAGACTATCACGAACGATCCAAGAAAGGCCAGAACACTCAGTTCATCAAATCCATAAAAGCTGTTGGGGCATTTTTCAACCCGAATGGCATCACCAAGAACTCATAATGCCTGTACCGAGTGCAGAAAGCTGTCTTAGGGACATCGGATGCTCTAATCCTCAACTGATGGTAGCCAGATCTCAAGTCCATCTTTGAAAATACCTTGGCACCCTGAAGCTGATCAAATAAATCATCAATCCTCAGCAACGAATACTTATTCTTGATTGTAACCTTGTTCAACTACCAATAATCAATACACATTCTCATCGATCCTTCCTTCTTCTTAAGAAACAACACCCGTGTACCCCAAGACAAAACACTAGGTCTAATGAAACCTTTTTCAAGCAATTCTTGCAACTGCTCCTTCAACTCTTTCAACTTAGGCGGGGCCCATATAATACGGCCGGATAGAAATGGGCTGAGTAACCGAAGCCAAATCAATGCAAAAGTCAATATACCTATCGGGTGGCATATCTGGAAGGTCTGAAGGGAATACCTCAGGAAACTCACGAACAACATGCACAGAATCAATAGAAGAACCTCAGCACTAGAGTCACGAACATAGGCCAAATAGGCCAAGCACCCCTTCTCAACCATACTACGAGCCTTCATATATGAGATAACATTGTGGGTAGAATGACCAGGAGTCCCTCTCCACTCTAAACGAGGTAAACCTGGCAAGGCTAAGGTCACAGTCTTGGCATGACAGTCCAAGATAGTGTGATAAGGTGATAACCAGTCCATCCCTAATATGACATTGAAATCAACCATGTCCAGAATAAGCAAATCTACACGAGTCTCAAGACCCCTAATCGCAACTACACATGAATGATGGACTCGATCTACCACAATAGAATCACCCACCGGTGTAGAAAAATAAATAGGAGAACATAAATAATCACTAGGCATGACCAGATACAGTGCAAAATAAGATGACACATAGGAGTACGTAAATCCCGGATCAAATAAAACTGAAGCATCTCAGCTACAAACCAGAACAGTACCTATGATAACAGCATCGGAAGCCTCAACCTCAGGCCTGGCTGGAAGAGCATAACATTGGGGTTGGGCCCCACTACCCTGAAACATCTCTGGGATGGCCTGCTGCTGGCTGGCCTCCACCTCTAGCGGACTGAGCTCCACCTCTAACACCTATACCTCCACCTCTAGCACCTCTACCCCCACCTCTAGCTGGCTGGGCGGGCTGTGGACCATTAGGTGCCTGAACCATGGCACGGGAACTTTGATGCTGAGAGCTACTCGGTGCTCGAGGGAAAAACCTAGCAATGTGACCCATATCACCACAGATGTAACAAGCCCTCGGCTGCTGAGACTGTTGACCCTGACGACTTGAATGACCACCCTGAAAACTTTAAAGCGGCGGTGCACTAATAGGAGCTGGTGGTGCACTGTAGGACTGCTGATTAAAATACTGCATATGGGGACCACGACCACCTAAAGCACCATGAGAAACCTGAAGTACTGACTGAAAAGTCCTAAGAGGATGGCCTCTACCATACGAATCTCTGCCTCCAGACGAGGTACCACTGAATCGGCTTGAATGACGAGGCCTCTTGTCAGACCCCTAACCACCTCCCTGCAATAGAACCATCTCAACTCTCCTGGCCATATTGGCCGCCTCCTAGAAAGAGATCTTGCTCCAAATCTCCTTGGCCATCTAAAGTCAAGTCGGCTGAATAAGTCCCTCAATGAACCTCCTCACCCTCTCTCTCTCTCTCTCTCTCTCAGTGGGAAGTATGATAAGAGCATGATGGGCCAAGTCGATGAATTTGGTCTCATACTGAGAAACAGTCATAGAACCCTGCTGGAGACGCTCAAACTACCTCCGATAGATCACGCTCTGAGTAATAAGGAGAAACTTCTCCAGAAATAGCTGAGTAATTTGTTCCCAAGTCAAAGCTGGTGATCCGGCTGGTCTAGCCAAGCAATAATCTCTCCACCAAGTCTTGGCAGATCCAGGCAAGCGAAAAGTAGCAAAATCGACCCCATTGGTCTCTACTATCCTCATGTTCCTGAAAACCTCATGACAGCTGTCTAGATAATCCTGGGGATCCTCAGAAGATGCACCGCTGAAAGTAGTAGTAAAGAGCTTGGTAAACATGTCCAACCTCCACAAAGCATCGGTAGACATAGCTGCTCCATCACCGGTCTGAGCTACCATATCCAGCTGAACTGCTCCAACTGGCTGTACTGCTGGAGTCTAGAACTAGGGAGCTACCTGCTCCGGAGTGAGAGTAGCTGGAGTCTGGGCTCCTCCTCCAGCCTAAGTGATGGTTGGGGCTACAGGAAGCAAGCCTGCCCAGGTGACACTCTCCATAAGGACCACTAGATGGACCAAAGTATCCTAGAGTACTAGGGTAGCAATAAACCCATCTAGGACCTAAGCTGGGCCTACCGGAACTCCTGGGGCCGGAACCTCATCATCAAAGTCAACCTGAGGCTCCGCCGCTAGTGATGCTGCTCTGGGCTGAGCTCTGCCCCTACCTCGGCCTCTAGCACAGCCTCGGCATCGCCCTCTGCCCCTGGTGGGATCTACTGTTGGGGGCTCGGGCTGTTGGTCAGTGGATGTGGAAGCGCGTGTTCTCGCCATCTGCGGAAGAATAGAGTAGAAATTCAATTAACATTAAAAAAACAAACCACACGACAGGAAAGAATAAATGTGAAGTTCTTCCTAACTCTGTAGCATCTAGAGGATAAATACAGATGTCTCTGTACCGATCTCGCAAACTCTACTAAGCTTATCTGTGAACTGTGAGACCTATGTAACCTAAAGCTCTAATACCAACTTGTCATGACCCGGATTTCCCACCCTAGAGAATCGTGATGGTGCCTACTAATATGAGTTAGGCAAGCCGATTGTTTGGACAAATTACCTTTTTACCAATTTATATTCCTTAACAATTATAAAGTAATAACGTTTAGACAGCGGAAATTATAATAAGCGGAAGAAATGCAGTAAACTATCTGAAATATGTATCTAGTACAACTGTTTGATCCTCGACCACCCAGTATTGGTGTCACAGTTTCACAGACGATCTAAGAATACTACATACAAAGTCTGAAAGATAAAAGATACACTGTTTCTGAACTAAGTAAATGAAACAGGAGTAAAGGGATAGAGGGAGACGTCAGGGCCTGCGGACGCCCGCAGGACTACCTTGGATCTCCGCGTGGACTGAAGGTAGCCACCTAATATACGGTCCAAAAGTTGTTGCTGCGGGATTTGCACACAGTGCAGAGTGTAGTATCATCAAAACCGACCCCATGTGCTGGTAAGTGCCTAGCCTAACCTCGGCGAAGTAGTGACGAGGATAGGACCAGACTACCAAATAAACCTGTGCAATTTAACTATATATAGCAGAAAAGAAGAACAATAATATACAATCAAGTATCGGAGTGGTAACATGCTAAGGGGGAACTATCAATTTAGAATAGAAAGACAACAGGTAATTGAAAGAAACAACATATCTCAGATAACAACAAAGAATCAAAAATCAATAAGTGTGCGGCATCACCCTTCGTGCTATTACTCTCGTCCTCACCAAAGCAATCAAGTAACAAAAATGTGCATGGCATCACCCTTCGTGCTTTTACTCTGGTCCTCACCAAAGCAATCAAGTAATGAAAATGTGCACGGCATCACCCTTCGTGTTTTTACTCTCGTCCTCACCATATAATCAATATAATTGGCACAGAATGGTACATCGTGCGGCATGGCATCACCCTTCGTGCTTTACACTCTTTCCTCATAAATCATACACAGCATCACCCTTCGTGCTTTAACACTCTCTCACCAAAACAATATACGGCATCACCCTTCGTGTTTTAACACTCTCACCAAAACAATACACGGCATCACCTTTTATGTTTTAACACTCTTCCTCACCCAAACAACAATCACAAACAATAGGCAAGGGAATAGATGAAATTACAATAAGAATCCCAGCAAGGAAACAATAGGTCAATAATCAGGTCCCGGCAGGGGAACAACATCATAAGAAGCATCAACATCGCGGCTAGGGAGATAACATTGAAAGCAACAAATTTCGGGCAAGAGATGCCACGTAATTATTCTCTTCTTTTTCACTTTTACTTCACAACTCACTTCACAACTTGAGCCAATGCTCCAAAAGGTTCAATTACCACTTATACTTTCACATTTCATTGTACAACTTAAGCCAACGCTCCTCAATATTCAAATGTCTCAATTACTTCCACAAACTTTGCCCTACAATAGAAATCATCATCAAAGCATGAATAATACAACGAAGTCATAATAATCATAATATAAGACTCACGGGCATGCTTGACACCAACATATAGATACTCGTCACCATGCCTATACGTCGTACTCAACAAATACCACATAGAAAATAGGACTCGACTCCTAATCCCTCAAGCTAAGGTTAGACCAAACTCTTACCTCGATGGCACGAATACAATTCAAGTCTCTACTATCGCTTTACCTCTTGATTCCACCACCAATTCGCTCGTATCTAGCCACAAGTTAATTAATTACATCAATAAATACTAAATGAATCAATTCTAATGCATGAAAATGAGTTTTCTAAAATTTTGCCCAAAAAGTCAAAAATCACTCCCGGACCCACATGGTCAAAACCCGAGGTTCGAACCAAAACCCGATTACCCATTCCCCCACGAACTCAAATATATAATTAGTTTTGAAATCGGACCTCAAATTGAGGTTCAAATTCCCAATTTTTCAAATCCCTAATTTTTGAAAACCTAGGTTCTATCCAGTTTTGAGTTGAAATCATGTGAAAAGATGTCAATGATTGAAGGAAACGAGTTAAAATTGATTTACAATCGATTTGGAAGAAGAGTTGTCTTTGAAAAATCGCCCAAGAGTGTTTTGGTTTTGAAAGAGTGTGAAAAATGAAAGATTTTCGGTTAAGTTATAAAATTGCAGGATGCAGATGTCGCAATTGCGACTAGGGTTCGCAATTGCGAACCCAGACTTCTGATAACTTCGCATTTGCGAACATGGGCTCGCATTTGCGAACCCTAAGGCAGCCCAGGCTACTTCTCGCATTTGCGACCATTTCTTCACATTTGCGAACATGGGCTCGCATTTGCAACCATTTCTTCACATTTGCGAATAAGGCATCCCAGGCCACTTCTCGGCTTTGCAAATGCGAAGCCTGCAGGCCTGCAACATACCAGCAAATTCCTAAGTGAAATTTTCACTCTGTGGCCTATCCAAAACTCACCCAAGCCCACGGGGCTCCAAACCAAACATGCACCCCAACCTAAAAATATCATACAGACTCGTTCATGCATTCAAATCACTAAAATAACATCAACAACTATGAATTTAGCATCAAAATCATGTAATTTCTTAAGAACTTTAAATTTTCCAAATTTTCTCAAATACGATCCAATTCACGTCATTTCAAATCCGTTTCATACCAAATTTCACAGACTTATCTTAAATCACATATACGACCTGTATCGGGCACCGGAACCAAAATACGGGCCCGATACCATCGAGTTTTAAACACATTTTATTTCCAAAACTCATAAATAATTTCATAAAACAATTTTCTTTAAAAATTCATTTCTCGGCCTTGGGACCTCGGAATTCGATTCCGGGCATACGCCCAAATCCCATATTTTCCTACGGACCCTTCCAAGATTGTTAAATCACTGGTCCGGACCCGTTTAACCAAAATGTTGACTGAAGTCAACTTAAATCCATTTTAAAGTCAAAATTCATCATTTTTCATAGATTTTCACATAATGGCTTTCCGGCTACGCGCCCGGACTGCGCACACAAATCGAGGTGATGTTGAAAGAGGTTTTTGAGACCTTAGAATGAAGAATTTACTTTTAAAACAACTGATCATACCTCCCCTTGGCCGCACCTGCGAATGGTTGACTGCTTCTGCGGTCTAGCACCTCCGGCTGGCTAACCGTAGGTGCGATTATGACAGCAACCTGTAGCTTTAGCTCTTTCCAAATTTTTCTAACTCAACTTGGGCCTTGCCCAATTGACGCTTGGGGGCCCGCCCGAACATACCGGAAAGTTTGAAATCATAAAACGAACTTGCTCGACCCTCGGAATGCCCGAAACAACGGTAAATCTAGGAATCACCCCCTAAAACCAATTGAATCAAACTTATGACTTCAAGTTCTTCAATTCACATCCAATGCGACGAAATACACTTATACTACTCGGATTGACACCAAATTTTGCGTGCAAGTCTTATATGACAATACGAAACTATTTCCTGTCTCGGAAGTCCGTTCGGACCTCGATAACACAAAAACCGGATCCAAACCAAATATTTAAGAACTTCAAAATCCTTAAGGAATCAACTTTCACTATTAGGCGCCAAAACGCTCCTGGGTCATCCAAAATCTGATCCGGACATACTCCCAAGTCCGAAATCATCATACGAACCTACTGTAACCTTCAAATCTGGATTCCGAGGTCATTTACTCACAAGGTTGACCAAAGTCAAACTTGGCCTTTTAAGCCAACCTTAAGGAACCAAGTGTTCCGATTTCAACCCAAACTCTTCCAAATCCCGTACCAACCATCCCCGCAAGTCATGAATCAGTAAAAGCAAGTACAGAAAGTCTTATTTAGGGAAACGGAGTTCTAAATATAAAACGACCAGTCGGGTCGTTATAGCAAGGACCATTCCAATTTAAATATTTAAATTAGACTTAAATATATTATTAAACCAATAGTTATTTTGTTTAAATAACAAAATGCTTTCTGATTATAAATTAATCTAAAATAAAATATGGAAAGTGATTTTGCTTGCTTGTGCTACTCATACAAGAAAAGGCCCAAGATCCATCTTTTGATGGTGTGGCAAGGGCCATTATAATTTTAATTATTTTAAAATTTAATTAGACTTAAAGTAGATTATTAAACCAATAGTTATTTTGTTTAAATAACAAAATGCTTCTTGATTATAAATTAATCTTAAATAAAATATGATTAATCAAGATACAAAAACATACCCAGTGTGATCACACAAGTGGGGTATGTTTGATAAGATATTTAAACCAAACAGTAGTAAAAGTACAAACGTCGCATTTTTTAGTTGATAGCTAATGCACTTAATTTATATACTTAGGGGTCATTTGGTACGATGCATTAGATAAAATAATGCATGCATTAGCTTTGTGTATTAATAATACTTTATTTGGTACACATTTTGAACCTAAATATTAGTTATACAAGCATTAGTTATACACCCTATTTGGTATTATCATATGCATAACTAATGCATAGAAAATTATGGTATTAACAATGCAATGAGTTTTAATGCATGCATTAGCTTAGTCAAAGTCAAAATTATCCTTCAAAATTTATGCTTAATTAAAATATACTATTATATTAACTTAAGTTTGAAATAATCCAAATAGTGAGAAATAAAATTATATCCCTAGTAAAAAAATCAATACTTAGCGTATTTCTTTTTTTATAAATAAATATTCTGTTCTATACTACAATATAGGTGGACAAATCAAATAATTTTTTTTAAAACTTTTTTCATATAAAAATATTCCTCAACATATGTTTCTTTTAAAAAGATAGAGTGATGGACTGGTTTTGAGGGCATTTTTGTAAAAAAATAATTCTTTTAGAAATTGTACAATGCTTTAATACATCAAACCAAACAATGGATAAGAAATACGTTAACATAACTAATGCCAGCATAACTAATGCAAGCATAACTAATACCAACATTACTAATACACCTTATTCAGCATTATTCTTATGCACCCTACCAAATGACCCCTTAGTAGTTGGTATTGCGGAAAGTATTGGAGTTGTGGGAGGAATTTGCTAGTAGCTATGTAGTGTTGTGGTATAGCAATCCTGGGCCTTCTATCAAGGTTGCTGCTAGCTTTTTGTGTCTTTTTTGCCTTGTAATTTGTATACGGTCAAAATCGGGCTTGCCCTTTTATAAGATTGATCGAGGATAGAGCACGCTAAATCAAGATCGGCTTCGATTTTTGATGGACCATGGCATGGGGATGGATTGCTAAGCTCATGAATCAATAACTCCTAAGGCGAGGGCACCACCACATGCTTGTCAACCTAGTTGCAGTCCTCTTTATCTTGGTTGAGAAGGTCACTAGTGATCGTGCATATGTACCTCGACATTGGCTCGTATCGACCCGCAACCGAGGGGGTCTTTTCAACCTTGAAGTCGGAGTCAAGGACACACCCTCCGGGAGTGAATTCCTTAGGGCGTAGCTCTGCCGCTGGTTGCTCGCCAGCCGGCCGAGATGACGAAGCATTTTCTTTCTGCGGAACAGTTTTAGATATTTTTGCCATTTGTTTTTGTAAGCAAGGGAGAACAGAGATTAGGATATTTGGTGTTTTGAGAAGAACAAACAAAGAAACACAAAAACTTGAAGATAGGAGATTCTGAAGAAGGCAAAGAAATATGAAGATTAGAATGAAAGAGATTGAAAGTAAAGTTTGGGCAAAAGAAGGAAGATACATTTATAGGTTGAAGATGACGGTTCAGAATCGGTAGTGGCCGACAACAACTGATAGGCATTTAATGCCTCGACATCCGAACCGAAGGGATGTTTCAGTGCCCACTTGTTGCTGACGTCATGATCAAGCTCGTCGCTTACGTCATGGACCATTGAGATGGGATTGGGAAAGATCAAGTCGTTTCTTCTCGTTAATCTCCAAAATAGAAAGGGACTATCTGTATACGGTCAAAATCAGGCTTGCCCTTTTTGTGAGATTGATCTAGAATAGAGCATGATAAGTCATGATCGTCTTCGATTTATGATGGACCATGGAACGGGGATAGATTGCTAAGCTGATGAATCGATGACCGATCAAGATCGAGACCAGCCGTGATCGAGATTGAAGCGGGATAGAAATCGAGCAAGGTCGAAGTGAGCCGGCTAAGTCGACTAATAAAAAGCCGAGATATCCGTGATCGGGCAAGGATCATGGCAGAAATCTCGGAACGTATCACATCAAGACAGGTTATTTACCCTATCATGGGATTTGCTTCTGTATTTAGAATTGTACCATAAATAAAATTCCTTTACTATATATATGGGGTTCTAATCATTTTGTAAGGATCATGTTCACGCATAACAAAGAAATACATTACATTTTCTCTCTTTAGATCTATTGTTCAGTTCATACTCTCCATTAAGCATACTTAGTAGGTTCGAGGGTAGTCTAGCTCGAGGGCCATAATCGCTCATTATATTGGTTTGCTTTATTTTACAATTAATTTCTAGCATTAATTCTCACATTTCTTAGTTTGTGCTAAGTGAAATCACATATCCTTAAAACCACTTATAAGTTTGATTGTTATCCAATTTTAAGGGTAAACAGTTTGCCGTCCACCGTGGGGCTAGGAATAATAGTGATTGCCTAGTATAATTTTCATAACACACATTATTTTACGCTTGTTCTTTGAAGTGTCTTTGATTCTAGAATCAACATGTCAAACTCTCAAGTAGCACCCACACACAGAGACAATGGCCTTAGTCTCCATGGCGAGAACGATAACATAGTCTCCCTAGGAAACGGAGTACCTCCAGTCATCCCCGATGGAGCTCCGACCGTGGACCCAATCGACGTCAGCTCCCATATTTCCATTAATGGGAATTTGGTTGTCGATCCTGAAAATAGCGTCTGTAGAGATGCTCGAACAGTCGATCAGAATGCATAGTATGGTGAAGAAGGCGGGATTAGCCTTCGAATAATATTCATAATGTTGCAGACTCAACAAGCTGCAATAGCACAACTCCAAAATCAAAACCGTGCACAAAGCAGAATCGAGCTCGGGCCATCACAAGAAATTGTTCGTAGAGTCGAATCGGTGCCAAAGAGATCGAATGGAGCAGAATCGGAGACCAATCCTGCTATCATAAAGATACTCAAGGAACTGACAAAGCAAATCTAGACAGGGGAAAAGAAGATCTAGGAAAATGATAAGAAAGTGGAAAATTATAACTCCAGGGTTGACCAAATCCCGAGGGCACCACCTGTATTGAAAGGACTTGAATCCAAAAACTTTTCCCAAAAAACTTTTCCCCCAAGTGTGGCTCTGAAGCCAATCCCTAAGAAGTTCAGTATGCCCGAGATAATGAAGTATAACAGGACGATAGATCCAAACGAACACGTCACCTCATATACGTGCACTAAAGGTAAATGACTTGGAAGATGACGAGATTGAATCCGTATTGATGAGGAAATTTAGGGAGACTCCATCGAAGGGTGCTATGATATGGTACCATAATTTACTACCTAATTCTATTGATTCATTTTTTATGCTTGCAGATTCTTTTGTAAAGGCATACGCCGGAGCCATTAAGGTTGCTACAAGAAAGTCGGACCTTTTCAAGGTAAGGCAGACAGAAAATGAGATACTCGGGGAATTCGTATATCGATTCCAAATGGAATGGATGGATTTGCCACCGGTCACCAATGATTGGGTTGTTCAAGCTTTTACTCAAGGTCTCAATGCTCGGAGTTCCATAGCTTCACAGCAGTTGAAGCAAAAATTGATCGAATATCCAGCTGTCACTTGGGCCAATGTGCAGAATCGGTATCAGGCAAAGATCAGGGTCGAGGATGATCAACTAGGGGATCCAACTGGGTCGGTTTATCCTTACAGGATCGTGGATAGAGTTAAAAGGGACTTCGACCGGGAACCACGGTCAAACAGAGATCAATATCAGCCATACGGTGGAGATCGAAGAAATAACGGGCCTGGATGCAACCCCGTTTGGAATGATAGAAGGAATGATCGAGGACAGAGCTCCCGAGGACTCATGAGTAAGAGTAGTTTTGATAGGAATGTCGGGTCCAAAGAAGCACCTCGGTTGTCAGAATATAACTTCAACGTAGATGTTTTTGCCATAGTATCGGACATTGGATGTATCAAAGATACTAGGTGGCCTTGACCTCTGCAGACCGATCTGGCCTAGAGAAATTCAAACCAAATATGTAAGTATCATAGTACCCATGGCTATAAAATAGAAGATTGCAGACAACTAAGGGAGGAAGTAGCCCGATTGTTCAACGAGGGGCACCTTCAGGAATTCTTAAGTGATCAGGCCACGAACCACTTCAAAAACAGAGATTCAAATAGACAGAATGAGTAAGAAGATCCACAGCACGTGATTCACATGATCATTGGAGGGGTCGATATTCCTCAAGGACCAGTATTTAAACACACCAAGGTGACGATCACAAGGGAAAAGCGAACACGGGACTACTTACCGGAAGAGATCTTGTCCTTCAAGGACGAGGATGCAGAAAGGATCGAACAACATCATAACGATGCACTAGTAATATCTGTCCTTATGAATAACATTCAAGTTAAATGTGTTTTGATTGATCCAGGTAGCTCGGCCAACATTATTCGATCGAGCGTCGTAGAACCGCTTGGCCTAAAAGATCAAATTGTGCCTGTAGCCCGAGTACTTAATGGCTTCAACATGGCGAGCGAAACCACCAAAGGTGAAATTACTCTGCTAGCGAACGTGGCCGGGACCATTTAAGAAACAAAGTTCCATGTGATAAGGTACAACATGAGGGTAGTACCCTCGACCCTTCACCAAGTTCTGAAGTTCTCGACATTAGAGGGTGTCAAAACGGTGTACGGGGAGCAGCCCGCCGCCAAAGAGATGTTTGCAATCGATGAAGTGATACTGGTGTTGGCACTTTCTTCAGCAAATGGATCGAATTCAAAGGGAAAGTAGGAGGCCAAATAGCAACCACCAACACCAGCCTTGAGCCAACCAGATAAGCGGGGGACTGACAAGGACGATGACTATAGGATACTTCGCTCCTTCATAATTCCTGATTACTCTGACGCCACCAAATCAACGATCGAAGGCTGGAACAAATCACACTGGCTAACATCAGCCCGAACGAAAGGTATACCTAGGTACCGGGCTAACCCCCAAGCTCAGGAAAAAACTTATTCATTTCCGTAAGGCTAACTTGAATTGCATTGATTTGTCCCACCTCGATATGACAGGGATCTCGCCGGAAATTATTACTCACAAACTGAGCCTCGATCCTAAATTCTTCCTTGTGAAGCAAAAAGAAGGCCCCAGTCCGAGATTAAACATGCCTTCATCAAGGACGAGGTAACCAAACTTCTCAAAATAGGATCCATTCGGAAAGTAAAGTATCTCGAATGGTTACCAAACGTAGTGGTAGTCCATAAGAAGGGAAACAAACTTAGAATGTGTGTAGATTATAAAGACCTGAATAAAGCATGCCCCAAGGATTCTTTTTCTTTACCTAATATCGATCGTATGATCGATGCCACGACCGGCTACGAGATTCTCAGTTTTCTCGATGCTTACTTTGGGTACAACCAGATACAGATGAACCTAGAAGACTAGGAAAAGACTTTGTTCATCACAAAGTATGGCACCTACTGTTATAATGTAATGCCATTCGAACTAAAAAATGTTGGTGCAACCTATCAGTGCCTCGTAAATTGAATGTTCGAAGAAAAAGTAGGGAAATCTATGAATTAATGACATGCTAGTTATGTCCCTACTAGTAGAGGACCATTTAAAGCATTTGCAAGAGACATTCGATATACTGAGGAAGTATGATATGAAGCTCAACCCAGCAAAGTGCTCGTTCGGGGTTGGCTTGGGTAAGTTTTTTAGATTCATGGTGTCCATTCGGGGGTCCTAGATTAACCCCGATAAAATCAAAGCCATCAAGGATATCACGGTCGTAGATAATGTAAAGGTCATGTAGAGGCTAACGGGGCACATAGCTGCCCTAGGATGATTCATTTTGAGGTCCTCATATAGGAGTCACCGATTCTTCTCACCGCTTAAGAAGAAGAGAAACTTTGCATAGACTCCAGAATGTCAGCATGTCTTGGAGGAACTAAAGCAGTATCTATCGAGCCCGCCGCTACTTCATACCCCAAAAGTGGGCGAACATCTTTACGTGTACTTGGCAATCTCGAGATAGCGGTAAGTGGAGTCCTAGTCCGAGAAGAATAAGGTACGCAATTCCCTATCTATTATGTTAGTCGGACCTTAGGTGAGGCCGAAACTAGATATCCACACATAGAAAAATTAGCGCTCGCTTTAATAAGCACCTCTAGGAAACTAAAACCATACTTCAAATGTTATCCAATATGTGTTGTGACAACTTATCCTCTTCAAAATATTTTGCACAAACCCGAACTTTCGGGTTGATTGGAAAAATAGACCGTCGAAATCAATGAGTACGATATTGAGCATCGACCCCGAGCCACCATCAAGTCTCAAATCATGGTAGACTTCGTGGCTGATTTTGCGTCGGCCCTTGTACCCGAGGTTGAAAAAGAATTGCTGATGAAATTGGGTACATCTTCGAGAGTGTGGACCCTCTTTACGGACGGTTCTTCGAACGTGAAGGGGTCCGAACTAGGCATTGTGCTAAAATCACCCATGGGTAATATAGTTAGATAGCATATCAGAACTACAAAATCGACTAACAATAAGGCCAAATATGATGCCATGATTGCAGGTCTTGAACTAGCTAAAAATTTGGGAGTGGAGGTCATAGAGGCCAAGGGTGATTCCCTCCTCGTGGTAAACCAAGAGGACTTTTGAAGTCCGAGAAGACCGAATGCAGAGGTACTTGGATAAACTACAGATGACTCTACATTGATTTAAGGGATGGACCATGCAGCATGTACCTCGAGAATAGAACAGCGAGGCTGATGCTCTTTGCCAATCTAGGTTCATAGGTCGAAGACGACGAACTCAACTGGGGAACTAACGTAAAACTCATGAGGTCGGTGATCGAAGAAGGCCACGCCAAAATAAACTCCACGAGTTTGACTTTGGATTGGAGAAACAAGTACATAGAGTACTTAAAGAATGGGAAGCTCCCATCGGATACAAAGGAGTCAAGAACTCTACGTACAAAGGCAGCATGGTTCACTTTGTTCGAAGACGGAACGCTGTTTAGAAGGATGTTCGACGAACCATTGGTAATATGTTTGGACTGGGAGATATCGATTACATCCTATGGGAAGTTCACAAAGGCACTTGTGGAAATCATTCTGATGCTAAATTGTTGGTCCACAAAGTAATCAGAGTAGGGTACTACTGGACCAATATGGAGAAGGATGCAAATGAGTTCGTTCGAAAATGTGACCAATGCCAAATATATGCACCAATGATTCACCAGCCTAGAGAGCAGCTCCATTCGGTCTTATCTCTATGGCCATTCATGAAATGGGGAAGGGACATCGTCGGCCCTCTTCCATCGGCTCTAGGTAAAGCTCAGTTTATTTTCTTTATGACTGATTATTTTCCTAACTGGGTTAAAGCACAGGCTTTCAGGAATGTCAGAGAAAAAAAAGTCATAGACTTCATTTGGGATTACATCATAGGTCGATTCGGGATTCCCTCCGAGATCATATGTGATAATGGAAAGCAATTCATTGGCAGCAAAGTAACTAAATTTCTTGAGGATCACAAGATCAAAAGGATCCTATCGACGCCTTATCATCCCAGCAGGAACGGACAAGTCGAATCGACCAACAAAATCATCATTAAGAACCTTAAGAAGAGATTGATCGATGCCAAAGGGAAGTGGAAAGAGATACTTCCCGAGGTTCTATAGGCGTGCCGCACAATATTGAAATTCAGTACTGGAGCAACACCACTCTCATTAGTTTATGGCGCTGAAGCTCTAATCCTGGTCGAAATTGGAGAACCCAACATCAGATTTCGATATGCAACAGAAGAGTCAAATAACGAGGCTATGAATACGAGCCTAGAATTGTTGGATGAACGATGCAATGCCACCCTTGTCCGATTGTCCACTCAAAAATAGCAGATCGAAAGGTATTACAATCGAAGAGCCAATCTTCGACATTTTAACATCGAGGACTTGGTGGTAAGAAAGGTCACCCTCAACACCCGAAATCCAAATGAAGGGAAACTGGGTCCAAACTAGGAAGGACCATAGCAGGTTCTCGAAATCATCGGAAAAGGATCCTACAAGCTTGGCACAATGAACGACAAACAACTACCGAGCAAGTGGAACGTATCCCATCTAAAACGGTACTACTGCTAAGGTACGACCCCTTCCATTTTCATTTATATTTTAAACTAACTTCTGCAAGTGTTCGATTAGGAACATCAATGAACTCCTCAACACGAAGTCCTTAGGTCTGAAAGCACGTGTTGCACTCTTTTTTCCTTAGACCGATTTTGTCCCAAATGGGTTTTCCGACGAGGTTTTTAATGAGGCAACCATTGATCGTGCTAACGTAGAACAAGTCAACAATATCCGAGGCTTCTTTACAATAAACCTCGAATACTAGGGGGCAATTACCCTCAAATGAAAACTTTGTTGTGAGGAAATTACTTCATGACATCAGGGTCTCGATAGGAAAATTTGTAAGGGCCAAACGGTCAAACGAACTGTAGCCGCGTAGTTTGCTCAAGCCCTGGCATAGAACATATATGCATGTATAATCAATTATAAAGAGAAGTATTTTTCCTTGCCAATATCTCATGCCTTAGAAATGTTTTTGCTACTCTACAATTTTATACTTTCGATCTATTATGTAAACAGACTTAAGGGGTGATCATAACCAGAGTTCGGATAATTACCCCCACGCTCGGGGACTGCTATCCAAAAAATAAACGAGATCGAATTATTTAAACTTCTAGATCATAAGACCTTTTAGGCAACTCTCAATCTTTATAGGCCACAAAAACCCCACTCGGGGATTGACACTTCGGGTAAGCTCGAAGTAGAACGGGAAAATAAGCCCAAGGGGCAAATCTCGAACTAAATAGGCTACGGCTAAATTAACACAGTTCAGAGACGTCTGAATTCCGTAACAAAACAGGCCTTCAAATTCTTTCATAAACCGGTCAAAAGGGCTACCCCCGTCAAAATCATAAATGACTTTGATAATATAAAGCCTTAAAAACTCTAATGAGTCCAAAAATTGTTCGAACTCTCGAAAAGTTCCTTATTTCATAATAAGGCATTGCAACCTTTGTGAACACGGACGATAAAGGGAAAACTTTAAAAGCCAAAAAGGGTAGAAAAACCTTTTATATATATATATAGAAAAGGGTAGAAAAGCCTTATATATATGATTAAACGATTGTTTTACAAAGGCCAGATCGGCCAAATACAAAATTTACAAAGGCCTAAGGGCTACTTTCACTTCGAGTTCGAGAGATCCTTCTCTCTCGACTAGAAAGCCTAAAGGCTACCTAATTCCGAGTTCAAGCATGTCCTCACTCGATCATTAAGCTTAAGGGCTACATAAACTCAATTTCGGGTTATCATTTGGGGTCTATCGATTAGAAAAAGTGAAGGCAGGGCTTATTATCGTCCCTTACCTTCCCCAAACCTTGGACCCTCGAACACAACTTCATGATCTTATGCTAAGGCATTTTGACCCTTACATGAAATAAAAATCATAAGCCATGGAAAGGAAGGAAACTGATATATCGCCCTAGTCTTCTCCGGGAGTAGCATCTTCACTCTTGGGGTCTTCCCCACTTTCAGACTCGCTCATGCACCCAGAATCGTCGTCCTCAGAAAAGGACAACTCTTTGGCTTCAGCTTCAAACTCTTTGGCTTCAGCTTCAAGCTCTTTGGCGCTCTCGATCTCAACTCTAAGATCGAAACCACGAGCATGGATCTCCTCGAGAGTCTCCCTTCAAGAATGGCATTTAGCATACTCGGCACCAGTTTGCTCGAACCTGAGCAGCTTCAGCAACCTCCTTTGCTCGATCCTGAGCAACATCAATGTCGGTTCGGTAGGCGGCCACTATTGCATCAGCATTATCCTTGGCCGCTTCGATCTCCAATTTGGCCGCTGCAAGTTTTGTGGCCAGCTTCTTTCGATCGGAAGTTGCTAAACCCAACCGAGACTAGAACTCCTCAATTTTCTTGGCTTGCACCAAGGCATTTTCTTTCAAGCTTTGAAGTTGGTTCTCAGCCGAGGCCAGTTGAGCTCGGGCAGTTTTCTTCTATGAGGCCAAGCGATCCATTTTTTCCCTCCAGCCTTCGGCCTTGGTTTTTAGCGCATCAGCATCTTCACAGAGTTGCCTGATCACATCAAGCTTTTGTTGGACCAGCGGGTTCGAACAATTAGATACCACACCCGAATCAGCGCCACTAACTTCAAATATTCCTCTTACCTGCTCGACCAGTTCGGCATGATCTTTTTGAGCCGTTTCCATCTCAGCACGAAGGCCTTTAGCTTCCCCGTCCCTTTGCTCGCTGAGAAGCTTGAAGGCATATTTCTCCTAAGTCAACCCAATCTCGGGCTCAGAGCGGATCAGTTCCCCTCAGAATCGGAGGAAAGCCCCATGATGAAGCACCAAAGCCTGCAGAAATAGAAGGGAAAGTCATACAAAGGGAGAAAAATCTAAGTATGAAAATTGACAGGGAAATCAGGGATTACCCGGTTTAGAGCCTGTTGGGCTTCATTGAAAAGACAAGGCGTTCCCACCTCGTCCATCTGGGATCGGTCTTCTTCTATGACCAAACACTGGAGGTAGCTAGCCACCCCTACGGGCGTAGCATGAACTCGGGCATCGTTTGGGACCGTGATAATGATTGTTCGCTTGCACCCGAGATAGGCACTAAGGCTGAAAACTGATTGGTTAGTTTAAAACTCGAGGAATCCTAACTCGAACTCTTCTTCGGCACCTCCAAGCCACTCAGACAGGTGGTATCTTGTACCCCAACAAATAAACCACGGAAGAGATCCTCTTCGCTGTATAATCCTTCCCCGTGACAAGTCTTCGTGGACTGAGCATCGCGTATCACCGAATCGGAAACTAAAGGGAACAAGGGGTAATCCTCGATCTTTATTCCCCAAGTGGGTTCTTTGAGGCATTGCCTCCATCTTGGGGATCCTTGAGCCAGGTTTCTGCACCAACATCCAACACCTCTTCAATGGTCTATTTGCCCCAAGGTAAAATATCTTCGATTCCTTGTGGCTCGGGGGCTTGGGCCAAAGTCTCCTCATCGACCACATTGAGCCTAGGCTGAGCAGTATCGACTTCCACCAGTTTTGAAGCTTTTTGAATCTCGGTGCTAGCTCATGCACGGGCCACCAGCCCATAATCATCTTTATTCTCTTCTTCTTCACCCACTTCGGGCTCATCTATTAGCCAACGGACCGAGTCCATTGTTAGAGGGATGACATTTCCCTTACGGGTTCGCCTCTTTTTTAGGATTTTGCTCATACAACTTCGTGGAGCTCGGATCCCCTCTCCTTTTCTACTCTTTCTTCTACTTCGGAGCACATAGTTGGGTAAGGTATTCTTCATTGCCAGATGGGAGCCTCATTGGCACGTCCTTCCCGAGACCTACAAAAGAAGGACGAGTAAGATCGAGAAAAATTTGAACTGTGATCAAAATTATCGAGTTATACAAAAACTTACCGTGATTTCGGGCCTCCCATCGACCCTTCACCAAATCATTCCATGCATGCTCAGCGTGTGTCGACTTCGACACTAGGCCCCTAACCCAGTTCTCGAGCTGGGGAATCGCACTCGGCATCCAAGCAATGGCTACACCAAATAAAATGCCAATAAGAAATGATGAAAAAATATAGACAATAGCAGAAATTAAATGGAGTTATACTTACGTCTCATATTCCATTTCTCCGGAAATGGCATACTCTCAACTAGGATCAGGTCCAAGGTCTTCATTCGAACAAATCGACCCATCCAGCCCCGGTCCTTGTCCTCATCTATACTCAAGAAAGCTACCTCGGAGGCCCGACGTTGAAGCTTTATTAGTCCCTCTCGATAATGTCGGGGGCTATGTAAGCGCATGAGGTGGTCGAGAGTGAAGGGAAGCCCATCGACTTGGCTAACAAAGAAGCGGAGCAATATCACTATCCTCCAGGATGAGGGGTGAATTTGACCGAGGGTCACTTCGTACTTCTTGCATAAGTCTACAATGACCGGGTCCAAAGTACCCAATGTGAAAGGGTAAGTGTAAACACTTAGAAACCCCTCCACATGGGTAGTAATTGACTCCTCAGGCGAGGGCACCACCACGTGCTTGTCAACCCAGTTGCAGTCCTCTTTAACTTGGTTGAGAAGGTCACTAGTGATCGTGTATATGTACCTCAACATTGGCTTGCATCGACCCACAACTAAGGGGGTCTTTTCAACCTTGAAGTCGGAGTCAAGGACTCACCCTCCGGGAACGAATTCCTCAGGGCGTGGCTCCGCTGCTGGTTGCTCGCCGGCTGGCCGAGATGAGGAAGCATTTCTTTCTGCGGAAATATTTTAGAGATTTTTGCCATTTATTTTTGTAAGCAAGGGAGAACAGATATTGGGATATTTGGTGATTTGGGAAGAACAAACACAGAAACTCAAAAACCTGAAAATAGGAGGTTCTGAAGAAGGCAAGAAATATGAAGATTAGAATGAAAGAGATTGAAAGTAAAGTTTGGGCAAAAAAAGGAAGATACATTTATAGGTTGAAGATGACGGTTTAGAATCGGTAGTGGCCGACAACAACTGACAGGCATTTAATGCCTTGACATCCGAAGCGATGGGACGTTTCAGTGCCCACTTGTCGCTGACGTCATGATTGAGCTTGTCGCTTACGTCATGGCCCATCTAGATGGGATCGGGAAAGATCAAATCGTTTCTTGTGGTTAATCTCCAAAAAACGAGAGGACTATGTGTATATGGTTAAAATCGGGCTTGCCCTTTTTGTGAGATTGATCGAGGATGGAGCACGATAAGTCAGGATCGGCTTCGATTTATGACGGACCATAGCACGGGAATGGATTGCTAAGCTCATGAATCGAATATCGATCAAGATCAAGACCAGCCATGATCGAGACCGAAGCGGGATAGAGATTGAGCGAGATCAAAGAGAGCCAGCTAAGTCGACTAACAGAAAGCTGAGATATCCGTGATCGGGCAAGGATCGTGGCGGAAATCTCGGCACGTATCAAATCAAGACCAGTTATTTAGCCTATCATGGGATTTGCGTCTGTATTTAGAATTGTACCATAAATAGAATTCCTCTACTATATAAAGGGGGTTCTAATCATTTTGTAAGGATCATATTCACGCATAACAAAGCAATACATTATATTTTCTCTCTTAAGCTCTGTTGTTCAGTTCATACTCTCCATTAAGCATACTTAGCAGGTTCGAGAGCGGTCTGGTTCGAGGGCCATAATCGCTCATTATATTGGTTTGCTTTATTTTACAGTTAATTTCTAGCATTAATTCTCATATTTCTCAGTTTGTGCCAAGTGAAATCACATATCTTTAAAACCACTTATAAGTTTAATTGTTATCCAATTTTAAGGGTAAACATAATTCGTGACTTTTGTAAATAATCTATTTACTTACCAAAAAAACAAGGAAGGGTCCGTGAAATCCAAATCACTTTTCTTGTTTTATTTCTTTATGATCATAAAGTAGAATTTTTCTTGATGAAACTTTTCGACATATGCATATATAATAACGACTTGAATGGCCGCTTACAAAAATTATAGTGTATGCAAGATGACCCTAAACGAAGGGACCAAATCTAGGTCTAGTATATTGATTTGTCAATAAATAAAATCACAGCTGCAATAACCATTACACTAAGAGACTGCAGGCTTGAGGAAATATAATTAGATGGAATAGCGGCTGAAGTGCTGGTGTTTGGATTTTGAAGCACTGGTCTGATCCCCGCAGGAGTTGTGTTTGGAACTAATGATGATTTTGGTGGAGATGTCGTGGGTTTTTCAACATCAGCAGTAGCTTCAGGCCCTTCTATGGTTGGTGCTGCAACAGGTGGATCCACTTCTGTTGGTGCTGCCGATGCTTTAGCAACTGAAGGATAGAATTAAGTGGCTGCTTTTAGCATTGGAACTTTTATCACAACAAATTTGACATCGCATGTATAAAATATTTTCTTTTGTGCTCTATTTTCGCTAGGTTGTATGACTTTGTGTGTAATATAATTAAGTTGGTGTGGCATTACCTCGTGGACTACGAGGAGCAAGAGCGGGAGGAAAAGCAGCAGCATGCTGATGACGAGGAGGATGAGCAGGAGCATGACGGTGGTGAGGAGGAGGAGGAGGAGCAGGAGCAGGTGGTGGCGCAAACAAGGCCGGACCTACCAAGTTTATCATCGAACAACCAATTAATTAATTACCTAAATATGAAGTTAGCCCTGTTGATTGAAAGAGAATATGCGTTATCAATTGAGTAAAGAGATGGTTTGCTACAGTGATTCTACAATTCGCCCTCGTTTGGTGATAATAAAGTAATTTCAGGTATATCCAGCAGGTTGTCCAATTAATTACAGTTAGATAGTAATAACGTACTTTGAGACTGAGGCATAGTTGATAATAATAGGTTCATTGGCACAAATTAATTGACACAAATAAGATAAAGTTGCTGAATCAGTGAGTCTGATAAAGTTTCATGTTGCATGCATTGAAAGCTATAATACCTGGAGGTGGAAGCGGAACCCCTGAGGCTGCAAATTAAACAAAAAGAAATGAATTTAAAACTTTGGTCATAACACTAATACAAAAGAGAAATTCATGATGATGCTTAATAATAAATGAGTTTACCACTGCACTGGACTGGCACACCATTATTACATGCTTGAGGAAGTGAAAGTGCCAAAGTCCGAATAAATGGTATGGAAACAGGAACATTCCCAGTAACTATGAGACATACACAATCTATGCTATCACTCATTGATGATTTAAGTGAATTGCAGCAATCTTCAGTTGGTGAAGAGCCATTGCCACTGCTTCCAGTCAGGTAATTAAAACAAGGGGTGAAAGTACGAAATATTGAACTTGTACACGCCGTGTTTATTTGACCATTTAGCACCTTAAAAGCTGAAAAAATTAGAAGGGTTAGCAAAACAACATGTGCCGATACAGAAACATTCAAAATTTCCATCAGTATCAAATTTGATAAGTCTAAATTGATCTTATGATATGAATAGGTTAATTTCCAGATGTGGATGTGCATGCATATTTGCTAATGATTTATAGTTTACATTGTTTAAAAAACTTCTGTAGGAGGAGTATAAGGTAGATGTGAATTTTGTGGCTTGGAGTTAAACCGCTTTGACTCATAGTGTAAAGTTGGCATTACCACTTTTTGATCCAAGACTTTGGCTTAAAAAGATGCGTGTCCAAGTTAGGTAGGACAGTTATACTGCTTATAGCTAGATTTCCCAATCTGACTTTTCCAATCTAGAATATTATCATATTATTGAACATTTCATTAGTTTGCATAGCTCCAATATTTTTTAGGGACCAGGGATTTTCCTTTTCTTATTTTCCTGGTTTACAAAAATTTAGCGTCTCTGACAGAGATTTAAGTTGTATACATACACTAACCGTGTAATTAATTATTATATTATCAGTGCATTTTATTGCGATTATATGAAATTATTACTCTATTTTCAAGTTACCATATTCAAATTGATATAAAAAATTATTTATTGTTGTAGGTCAATTTAATCCAATAGCATAAAAAATAAATACAGTACAGGTGCACGGTACTTAAACTCATACTATTGAAAAAGGCATCAAATTTAGGCGTTATGTCGAGAGGACTCAATCGAGATCACGTAACCCAATTAACTACTTAGGTTAACACTTGTCAAGATTACGGACAAAGTCTTGATCTGATCTATTTTTTATTGAAGGTTTAGTTATGAAATTAAGCATTTTTCCTCACACATTTTTAAAGTTATTCATTAGTTTGAGTTGGCCAACCAAAGCTACCTATATTTTCTTGTTGTTTTGCGCTAAGACTTTGGGTATTTAAACCATAGCCCTTTTTCTCCTTCATCACTCAAAGCAGCCAAATTCTCAACCAACTCAAACTCCTCTGCTCTTTTCTGAACTTCCTTGCAGTTAGCCTTAAAGGAAATGGCATCCAAAGTCATGAATATAATGGCTCTAGTCATAGTATTGGTGGCCTTGTTTTGGAATGAAGCTGCAGCTCAATCAAATTGCATGACTACACTTGTTGGATTGGCCCCATGTATGAATTATGTTACTGGAAATTCATCAACTCCAACCTCATCTTGCTGCACAGCACTATCCGGTGTTGTCCAATCCAATCCTCAATGCCTTTGCTCTTTGCTTAATGGTGGTGGTTCTGGTCTTGGTGTTGCCATAAATCAAACTCTTGCTCTAGCTTTACCTGGTGCTTGCAATGTACAAACTCCTCCAGTTAGCCAGTGCAATGGTAAATTTGCATTCCTAAATCTTTTATGCTAATTGCACAACATAACACGCTTACCTCATTTACCTTGAATTTCTACACGCGTTACTAATTGCGCTTAAATTAGCTATTAACTCTTGTTAATTTTTAGGTGACCTAATTGTGCAATTTTATTTTTTTTTAACTGTGAGTCTGTGCCTGACTTTTATGCGTTTGAAAAAACAGCAGCCAATGGACCAAGTGGTTCAGTCCCAGCTGCAAGTTCCCCTTCAGGTTCCCCTGCCCCAACTGGTACATCGGATGAAACACCTGATCAAACCCCATCAACTCCATCAGGATCAGGTATTTCAAGTTCAAGTATTCTATAATTCGTACACTAGCAGAATAAAAAAGGGCAAAAACAGACAAATTCGTTGTTCTCTCTATTTATCTGATCCTAGAAGCTCCATTAAATTAAAAGTGGAAGGCTAATATTATTTTTTGCAGGTTCAACAGGATCTAAGACAAATACCTCACCAAATGGATCCTCAAATGCTGGAAGCAACATGAAAATTTCTTTCAGTTTAATGGGGTTCTTACTCTTCATTGCATCAACTGCTTTGGCTTTCCCTGGATTTTGAAGGAGCTTCGCAGTTACTCTTATGTCACTTCCTTGCTATTCAAACACTGTTACAGAGAAACCCTTTTTCTTGGTCTGGTGTGATTGGTTGTAACTTAGCTATTTATTGTTTCTTTTTTGTTTGTTCGGAGAGCTCGTTGTACCATCATTTGTTTTGAATATAATAATCATCTTTGTGAATTGTGATCAGTTGTAAACGGGTCCTGTTCTGTATCTCTATGTCCTGTTTTTTCTTTTTCATAATTTGTTGTATGAGGGCGAAAGCATCAAATTTTACGGTATGAATTTAAAAGGATGCCTGCAAAGTAAAATATAGGCAGAATGGCCTCTTGGCCAATGGTCTGTATTTGACCATTTAAACACTTCTACTTGAGAAAATAGCTACTAACAAATATAATTGACCGTTGACTATGTTTATGTAGCAATACTAGTTGATGTGGCCAGCTGCGTGTTAATCACGAGTATAAAACACGTGAATACAATAAAAGATAAAAGATAAATAATTAATAATAAAAAAGAAAAAAGAAAAACACCTTTTCTTTACTCATGTTCGCCCCTCCCCCTCCTTAATTGTCGGCCCCCTATATCCCCACTTCCCCTCCCCCTCCTTAATAGTCGGCCTCCCCTCCCCCAACCCTCACCACCCCCTCCTCCATTTCTTTTCGTCTTCCTTTCCCCTCTCTTCCCTCTTATTCCAAATTAAGTCCATAATCAAATTTTGATAAATTACACTCCAAAGCCCCATATTCAACTACCGTATCTAACTATTCTTCAATTTTTAACTATCAATCACACTTCAAAGCCCATATTAGAGAAAAGTTCACATCCATTATCATAAAAAGATACCCATCGGATCAAGAAAGATGAAAGAAACGGAGTCCGTTTTTTGTACTATGAATGGGTAAAGAAAATTGAAAAGCAAATAGTGTCTGTTGCTTTTTGGTTTGTTGAAATTATTTGATAATTTGTTGGAAAGAATCGGGTCTGATTTTGATCATGGTAAAAGATATCCGTTGCTTCCTGATTTTTCTCTCTCATTTTTGGACGTGGTGATTTTTGTCTCTGAGTATTGGTGATTTTTTTCTCTATGATTTTTGCTGATAAAAGTCGAACCTGAAGATTTTGCAGATGCATCTGTCACGACCCTAAACCCAGACCCGGTCGTGATGGCGCCTCTCGTGAAGACAAGGCCAGCCAACACAACACCCAATTCATTTTAAACAATTAAAATAGCACAATTTAAGTCATTAACATGATTAAATCCCAAAAGAAATAGTGAAACAGTATAACTTGCGGAACAAACACAGCCCGACATCGGGGTGTCACCAGTAATGAGCATCTAAACATGTGTCTAAGAGTCTGAAAGAGTTTATACAGTCTATTACAGATCTAGAAAACGGAAAGTAAGATAGGAGGGAGAAACACAGAGCTGCGAATGCCGAGTAGCTACCTAGTGGACTCTGAATGGCCTGCTCGGAGTAATTAACCCTCACTGGCGGGACCTGAAGCTCCTGAATCTGCACACATGGTGCAGGGAGTAAAGTGAATACTCCAACTCAGCGAGTAATAACAATAAATGAAGACTAAGCGATAAGAAATCACGTAAACACAACAACATGATATAAAGAGGTAGTGTAAAACCAATAAAATGTAATTAAACAGGGAAATCTTATAAAAATACCTTAGTTCAGTATAAGCTTCTTTAAAACACATTTTTAACAGTTAAACAAGTAAATGAAAAGCAGCTAGAAAAGGTAAACACATAAAATCCGCCCCTCAGGCACAATGTCAACAGAATCAGCCCCTCGGGCAATAACATGGAACAACATCAGCCCCTCGGGCTATATCACATATCACACTGGGTACCCGCGCTCACTAGGAGGTGTACAGATCCGGGGGGGCCCTTACGGCCCAAGCGCAATATCAAGCCATATCGTGGCATAATCAAATAGGCTCTCGGCCCCATATCAAGCCACCTTGTGGCGTACAACTCAGGCCCTCGGCCTCATAATCATAATCAGTACAACACAATTGCGGCATGCAGACCGATCCCATAATAGTCCTCACGACACAGGCCCTCGGCCCTACTCAGTCAAAAATCTCTAAAAGTCACTCGGGCATAGTAAAATATGATGCTCGGCCCAAAATATCATTTAAAGTGTTAAAACAGAGTAAACATGGCAGAGTTATGAAAACTGTACAATATAGCATGACTGGGTATAGATATAAAAATAAAAACGGTGAGGAAATAGCAGGAAAATCCCCTAAGGGTCCAAAACAGTTGGCACAAGGCTCAAATATGGCATTCAGCCCAAAACATGATGATAACAAACAGTTTTCAATCAAATACGCGATAAAACAGTCATTCGGGATGGACTAAGTCTCAATCCCCAACGGTGCACGACCCCACGCTCGTCATCTAGCGTGTGCGTCACCTCAATATAGCAAATGATGTGAAATCTGGGGTTTCATACCCTCGGGACAATATTTACAATCATTACTCACCTCTATCCTCTATCCGGTCCAAACTCTAGCCCGCGATGTCTTTGCCTCTCGAATCGGCCTCCGGATGCTCCAAATCTAACAAAATTCAGTGCAAAACCATCAAAATATGCTAAGAAAACAAAGCCCACTCAAAAGTAATTAAATTACGACACAAATCCCGAAATTGGCCAAACCCGACCCCCGGGCCCACGTCTCGGATTCCAATAAAAATTACATCAATAGACTCCTTATTACTCCCCGAGTTCATTCATCTCAAGAGCACCAAAATCCAACTACAAATGATCCCTCAAATCCCTAATTTTAGGTCTCCAATTACAAGCCCTAGTTCTTCACTATTTAGGCTTAAATTTAACAATTTTCATGATTAATTAGGTAGAAATCACAATAGGATTGATTATTAAGTCCATAAATCTTACCTCCAAGTGTTCCCGCTTGATTCTCTCTTCAATCCCCTTCAAAAAGCTTCAAAATCGCCCAAAATGGAGGAACATAGGTTCAAAATCGCGGAAATGGGTCTTTTAAACATTCTGACCAGACATTCCAATCCTTCTTCGCGAACACGGTCAAAGCCTCGCATTTGCGAAGCACAACCTGACACTGACCACATTTTCCTTCTTCGCGAACGCGAGGGCCCACTCGCGAACACGAAGGCCAACTGGTCTGCAACATACACAACAGTTTTCTGCAATTTTCTACAACTTGAAATGATCCGTTTAACAACCTGAAACTCACCCGAGGCCCTCGGGACCTTAACCAAACATGCCAACCTATCCCATAATATCATTCAAATTTGTTTCAACCTTCGTAACACTCAAAACAATAACAAAACACCAAATTTGCATCGGATTCAAGCCTAAGAAACTCTAAAACCTTTCAAATTTCGCTTTTGATCAAAAAGTCTACCAAACCACGTCCGAATAACCTGAAATTTTGCACACACATCCCAAATGACATAACGGACCTACTGCAACTTCCGGAATTCCATTCCGACCCCTGTATCAAAATCTCACCTATCGACCGGGAAACGCCAAAATTTCAATTTCGCTAATTCACGCCTAAATCTACTCCGGACCTACAAAACACATTCCGATAAGGCTCCCAAGTCCCAAATCACCTCCCGAAGCTATCTGAACTATCAGAACTCACATCCGAGCCCTTTAACACATAGGTCAACATCTTGTTGACTTTTCCAACTTAAGCTTACTCAAAAGAGACTAAGTGTCTCAAACCTTACCAAAACCTCTCCGAACCCGATCCAACCAACCCGATAACACAAAATACAGTTGAATAAGGCAATAAGAAGCATAAATGGAGAAACAGAGCGTAACTCATGAAACGACCGGCCGGCTCGTTATAGGATCTTGTTTTGTAGGTGAGAAGATGATAAAAACAATGGAAGTGAGAGGTATTAGGTGGGAGAGAAGAAAAACAATCGCTGGATATATATATGACCGTTAAAATCTAAAAAATCCAGGTTGATTCCCAATTCTGGAAGGTGTTTCCCGGTGGGTTCCGATGGAGTGGAAGGGATGTGTGCAGAAAAAATTAATTTGACAAAAAAAAAAGTTGAGCCTTCTATATACAGGTGTCAACAAAATGTGAATAATTGGAAGATGTGGCTATAAAAATATTAAATTAAATACATGTCAGCAACAATTGAACAACACGCACCGTCACAAGTGTTTATTAGTAGTCAACTCAAGTAGAGGTGTTGAAATGGAAAATCCAAGAATTCATATATCGGTCTGCAAACTGATGCAAGTTTAAGTGGCCACGAGGCCATTTCGAAACTCTATAGAATAGTCATTGTCACACCTCCTTTTTCCGACCCCGCGAAGGGCGTAGGAGTTTTTTTTTTTCAATTAAAGGACAATCGAAACGGGATTTATTTATTTATTTCAGAGTCGCCACTTGGGAGATTTAGGGTGTCCCAAGTCACCAATTTTAATCCCGAATTGAGGAAAAGAATGACTCCATATTACAGTCTGCGTACCAGAAATCCGGAAGGAATTCTGTTAACCCGGGAGAAGGTGTTAGGCATTCCCGAGTTCCGTGGTTCTAGCACGGTAGCTCAATTGTCATATTTAACTTATTTATCTGATTTTAATACAATTATGAACCGATGTGCCAATCTTAACTTTTTACCACTTTATTATTATAATTATTATTATTATTTTAAAAAAAAAATTGTGAACATCGTTTAAAACATGTCTTTGGATTACGTCACATGAAATGCACCCGCAATCCGGAACACATTTTTATTCAATGTTTTAGGATTTAGATTTGGGTCGCATGAAATGCGCATCCGAGTTTAAGAAGGTAAAATTAATTAAATCGCGCCTAAAGAGTCTAGCGCGTCATTATCTTTGGGGAAGGAAGTGAAATTCACTAAACAATCCATCCCAAATTCTAAGTAATTTTTTTTAAAATAATTAAATAAATAAATGAGATTGGAGAATCCTGTAAATTTTTGTATTATTTACATCTATTTATTTTTAGCGAAATCCTTCCTTATTTTAAGAATATCCTTTAATGACTACCTTTTTATTATTACTAAGTTTGTCTATAAATATAAAATCAATATCTACATTCTTGAAAATAACATATTAAATAGAAGAGAAAAACAAATATTAACAGAAAGTAATAAAAATTATAATCATAAGTACAACATGGAATAAAATAAAATAAAAAATAAAAAAAAACTAATTATCTCATAGTTGGATTAAAATTCAAATTGTTAGTAAGACTTAAGCTTATTGAAACTAATTATTTACAAATACTGAAAATTGAAAGAAAAAATAAACTTGATTACTAAACCATATTTCTAAAAAATTAAAACAATTTAACCTTAACTAACTTTGTTTTAATTCACATCATGTCCTAATACTTGATTCGCAAACTAATTCATGTTTTAACTGAAATTAACTACATGATTCCGATTAACTTATCATTGACGAAAAACCTTATGAATAAGGAACTTAGTCAATTTTTGCCAAACTGATTCAATAACGCCATTTTTACGTTATTTCTTCTATTTTTATTATTAAACAGTTTTAATTAATAATCAGGCTTAAATATATTTCCTAATAATCTGGTTAAGGCGTTTTTTAATATGTCGCTATAATATGCCTAGTTATGCCAAATGACAGTGATTTACAGAATAATAATACATGAATAACCTAAATACAATACAAAAAAAATTAAACGAAATTTAAAAATTTAACACTCCATTCTTCATTTCAGCTTACAAAATGCCAAAATTACAGTTGTGTACCTGATATTGTCAATATAAGAAGAAGAAAGTCAGCAACGTAATACGTAACACAGCAACATCAACAATAACCAGCAATAACCAGTCAACGAAAATCTCAGTGGCAGATTTGAAAAATTCAAAATAAAATCCAGGAATGCCGAAAATAACGGACAGAAACCAAGGGAAATTTTCAGATTTTTGAAAGGCTAGTTAATCTTCAACCCTTAATTTCTACACCTGTATACCAGAATATTTATCAGGTGTGTACTACTTTCTCTTCTAATTTTCAACTTTTTTTTATTTTTTCTTTGTATGTTTTTCTTTTTTTGAGAGTTTCAATGTTTTTTCGGAATAAATGTTCAGCGCTTTTTTTTTTCTAATCTCTCTTTTTTTCTCTGTCTGTGTCCTCTCTATCTGATTTCAAGACTTCTCTTTTATAACTCATCCCATAAATCTTTCAATTAATTAAAATCAATACTTTTTCTCTACCCAACCCATTATCTTCTCACTCATCCCCATTACATTAAATAAACATATCACACCACTCCATTATATTATGTCCCCAATGCTTTATTTAAAATAACACAAGATTCCCCCATTATATTTTGTCTTGTCCCCCCTTTATATTAAACAATTATATCACAACCCACCCCATTTCATTTTGTCTCCCATGCTTCAAATAAACAATTACAAAATGTACAATTCCTAAACTACCCCTCATGACCTTACTGAAATTACCAAATTACCCCTGAACGTACTACAAATTACCAAACTACTCATCAGCTATAACACATCAATTAATCAAACTTAACCAAAATATAGGCAATATGGTTAATTTCTAAAAATGTTCAAACAACAAATTTCATGAACATGATTTCTTCAACATTTCAATAACAAATCACATGAACATGATTTCAACCACAAATCATATGAACACAAATTGAACAACCAAGAACAACTAAAATTTGATTGAACAATATTTTTAGCAACAACAAACCTATTTTCGGATTTAACAACAACAACAAACAAGTATATTTAGATTTCTAACTTCAATCATATTGAACTTAAAATCAATTCTAACAACATTACAACAAACAATTCCTATATTAAACTTAAACAAGATTATGAGACAAATTCAAGAAATAATCATAAATGATAAACAAAAAATCAAACTATACAAATTTCGGATTCAAGATCAACCAAACAAAGTATGAACATGAATGAAAATATTCAATAACAATAACAAACAAACTTTGTTCAAACTTCGAATTAAACTTAAACAAAACAAATAAACACATTCAAATTACTAATCTTCAACTAATCAATTAAATCCAACCAAAATTATAACAAAGATATATGATCCAAAATTAAGAAGCAAAACATAACTTCACATTAAATTACTAAATAAAAAAACGAACTTCAAACAAAGATGAACATGAATTAAACAATGTTAACAATTTCTGAAAATACGTTTAACACATGAAACAAATTGAAGAAACAATTAATTTAAAACTTCAATTTGAATAACAAACATTAAACTAACAATTCCTTTTTTTTTACAAAAAATGAATAAAATTAGAATGAAATAAACATGAAAAACAACTAATTAATTTCCCATTTAAATCTGAAAATTAAATTATCAAAACACATGAAGCAAACTAAAAATTAATTCAAACGATAAACATGAACAAAACAAGGATCGAACATTTATCGATTTTTATTTCGAGAAATATAAAACGAAATATGGACAAAATAAAACTCAAAACCAACTAACCGGAGATGAATCAACGATAAACTCCCCTTCCTCTTGAACTCGAAACAACACACCACAGACTCAAACGAAAACCAAACGAATCCTTGATGAAAAGGAAGGAGATGATGCACCATTAGAAGCAGAAACGAAGCCGCAGCAGCTGGTCGACGCAGCTGGAAGGAGGAAGAGAAGCAGCAGTGATATGGCTGAAGAAGAAGCAGCGTGAAGCAGCAGATGTGTCGAGAAAAGGGTGCAGCAACAGTAAAGTAAACGACGCGACACGACGAGGAAGATGAAGTCGCGTTGGTGGTTTTTGAGGTCGTTCATGGTTTCTGAGGTTGTTCATGGGAGGGCAGCTTGGAGACGACGTGTATGTGTGCAGTGAGGAGGATGGAAGGGAAGCCATTGATGCTAGGGAGAAACTTGGAGAAGAAGAAGCAAAAGTGGGGGGGGGGGGATGACTTAGGTCTTTTTAGGGTTTTTTCTTCCTTTTTTTTATTTTATTTTGTTTGTAAAATAATAGGGGTGTTGGGTTATGGACTGGGTCGACCCAGTTCGAAATGGACTGGGTCGTAGGGAAGGTTGGGCCATTTTTTGGGCCTATGGCTTGAAATCGAAGAAGAGGCTCAATTCCGACTTTCTTTATATTTTCGCTCTCTTTCTTCTTTTATTTCTCTAAAACTAAATTATAAAAATACTTAAACTATTATTAAGAATTAAATTAAGTTATAAAAGCGCAAATTAACTCCCAATAACAATTAACGCACAATTAAGTAATAATTAAGCATAAAATTGTATATTTGGACATTAAATGCTAAAAATGTAAACGATGCCTATTTTTGTAATTTTTATTTTTTTGTAAAACAAATTTAATTACTAACAATTTTAGAATTAAATCCTACATGCGAAAGGCGACATATTTTGTATTTTTTATTAATTTAGCAAATAAACATGCACAAACAAATACAAATAATTATTCAAAATGTCACAAAATATCACAAAAATGGCACACCAAGAAAAATTATTTTATTTTTGAATTTTTTGGGAGTAATTCTCATATAGGGCAAAAATCACGTGCTTACAGCTGCCCCTCTTTGCCCGAAGACACGAAGGGTTTTCGTGCAAAGATAAAGCGAGCGATTTTTGCCCATCCGAGTACTCCGTTGAAGCATTTTTTGAAAAAGATTTGACCGAACCTTTGCTTCAAAGGTTTCCTACATATCCTGGGCCAAACAGGAATCAGGTCAATGTAGTTCGGGAAATTTTGGTAGCTGGGACTACCGTGGGACTGAATTGTTACTGTTGTTGCATGCTATTACCACTGCTTACCGATCTCCTTGTTACACCATGTTTTAAAAGAAAACAAGAAGCTAGGCTAGAGTACAATTTGTTTTTGTTGCCTTGTTTCCTTGTCTGCTTGTATTTCTTCCGGTGCTTTTCTTCTTTTGACACATGTACTTGTGTTTGTACTGTGACCTCTTGTTGCAACCTTCTGTTTCCCAGTGTCGGGGAATTTTATTGTCTCCTGCTGGGGATTCCTATTGTAACCCTCTGTTTTATTGTCCTCTGACTTGATCTTGAAATGTATGCCTCTTGTTCTATGGGCGGGCTCCCAACTTCAACACTTGAAATTAAAGACTGAATGTATGCCTCTGTTATCTGGGCGGGCTCTCAACTTCAACTCTTGAAATGTAAAGACTGAAATGTATGCCTTTGTTCTATGGGCGGGCTCCCAACTTCAACAATTGAAATGAAAAGACTGAAATGCATGTCTCTTTTATCTGGGCGGGCTCCCAACTTCAATACTTGAAATGAAAAGACTGAAATGTATTCCTCTGTTATCTGGGCGGGCTCCCAACTTCAATGCTTGAAATGAAAAGACTGAATGTATTCCTCTGTTATCTGGGCGGGCTCCCAACTTCAATGCTTAAAATGAAAAGACTGAATGTATTCCTCTGTTATCTGGGCAGGCTCCCAACTTCAATGCTTGAAATGAAAAGACTGAAATGTATTCCTCTGTTATCTGGGCGGGCTCCCAACTTCAATGCTTGAAATGAAAAGACTGAAATGTATTCCTCTGTTATCTGGGCGGGCTCCCAACTTCAATGCTTGAAATGAAAAGACTGAAATGTATTCCTCTGTTATCTGGGCGGGCTCCCAACTTCAATGCTTGAAAAGTATGTCTCTGTTCTCCAGGCGGACTCCTGACTTTTAAAATTTAAGTTGTATGTCTCCGTTCTTCAGGCGGACTCCTGATGTCAAACTTGAAAAATACGTCTCTGTTCTCCAGGCGGACTCCTGACAACTTGCATTTATCCTGATTAGTGCTTGTTTTTCCCTCCTGGAGAATTCTTCTTCAACAACTAACTTTTCTTCCCCTACTCAATCAAAGAAAATTTTGTCAGTTTAAAACGGTGGTTAGTTGATGGCATTCTTGCTGAAAAATCCTTCCACTGCCCTGCTTTGTGTTGACTAATTTCCACGCACTGACCCTAAACCGCTTGACTTTCTGGCCAACTTTTAAATTCCCAACCTCTGGCGACCTAAATGTTTTACACCTCTGCTGTTATTTCACTTTTCTGACCTTTTTGTTTGAGCTTTCGCTTTTCCCACAACATTTCCCAATCATTTCACCAACGAAACTTCCGTTAATTCCCTGTATTCCACTTGGCATCAAGTTGTTTTTGACATGCTCTGACCACGTTGTGCTTTACAATTCTAGAAGCTGGTAGTGAACTTTGAAGTCCTTTCTGCTTGCATTGAACAAAACTGGCACTGAAACATCTCAGCTAGATAAAACCCTCAAAAGAAAATGAAATGCAATGATTTTTGAGTTAAGGATAAGAAGAATCCAAAACCAGATGACTGTTTGAAAAGAGAAGGAAAAGAAACTTATCTGAGCGAGACAACTAGTACCAATGATCAAGACATGCATTTTGTATTAATCAGCCCAATCTATCCAACCAAACAACTCTCAATTGTCGTACCTCATTGCCCAGAACTTTCATCACTTGTTTGATTTATCCAGACCTTAACCTTGTTTCCCTGCGGTACCGCGAAACAGTTTCTATCAACAGACTTTTCTCAGTTTTCCATTTCTTATCTCACCTTCGCCTTGAGGTGCCCGTAAAGGTTTTCACCAACACGACTCTCTCATTTATTTTTCTCTCAGCTCCCGTCGCCTTACGGTGCCCGTGAGGGTTTTCACCCATAAGACTCTCTCATTTATTTTTGTTCTTCTTGCTCGAACCAGAGTGTTGCCCCTGTCGTGGGTTATTCCTACCTGTTCATCTTGGCATTTCTCAAAACTGATCATAAGGTCTTTCTTTGGACCGTAATGTAGGCTTTTGGATTGAGTTAGAAAGAAAAGTATAAAAGGCTCAAAACAATTCAAATGGGTTCAAATTACAACTTTCGGAATCCAACTTTCATAACAATCACCACATCTGCCCCAGTTTCTTGCTTGGGGATTTTTGGATTTCTATTTGGTATGACTGAACCTCGGATTAAGGCTGCCTACGTACCCTTTCGGGATCAAGTCAAACGTAGTTCACTTGGCGAGACTACGTTGTTATGTTTCTCTTCTTTCCTTTTTTTTCACTTTTCTTTCTTTTCTTTTTCTTCTTTTCTTTTTCTTTTTTTTTTTTGTTCGGCACTTGTGTTCTCTGATAATGCTGCTGATTCCGAATGAGGTGTATGAAAAATAAGTAAGGCTCGAAGGGGATAACAAGGGATATGAGTGTTTGGATAGAAGAACAAAATGCCTTCATCATTTCAATCTTTAAGATATGCCAAATATGAATAGATACATTCAGAAAATAAAGAAATCATACATAATATCTCTTGACCGCATCGGAATTGATTGTCATTTGTACACATTTTCCTTCCGCATCTGTCAAATACAATGCTCCATTAGACAACACTCTGGTTACCACAAATGGTCCCTGCCAGTTTGGGGCAAGATCCGCCTCAGTACTAATTGCCCGACTTCAAATTTCCTTGGACGTACCTTTTTGTTGTATGCTCTTGCCATTCTTCGTTGGTACAGTTGGCCATGACACACTGATGCCAATCTTTTCTCATCGATCAAACTCAACTGCTTAAGACGGCTTTTCACCCATTCATCATCATCGATCTCAGCCTCTGCAATGATTCGCAGAGATGGGATTTCCACTTCTGCGGGTATTACTACCTCGGTACCATATACCAATGAGTAAGGAGTCGCCCCTACCGAGGTACGCATGGTGGTGCGATATCCTAACAATGCAAAAGGCAATTTCTCGTGCCATTGTCTAGATCCTTCAACCATCTTCCGGAGTATTTTCTTTATAATCTTATTGGCCGCTTAAACCACACCATTTGCCTTGGGACGGTACGGAGTAGAGTGCCTGTGAGCAATCTTAAACTGCTCACATGTCTCCTTCATCAAATGACTATTAAGATTAGCCCCATTATCTGTGATGATTACCTTTGGGATCCCAAACCGACATATGATATTTGCATGCACGAAGTCAACTACAGCCTTCTTGGTCACAGACTTGAATGTTTTCGCTTCCACCCATTTGGTAAAATAATCTATAGCTACCAAGATAAACCTGTGCCCATTTGACGCTGTTGGATCAATTGGCCCAATAACATCCATGCCCCATGTGACAAAAGGCCATGGCGCGGACATCGCATGTAATTCTGATGGTGGAGCATGAATCAAATCTCCATGTATTTGGCATTGATGACACTTACGCACAAAACTGATACAATCTCGCTCCATCGTGAGCCAATAATAACCTGCTCGGAGAATCTTCTTTGCTAGAACATACCCACTCATATGCGGTTCGCAAACTCCGGAATGCACCTCAGTCATGATAGTTGTGGCCTGCCGTGCATCTATACATCTCAACAAACCGAGCTCTGGTGTTCTTTTGTACAGTACTCCTCCACTAAGGAAAAACCCACTTGCCAACCGTCGAATTGTTCTTTTCTGATCACCGGTGGCCTGCGTTGGATACACTCCCGCTTTGATGTACTCTTTGATATCATGGAACCACGACTCTCCATCGATTTCCTCTTCTATCACATTGCAGTAAGCATGCTGATCACGGACTTGAATTTGCAATGGATCAACATAGGTCTTATCTGGATGGTGCAACATTGACGCTAAAGTAGCCAAAGCGTCAGCAACCTCATTATGAATCCTTGGAATGTGTCTGAATTCTATGGCCTGAAAACGCTGGCAAAGCTCATGTAGACACTGTCGATACGGTATAAGCTTCAAGTCCCGTGTTTCCCATTCCCCTTGAATCTGGTGTACCAGTAAGTCCGAGTCACCCATGACCAAGACTTCCCGTACACCCATATCCACAGCTAATCTCAATCCCAATATACACGCCTCATATTCTGCCATGTTGTTTGTACAGTAGAAACGAAGCCGAGCTGTAACGGGGTAATGCTGACCTGTTTCCGAAATAAGTACTGCTCCTATTCCCACACCCTTCATATTTGCAGCCCTATCAAAGAAAAGTTTCCATCCCGACTTCTCAGCTTGTTCTAATTCTTCAATGTGCATTATCTCTTCATCAGGGAAATAAGTTTTCAAAGGCTCATAATCTTCATCAACGGGGTTCTCAGCCAAGTGATCGGCTAATTCCTGTGCTTTCATGGCAGTTCATGTCACATAGACAATGTCGAACTCTGTAAGTAAGATCTTCCACTTTGCAAGCCTTCCTGTGGGCATGGGTTTCTGGAAAATATACTTCAACGGGTCCAAGCGAGATATAAGGTAAGTGGTGTAAGATGACAAGTAATGTTTCAATTTCTGTGCCACCCAAGTTAGGGCACAACATGTCCTTTCCAGATGAGTATACTTGACCTCGTAAGATGTGAACTTCTTACTGAGATAGTAGATAGCCTGCTCCTTTCTGCCCGTAACATTATGTTGCCCCAGTACACAGCCGAATGAACTGTCCATAACTGTCAGATACAGAATCAAAGGCCTTTTTGGTTCTGGTGGGACCAACACAAGTGGGTTTGGCAAATACCCCTTTATCTTATCAAAAGCCTCCTGGCATTCATCAGTCCATTTGACCGCGGCATCTTTCTTTAACAATTTTAAAATTGGTTCACACGTTGCCGTGAGCTGAGCAATGAACCTGCTGATATAGTTCAGTCTTCCCAACAAACTCATCACCTCGGTTTTGTTTCTTGGAGGTGGCAATTCCTGAATAGCTTTGATCTTTGACGGGTCTAATTCAATACCTCTCCGGCTAACTATAAATCCCAACAACTTCCCAGATGGCACCCCGAAAGCACATTTCGCAGGATTGAGCTTAAGATTGTACCTGAGAAGCCTTTGAAAGAATTTTCTCAAATCTCTGACATGGTCAGATTGCTGTCTAGACTTAACGATCACATCATCCACGTATACCTCAATTTCTTTATGTATCATATCATGGAAGATAGTTGTCATGGCCCTCATATAAGTTGCCCCAGCATTTTTCAAACCAAACGGCATGACCCGATAATAATACGTTCCCCACGGCGTGATGAATGCCGTCTTTTCTGCATCTTCCTTATCCATTAGAATCTGATGATAACCCGCATAACAATCCATAAAAGAGCCAATATCATGTTTGGCACAATTGTCGATCAGTATATGGATGTTGGGCAGTGGGAAATTATCTTTTGGGCTTGCTTTGTTAAGGTCTCGATAATCGACGCACACCCTGGTCTTGCCATCTTTCTTTGGCACAGGCACGACATTGGCTAACCAAGTGGGGTACCGTGTAACCTGAATGACCCTTGCCTCAAATTGCTTGGTGATCTCTTCTTTGATCTTCACACTTATGTCTGTTTTGAACTTTCTCAACTTCTGCTTGACAGGGAGGAGTGCTGGATCAATGGGCAATTTATGAACCACCAAATCGGTGCTTAGACCCGGCATATCATCATATGACCATGCAAAAACGTCTTTGTACTCATGCAATACTTTAATTATCTCCTCCTTGAGTTGTGGCTCCAAATGAACACTTATTTTAGTTTCCCGTACATTGTCTTGGTCCCCTAGATTAACTGCTTCTGTGTCATTTAGGTTAGGTTTGGGTTTTTCTTCAAAGTGACTTAATTCTTTACTAATTTCCTCATAAGCTTCATCATTATTACAATCCATCCCATCATCACACTCGATCTCTTGTATTATTACTTCTGAACTAGATTGGCTTTTAAAACTGGGCCGAAGATTCCTCATGCATGTCATGTCATTGATATCAGCATAAAAAGAACACGACTCCCTCCGAACTGGAAGAGGAGTAGCTTCCCAATTGTTGATGTTAGCATGTGGTCCGATGTACTGTATGTCTGCTCTGCTTGACCCTTCCCCGGCCTCAACCATGTTTACTTCAGCAAATACTTTCTCAAACACCTTATCCAAATTCCCATCCGCCTCAATTAACGAACCTGACATCTTTGCTAATGATTGTTTCTTAATACTCGGTCTGACGAAGGACCTGGACAATCGAGGAATTGGTTTAGGGAGCACCCAAGCTTTCTTCTTCAATTTACGGGCCTTTCTGACATCTGCTGCTGTTGGTTTGAACCCTAACCCGAAGGTGTCCAGATTTTTGGGCAAAGACACAGGTTGAGTAATGCCTTGCAGTTCAACCCCCAAACCCTTCCCGGGCACGAACCCGTTATTCAACATTTCTTGACACTACCATGACGGTCGTAGCTGACACCCTGGGACATGGCATGCTTTTACCCTCAAGCAACCTGCTCACCGGAACCGTGTCGAGGATCTGATACACCCATGGCCCCTTATCATCTTCGGTCTCTATAAAGGGTACAATGGCATCATTCACGGCGCATGTGGGATCTTCCCCATGTAACACAATTTCTTGTCTGTCCCACTCGAATTTGATCATTTGGTGTAGTGTGGAGGGCACGGCTTTTGCCGCATGAATCCACGGTCGACCCAACAAAAGATTATAGGATACTGCAGCATCCAACACCTGAAATTCCATCGTGAACTCGACTGGGCCAATAGTCAATTCGAGTACAATATCCCCTACTGTGTTTGTTCCCCCTCCATCGAACCCTCGAACACAAATGCTATTTTTGCGGATTCTATCCTCATCAATCTTTAACTTGTTCAATGTGGATAACGTGCAAATATTAGCGCTCGACCCGTTATCGATTAGTGCCCGAGTAACCATTGAACCTTCACATTTGACCGTCAAATAGAGAGCCTTGTTGTGTTCTGTGCCTTCCATAGGCAATTCATCATCAGAAAATGCTATCCTGTTCACTTCAAAGATCTTGTTGGCAATTGTCTCTAAATGGTTTACTGAGATTTTGTCAGGCACATGAGCCTCATTCAATATCTTCATTAAAGCTCGACAATGCTTATCAGAGTGAATTAATACTGACAACAACGAGATTTGGGCCGGTGTTTTTCTCAGTTGCTCAACAATGGAATAATCTTGTCCTTTCATCTTTTTCAGAAACTCTTCTGCTTCCTCTTCCGTTACAGCTTTTTTAACTGGCACTGGATTGTCTTTAGCGCCCTTAGCTTTTCTCAACTCTTCAGGGGCGAAACAACGTCCTGACCGGGTCAGTCCCTGTGCTTCACAACTTTCTTCCTCGATTTCCTTTCCTTTGTATGTCACCACTACTTTGTCATATTTCCAGGGTACGGCTTTGCTATCAACCATGGGTAACTGGACTACCGGTTTTATGACAACCGGCTCTACATAGACTCCCTTCACAACCACCACGGGCGTGGATACTGACCTTGGTACCACTATCTTGACTGGCTCCTGCTTTTTCTCGGCCACAAACGGTCCCTTTCCCATTACTAGCACTGGCTTGTCTTCTACTGCTTTTAACTGAACCACTGGCCTTGCACTCACTGTCTTTTCTTTGGTTTCCGTAGAACGAATCACCATAACCACCTGCGAAGGTTTCTTAGGCTCTGCCCCCTTATGTATCAGTTCGATCATGTTGGCCTCATAATGCACTTGGTAACGGATTTTGATTGATGTTCGGGGCCTCTGGAGCCTGTACCTCAATACGGCGATTATCAATGAGCTCTTGGATTGAGTTTTTCAACTTCCAACATTTTTCAGTATCGTGCCCCGGCATCCTTGAGCAATACTCGCAGCTAACAGAGTGGTCCAGGTTTCTGGGAAGAGGATTTGGTGCTTTGGATTCAACTAGGGTCAGCATCCCCAACTGTTTCAATCTGTGGAAAAGAGAAGTGTAAGATTCTCCCAGCGGAGTAAATGTATTTTTGTTTGGGGCCTTCTTATTTCTAAAAGCTTGGTTTGGGCGGAAGCTGGTTCCTGGTCTGTTAGCCCTGGGAGGTGGATAGGTGTTTTGTGGGTGTGGCTGTGTATTTTGGGGACTTGGTGTACGCCATTGCGAGTGCACTGGGGGTTGAGTGTAGGTCTGGGCGTGGTGAATAGAAAATTGTGGTTCTGGTGGTGGATAATAGTGTTGCGGTGGACCATATGGGGTATATTGATAGTTTGGGTGATGGGGTCTGGGTTGGTTGTAGTAGAGTGGACGGTTATTGTGCTTGGACCAAACATTAGCTTCAACTGCAGCAACTTCTTCTTTCTTCTTCTTCCCCAGCACACCACCAGTACCGCTTTGGATGGCCTGAGTGGTTACTTTCAACGCCGAGTAGCTCAAGATCTTGTTAGATTTCAATCCTTCTTCAATCATGGCTCCCATCTTTACCACTTCATTAAACGACTTCCCGACAGATGTCACTAGATGACCAAAATAGGTAGGTTCCAATGTTTGCAAGAAGTAATCTACCATCTCACTCTCCCGCATAGGAGGATCAACCCTTGCAGCTTGTTCCCTCCAGCGGAAACCAAACTCTCTAAAACTTTCCCCAGGCTTCTTTTCTAGTTTCAACAATGACAGACGATCAGGGACTATTTCGAGGTTATATTGAAAATGGACGATGAATGCCTGGGCCAAATCATCCCATGTATACCATCGGCCGGGGTCTTGCCTCGTGTACCATTCTAGCGCTGACCCGCTCAGGCTTTGCCCGAAATATGCTATCAACAACTCATCTTTTCCCCCAGCCCCTCTCATTTTTCTACAGAAACCACGCATATGGGCTACTGGGTCACCGTGCCCCTCATATAAGTCAAACTTCGGCATTTTAAACCCCGCAGGCAACTGTACATCAGAAAAAGGGCACAAATCTTTGTATGCGACACTAACTTGGTTTCCTAAACCATGCATGTTCCTGAAGGATTGCTCCAGGCTTTTGACTTTATGAATCACCTCCTCTTTTTCTGCATTCTTAACTGGTTTATCAACTTCTCCCGGGATTTCAAAATGGGGAGAGGAGGTATATGGCTCAGGCGCTTTGAAAGTGGGTTCGGGAGGGTAATATTGGGTGTCGTGAGCTTGGAATAGCGGCTCACTGGATGATCTATGTAGTGGAGCTGGGGGAGGTGCCACAAATACGGGAACATTTGGTGGAGGAGGGTTTTGAGTGGGTGGTGGAGCTTGGGAATCATAAGCCTCTCTTCCCTGATAATAGTGATGGCTTGGGAAACTTGTTGAAGGACCGGGAGAGGGGTATTCCGGCGTGTGTACTGGTTGGAGGGTAGGAGTAACGGGTAGTTCTTGCCCCTTCTGGGCTCTAGCTAAGGCTATCTGCATTTCATTCATTTCTAGCCTCATTTTTTCCATTTTCTCCAGGGCTTCCTTCAGCATCTGATTGGCCGTTTTTTCTGATTCAACGCTGTTGTCTGACCTAGTCATGCTTTCTGGTATAGGACCTTTTGATCTTGTTTGATAATGGTACGGTGCCAGTACGCTCTAACAACTAACTGATATCGATTGGAAAAACAACAAACTTGTCAGTGTTAGAGTCTTAACAGATATTGTAATTGCACGTTAGGGGGATGCAATGCTCCTAGGCAGTTAATCATTTCTAACATGCTTTTGCTCTGACCGCATGCATCATCCCGGCTTATTTTTGCTCTGACAAATATATATTCTTTTTTTTTTTTAATTACGGTCGAATCCTATAGAGATTGCCTACGTATCGTGACCCCGCATGAATCAGACCAAGCGTAGTTCGTGCAGATAAATGTAAAAATAAGGATGGAAATAAAATGCTCAACTTTCATTAATAAACAGACTCTTACAAAAAATACAGACTTCATATATATATATATATATATTTTTTATTTTATTTTTTGAAAAAAACATATGGGTAGACAACAGACTCGAAAAACAAACAAGTGCAAGATTGAACTAGGGATACATTAAAGCTTTGAATTTTGGTGCCCGCGAGGCATCATTCGGCCTTTCCGCGGGCTTGGGGGCCAGGCTTCTTTGCAAGCTTTTTAGTTCCTCCATGATCTGATGGAAATAACCCATGATTGAGGCAAAAAGGATATCACGAGGCATCTCTTCACATGTTAGGCACTTCGTGGTGATATAGTGCCCTATATCATTGATCCTACCCCTGATTCTATCCCTCTCTATGCACAGCTGTTCTATCCGTTGATTCTTTAGTCCCAATATTCGAGTATTGTCAATGAGATGCTCTTGGAACCTCTCCATTTGTTCTTCCATCTGGGCTATCGACTCATAGCAGTGTTCTCTATCTGTTCTAGCATCCTGGGCTTGTTTGAGGACCCGATTATTGAGAATGGAGTTTATCTCTCTCAATGTCGCAACACTCATTTCGTAGTCCCTTTTCACTTGCCATAGGTTCTCTCTCCGTGATGTTGTAACTGTGGCCCACCTGACCAGCATTCTTGTTATACAAGCCTGGGATCTCTCCAAGTCTTCTCGGCTTTGGCTGACTTGATTTCTCAATTCCGCTATCAACCTTTCATCAGAGCGACATTTCTGTCGGTCGCTATCACTCTTACAGACTTGGCGAATTCGGGCTTTCAGTGCCTGGTTTTCTTTGGCTAATTTGTTCTTCTCACCCTGCTCCGAGGCTACTTGAACGTTGTTTTCAAATATAAGCCTTTCAATTTGTCGCTTCAGCTTCCCGATTTCAACCCGGTAGCCTTCCTCTCTCACTAACCAGCCCCACTGTTCCTGCGAATCATCCGTAAATTGTTGGACGTGAGCTCTTTTAGCAGGCCTCTGACGAATCTGGAACCTTTTCCCGAACCAAACATCGTATTTTGGGTCTACCTCACCCTTAGCCAGCTCTCGAACCATAGTCTTGGGTTCAAGGAATCTACATTCGTGCCACAGCTTTCTAATTTTTCCTTCGGGGAACACGACTCCTGGACTCAACTCAATGGCGTGCTTGCTTAGATCCTCATCAGTGGGAATTACCTGAAATCTTCCTAGTTGGCGCAGTACCCGATGAGGAGCATATGGCTGGATGCTACGAAGTCCCATCAAAAGAACATGACATTCCTCGGCCGCCATGTATATTACCTCAGTATCATTCAACCACCCAAATGCCCATTCAACTTGGTCGGCTGTTGTTGACCTCAATTGTGCAAGCCATGCTTCGACGCCTTCGGGAAATATGACGCCTGTCATTCGTTTCTCAAAGTCGCTAATGCAGTTTCTCTCAGTCAACCCGTGGTTCATGTATCCCACTCGGTGATGGAGGTGTTCTTGCATCCACAGCTGGAGTAACAGATTGCATCCCTGAAAGAATTGCCTCCTTCTCGGCATATAGTTAAAGCTCGGTAGATTTCGGACAAAATCAAAGGAACCACAGTATTGTCGGTTCTTTTGATTGCAACATTGGCCATCCCTACAAGGCCTATCTCTATTTTTTTATCTTTGCGGGTACAGACCACAACTCCCAGAAATGTTGTGATAAATGCCAAAGTACGTCTTGCTTCCCACTTGATTCTGTTCCCAGTGTGAATTAATCCGAGGTTTGATTCTTCCAAACCCTGAGGAATTCCGTACCGTTGATACAAGAATTGGAGAGTACAACATCCCTTCGACAAATCATCATTCTGCACCTTCCGACTAATGCTTAGAAAATCCAAGAACGCGTGCGGAGATACTGGTCTTGGTGAAAGTAAATACTGCCCTCTTAGTTTCCCATTCAACCCCGCATATCCGGTGACTTCCTCTAGTGTAGGTGAAAGTTCAAAGTCAGCAAAACGGAACACATTGCGGGTTGGGTCTCAGAACGGTATTAGAGCCTCGATGATATCTGTCCTTGGCTTGATATTCAACAGATCGACAAAACCTCCCAAAACTCTTTCCACTATCTTTATACTATCCTTTCCCATATCATTCCACCACATGTGGAGTTGCAAAGGGACCTCGCTACACACTGAGAATGGTTCATTTTGACTTGTGCTCATCCTGCACATTTATTATAGTGATTAAAGAAGGAAAAACTTTTATTTGACTTAAAAACTATCTATATTCTAAAGAAATATTTTTTGGATTTAATTTTTTTTTTTTTTGAAAAAACTTTTAAGGAGAAAGGAAATATTTTTGAACTATTATTCTGAATTTATGAAAGAAATACTACAGAAAAAAATATTTTTGAATTTTCTTTTGAATATCTTTTAAACAAATAATTGGGATTTTGAGATTAAAAGGAAATATTATTATTTTTTTTTAAAAAAAACATTGAGGTCTAAAAGAAAAACTTTCTAAAGAAGTGAGTAATGTTAAATATTTTTGGATTTTTTTTTTGAATACGGTGAGCCGAAACCAAAGAGGTTTGCCTCTGATCTCACATCTGGTAAGAATCAGACCCGCGTAGTTCAGGTTATAAACTAACTAATTTTTGAAAACAAACAAATTTTTTTCTTTTTCTTTTATAGCAAAAAAAAACTATTTTCCTTTTTCATTTTTTTTTGAAAATAAAGCAAATTAAAATAAAAGACTTATTCCTACACACTTTCTACTTTCTAGGCAAACAAACAATTCTAAAAGTAAAAATATATATGTTTTTTTTCAAAATTTCGGCAGTATTTCGACAGTACTTGGACACTGATTTTTCTAAATTAATCATCTAACTCTCCACTTGCTATTTTTATTTTATTTTAAATTATTATTATTATTATTTTTTACACTCCCGAGACTCAGAAGCCAGTCAACATGCAAGACCGAGCAAATAAATGCACATAAAACAAATAAGATGCATCAGGATGGTCTTTATTTCAGGTTGCTAGCCCTAGACGGACTCAACCCCTTTGTTGAGTCCCCTAAGTCAAAATGCACATGATGCAAATAAGCGTTCCTATTAGGGATCCGGCATGAAACTGAGTTATTCTAGGTTCAGAACTTGGGTGTTTGTTCTAGACCTGGCTTACCTGAGCGGACAGCTCGAGCCGAGGGGGAGGCAGCGTACCGGGAATACAGAAGTTTCACCGGCTTTGCAACTTATCCAACCTCGTTCTAAATTGGGAATTTAGACACTATACAGAAAAGAAGTCACACGAAGTGTACCCTTCTTCATGATTTAGAAGACTCAGAGAGGAGATGGTTTTCGGCACAGCTTATATACAGTTCACATAAGATCAAAGCGGTAAAAGCAGTTAATTAGCACATTAAGCACAGATCATGTAACAAAATCAAACGAAGCCAAATACAACGATTATTCCAAGCTCGAATTCTGAACCCTGAACCAGAGATTCTGGGTCCGTTTCCCCAGCGGAGTCGCCAGAGCTGTCACACCTCCTTTTTCCGACCCCGCGAAAGGCGTAGGAGTTTTTTTTTTTCTTCAATTAAAGGACAATCGAAACGGGATTTATTTATTTATTTCAGAGTCGCCACTTGGGAGATTTAGGGTGTCCCAAGTCACCAATTTTAATCCCGAATCGAGGAAAAGAATGACTCCATATTACAGTCTGCGTACCAGAAATCCGGATAAGGAATTTTGTTAACCCGGGAGAAGGTGTTAGGCATTCCCGAGTTCCGTGGTTCTAGCACGGTCGCTCAATTGTCATATTTAACTTATTTATCTGATTTTAATACAATTATGAACCGATGTGCCAATCTTAACTTTTTACCACTTTATTATTATAATTATTATTATTATTATTTTTAAAAAAAATTGTGAACATCGTTTAAAACATGTCTTTGGATTACGTCACATGAAATGCACCCGCAATCCGGAACACATTTTTATTCAATGTTTTAGGATTTAGATTTGGGTCGCATGAAATGCGCATCCGAGTTTAAGAAGGTAAAATTAATTAAATCGCGCCTAAAGAGTCTAGCGCATCATTATCTTTGGGGAAGGAAGTGAAATTCACTAAACAATCCATCCCAAATTCTAAGTAATTTTTTTTAAAAATAATTAAATAAATAAATGAGATTGGAGAATCCTGTAAATTTTTGTATTATTTACATCTATTTATTTTTAGCGAAATCCTTCCTTATTTTAAGAATATCCTTTAATGACTACCTTTTTATTATTACTAAGTTTGTCTATAAATATAAAATCAATATCTACATTCTTGAAAATAACATATTAAATAAAAGAGAAAAACAAATATTAACAGAAAGTAATAAAAATTATAATCATAAGTACAACATGGAATAAAATAAAATAAAAAATAAAAAAAAAAACTAATTATCCCATAGTTGGATTAAATTCAAATTGTTAGTAAGACTTAAGCTTATTGAAACTAATTATTTACAAATACAGAAAATTGAAAGAAAAAATAAACTTGATTACTAAACCATATTTCTAAAAAATTTAAACAATTTAACCTTAACTAACTTTGTTTTAATTCACATCATGTCCTAATACTTGATTCGCAAACTAATTCATGTTTTAACTGAAATTAACCACATGATTCCGATTAACTTATCATTGACGAAAACCTTATGAATAAGGAACTTAGTCAATTTTTGCCAAACTAATTCAATAACGCCATTTTTTACGTTATTTCTTCTATTTTTATTATTAAACAGTTTTAATTAATAATCAGGCTTAAATATATTTCCAAATAATCTGGTTAAGGCGTTTTTTAATATGTCGCTATAATATGCCTAGTTATGCCAAATGACAGTGATTTACAGAATAATAATACATGAATAACCTAAATACAATACAAAAAAATTAAACGAAATTAAAAATTTAACACTCCATTCTTCATTTCAGCTTACAAAATGCCAAAATTACAGTTGTGTACCTGATATTGTCAATATAAGAAGAAGAAAGTCAGCAACGTAATACGTAACACAACAACAACAACAATAACCAGCAATAACCAGTCAACGAAAATCCCAGTGACAGATTTGAAAAATTCAAAATAAAATCCAGGAATGCCGAAAATAACGGACAGGAACCAAGGGAAATTTTCAGATTTTTGAAAGGCTAGTTAATCTTCAACCCTTAATTTCTACACCTGTATACCAGAATATTTATCAGGTGTGTACTACTTTCTCTTCTAATTTTCAACTTTTTTTTTTCTTTGTATGTTTTTTCTTTTCTTGAGAGTTTCAATGTTTTTTTTTCGGAATAAATGTTCAGCTCTTTTTTTTTCTAATCTCTCTTTTTTTCTCTGTCTGTGTCCCCTCTATCTGATTTCAAGACTTCTCTTTTATAACCCATCCCATAAATCTTTCAATTAATTAAAATCAATACTTTTTCTCTACCCAACCCATTATCTTCTCACTCATCCCCATTACATTAAATAAACATATCACACCACCCCATTATATTTTGTCCCCCATGCTTTATTTAAAATAACACAAGATTCCCCCACTATATTTTGTCTTGTCCCCCCTTTATATTAAACAATTATATCACAACTCGCCCCATTTCATTTTGTCTCCCATGCTTCAAATAAACAATTACAAAATGTACAATTCCTAAACTACCCCTCACGACCTTACTGAAATTACCAAATTACCCCTGAACGTACTACAAATTACCAAACTACTCATCAGCTATAACACATCAATTAATCAAACTTAACCAAAATATAGGCAATATGGTTAATTTCTAAAAATGTTCAAACAACAAATTTCATGAACATGATTTCTTCAACATTTCAATAACAAATCACATGAACATGATTTCAACCACAAATCATATGAACACAAATTGAACAACCAAGAACAACTAAAATTTGATTGAACAATATTTTTAGCAACAACAAACCTATTTTCGGATTTAACAACAACAACAAACAAGTATATTTAGATTTCTAACTTTAATCATATTGAACTTAAAATCAATTCTAACAACATTACAACAAACAATTCCTATATTAAACTTAAACAAGATTATGAGACAAATTCAAGAAATAATCATAAATGATAAACAAAAAATCAAACTATACAAATTTCGGATTCAAGATCAACCAAACAAAGTATGAACATGAATGAAAATATTCAATAACAATAACAAACAAACTTTGTTCAAACTTCGAATTAAACTTAAACAAAACAAATAAACACATTCAAATTACTAATCTTCAACTAATCAATTAAATCCAACCAAAATTATAACAAAGATATATGATCCAAAATTAAGAAGCAAAACATAACTTCACATTAAATTACTAAATAAAAAAACGAACTTCAAACAAAGATGAACATGAATTAAACAATGTTAACAATTTCTGAAAATACGTTTAACACATGAAACAAATTGAAGAAACAATTAATTTAAAACTTCAATTTGAATAACAAACATTAAACTAACAATTCCCTTTTTTTTTTTACAAAAAATGAATAAAATTAGAATGAAATAAACATGAAAAACAACTAATTAATTTCCCATTTAAATCTGAAAATTAAATTATCAAAACACATGAAGCAAACTAAAAATTAATTCAAACGATAAACATGAACAAAACAAGGATCGAACATTTATCGATTTTTATTTCGAGAAATATAGAACGAAATATGGACAAAATAAAACTCAAAACCAACTAACCGGAGATGAATCAACTATAAACTCCCCTTCCTCTTGAACTCGAAACAACACACCACAGACTCAAACGAAAACCAAACGAATCCTTGATGAAAAGGAAGGAGATGATGCACCATTAGAAGCAGAAACGAAGCCGCAGCAGCTGGTCGACGCAGCTGGAAGGAGGAAGAGAAGCAGTAGTGATATGGCTGAAGAAGAAGCAGCGTGAAGCAGCAGATGTGTCGAGAAAAGGGTGCAGCAACAGTAAAGAAAACGACGCGACACGGCGAGAAGGATGAAGTCGCGTTGGTGGTTTTTGAGGTCGTTCATGGTTTCTGAGGTTGTTCATGGGAGGGCAGCTTGGAGACGACGTGTGTGTGTGTGTGCAGTGAGGAGGATGGAAGGGAAGCCATTGATGCTAGGGAGAAACTTGGAGAAGAAGAAGCAAAGGTGGGGGGCGGGGCAGATGACTTAGGTTTTTAGGGTTTTCTTCTCTTTTTTTTTTTTTTTATTTTGTTTGTAAAATAAAAGGGGTGTTGGGTTATGGACTGGGTCGACCCAGTTCGAAATGGACTGGGTCGTAGGGAAGGTTGGGCCATTTTTTGGGCCTATGGCTTGAAATCGAAGAAGAGGCCCAATTCCGACTTTCTTTATATTTTCGCTCTCTTTCTTCTTTTATTTCTCTAAAACTAAATTATAAAAATACTTAAACTATTATTAAGAATTAAATTAAGTTATAAAAGCGCAAATTAACTCCCAATAACAATTAACACACAATTAAGTAATAATTAAGCATAAAATTGTATATTTGGACATTAAATGCTAAAAATGCAAACGATGCCTATTTTTGTAATTTTTATTTTTTTGTAAAACAAATTTAATTACTAACAATTGTAGAATTAAATCCTACATGCGAAAGGCGACATATTTTGTATTTTTTATTAATTTAGCAAATAAACATGCACAAACAAATACAAATAATTATTCAAAATGTCACAAAATATCACAAAAATGGCACACCAAGAAAAATTATTTTATTTTTTGAATTTTTTGGGAGTAATTCTCATATAGGGCAAAAATCACGTGCTTACAGTCATAAGACAGGTGGTGCTTAGTATGGGGTTAAATGTTGAGCCGCAACAATTTAATACATTCATAAAATAAGTGCCCATAAAAATGTTGATGCTAAGATTAATGTGTGGTAGTACAAGATTGGATAAGATTAGAAATGGTTACGTTTCAAGTAGCACAAATTGAGGATAAAATGAGAGAAATATCACTTGAGATGGTTTGGTCATGTCATTTTTCGACCTCCAAATATATCAGTCTGGAGGTGTGAAACTATAGGCCTCGTGGATGAAAATCACTTGGAAGGAATTTATTTCAAATGATAGATAATTTCTGAGGATCATACAGGCTTGGCAAAATATAAGATACAACGGAAGAAAAAGATTTATATACACGATATATATAAGTTGAGAATTTGTTTTAGAAGTTAGCATTTTTTACTTTAGGTCTTATACTCTCCAGAGTAGTTCAACCTTTCGTAGATTTATACTTTTAGAGAATATACATGTTTTTGTATACATCTCGAATATTTATATTAAGGAATATAGTAACTAAGGATTCGTATTTCCAATTCCTACTAGTTTGAGACTGAAGTGTTATTATTGTTGTAGTAGGATATAAGATAAGAATACATGTATTAACAATACCTGAATTAGACTATTTATAGACGAAAATATCCTTAATTAATGTAGTATTTCTTGTATAACAGATCACTAGAAATCACCACATAACAATTCCTTCATTATAATTAATTACTTCATAAATAGTATTCGCATTATTCCATGTTAATATGCTAACCAAACGACCTCCTAAGTGAAAAAGACAAAAATAAATAAATAAATAAATAAATAAAAAGGTCTTTGATGTCTTTTCCGGTTGTAAAATCACTTTTCATTAAAAGGGAGAAAAAGCTACAGATTGTAGAAAGTAATAAACTTAAAAAAATAAAAGGAAAAAAGACAAAGAAAAGGGACAATCACAATCATTGACACTTTTATAAGTAAAGTACACATAAACATCTTATAGAATTCAGCAACGGCAAACAAGTTCAGCTATCTTTCTGTGTCAATTAGACCACCTATTACCTAAGCACTACCAACTGTAAAATAACAGTATATATTTTCTGATTGGCACACTTCTTTCCTTGTTGCAACCAAGCCTGCCTGCTCCATTATATATTTCTATTTTATAATGATAACTGGCGTAACAATGAATCAAACTTTCCCTTTCTTTCTTTAATTATCAATAGTCTAGAACCAATTGGTTCTCGACTATAGAGATTTATATTTCAATTTGGTAAAGTTGGACACCCACACTATCAAGTGATGTAGTCTCTTCTCAAGTTTCAGTATAAATTCACAGCAGAGTCATGCTAGTAATTCCATGCCCTCGATCAACTAACTAGCATAAACTATAGAGACTAAAATTATCCAAAATATACAAAATTCACCATGTATGACTGCATGCCCTGTATTGTGTCTACACTTACTATGAGTTATTCATTGAAGTCTTGGATTGTCAATTCTAGCTCATTGTCAAAATCATTCTCGCACTATTTATTTCTTTATCCTTTTTTACCTTCACTTTCTTTTTTGGTTGTTGCTGATTGTAATTAGTTGATCCTTGGCAAGGCCTTTGCATAACAAAGAAAGAATAAATTCGCATTCAGCCACAATGGGAACAGAAATTTTCATAATTTAAGAGTCTAAAGCAGAGAGGAAATGAAGGATCGGAGCAGATAAAAAATTGATTAGAGATTCATAAGGAGTTATTTGTCCCTCTTGTATTCATTCAAGGTTCAACGTGTTTGAAATACGTGATCATCTCATTTAAAAGCTTAAACTGTTAGAGAGAGCATATTTTTATTTATTTAATTGTGTCTTCAACACGCCCCTCACCTGCATGCTTCTTTTTTTTTTTTTTGTTAGACTCAAACCTAGGACCACAAATTAAACATGATGATATCTTCTTATTTTTTATTAAGAAAACAACAAAGAAAGGAGGAAAGAAAGAAGAGAAACTATTTGACACAAAATTGAGAGGCCAATAATTTTTTGGGCTAGGAAAAGTAAAATAAGTGGGAATAGTCAATACATTGAACAGAAAGAAGTAAGAGTGAGGAGGGTGCCTTTGATTTATCTCTGCTTGGTAAACACTTCTCGGTTGACTATATTAGGGTGATTAAAGACATGTATGCTGGAGCTAAGACTCGGGTTAGGACAGTAGGAGGCGACTCTGAATACTTCCCAGTTATTACGGGGTTGCACCAAGGGTCTGCGCTCAGCCCATTCCTATTTTCCCTGGTGATGGATGCACTGACTCATCATATTCAAGGGGAGGTGCCATGGTGCATGCTATTTGCTGATGACATTATTCTAATTGACGAGACACGAGGCGGCGTCAACGAGAGGCTAGAGATTTGGAGACATGCTCTTGAGTCTAAAGGTTTCAAGTTGAGCAGGACGAAGACGGAATACCTCGAGTGCAAATTTGGAGTTGAGCCGATGGAAGCGGGAGTTGAAGTGAGGCTTGACTCTCAAGTCATTCCCAATAGGGGTAGCATCAAGTACCTTGGATCGATTATTCAGGGGATCGGGCAGATTGACGAGGATGTCACACACCGTATAGGGGTGGGGTGGATGAAGTGGAAGTTAGCGTCGGGAGTCTTGTGTGACAAGAAAGTGCCACTGTTACTAAAAGGTAAGTTTTATAGAGCAGTGGTTAGGCATGTCATGTTATATGGAACTGAATGTTGGCCGGTAAAGAACTCACACATCCAGAAGATGAAAGTAGCAGAGATGAGGATGTTGAGGTGGATGTGCGGGCATACAAGGAAAGATAAGATTAGGAATGAAGATATTCGAGAGAAGGTGGGCGTGGTTCCCATGGAGGACAAGATGCGGGAAGTGAGACTCAGGTGGTTCGGGCACATTCAGAGGAGGAGCACTGATGCACCGGTGAGGAGGTGTGAGCGACTGACTATAGTGGGCACGCGGAGAGGTAGAGGGCGACATAAGAAGTATTGGGGAGAGGTGATCAGATAGGATATGGCGCGACTTAGGACTACGGAAGACATGGCCCTTGACAGGGAATTATGGAGGTCGAGCATTAAGGTTGTAGGTTAGGGGAAAGTTGTGAATATTTCTACAACACAATAGAGTGAGACTAGCCAGTTAGGAGTTAGACTAAGAATGTCATTGGTCGGCTATTGATGCAGGGCTTTACCTGCTAGTTTTACTATACCAGCCATCTATTTCGTATTTCGTATTCTGTATTTCATATCTCTTATACTGCTGTTATTTTATTATGCATTTTTATGGTACTAATATATTGGCTCATGTTGCTTTTTTTGAGCCGAGGGTCTCCTGGAAATAGCCTCTCTACCCTTCGGGGCAGGAGTAAGGTCTGCGTACATATTACCCTCCTCAGACCCCACTTGTGAGATTATACTGGGTCGTTGTCGTTGTTATTGTTGTTGCGGGATTCGGAAATGGAATTCTGGATTCCTATGGCGAACATCAAATGAGTTGATTCCCCTTTACTACTTTGGGCAAACTTTTGATTTCATCAGGCATGAAAATTCGGTGATTTCTTGGTCAAGGAGTGATGTCCAAATCATAAAAGGCCAAACGGCGATTTTGGCTTTGATTTTACTCTGTGAATACAAAATGTGATATTGACCTTTGTACCTATCCTTGAGACGCGGAGACAAAAGAGTGGTCCTTTACCATCACAAAACCTTGGATTAGGGGTAGGGGTGTACATGAACCGGATTGGTTCGGTTTTTATCAAAACCAAACCAAACTAACTATATCGGTTTGGATTGGTTCGGTTTTGTCGGGTTTTTCGGATTTTTGGGTTTTTTTGTTATATGAATATTATTTCAATCTTATTTTGTTAAAATTATAGATAAAACTTTGATAAATGAATATATATTTAGTAAATATGGAAAAAAATTGGCAAACATATGATCTATTAAAATATTCTAATGAGAGAATTTTTTTAGTAACACATGATAGTTATTTTCTTAGTCGTCTAACAATAATTTTTTGTTAATTTACGCTTTCAAGGTTAATACACGAGAAGATCCCAAATATTTTTATATTTTCTAAAGAAAATTCACTATAAAGTCATAAAAATATAAATAAAATTTATATATTTATATGTCAGTTTGGTTCGATTTTTTTTTATTCAATACCAAACCAAGTCAAATCAAACCTAGTCGGGTTTTTTTTAACCGGTTTGGTTTAGTTTTTCGGTTTGGTGCGATTTTCCGATTCGGTTTGAACACCCCTACCTTTGACCATAGCAAATAACATGTGTGCCTATTTTTCAATTTTAAGTTTCGCAGAGATCATCAAAAAATTAGTAGTTGTTTCCTAAGTTATGGTTATAAAGTAGGAAAAGTAGTTAACCCACATTCGTTTTCCCATCTGCATGCATTAATTTATTTCCCCAACTTTTCCTTTATATTCTCCTCTTGACTTTTAATTTGCACCCTATCTATATATATGTATATATATCTCAATAGTAGAGACCATTTAAGAAGCAATTTACAGAACAGTATTCAAGTAAAATGCAGATCTCAACGAGCACAATAAGTGCAATAAGTTTTGTAGCAGTGGCTCTTCTTTCATTACATGTCAGTGCTCAATCGGATTGCCAACAGGTGGTTGTTGGGTTAGCTCCGTGCCTGCAATACATAGAAGGGAATGCCACGAGCCCGTCATCAGGATGCTGCACTCAGCTCGCCCCTATGGTCAAGACGCAGCCTCAGTGCTTGTGTCAGGTTTTGAATGGCGAGGGCTCATCCTTTGGAGTCAATGTCAATCAGACACTTGCTTTGGCTCTTCCTAAAGCTTGTAATGCCCACACTCCCTCTCTTAGCCTATGTAAAGGTACGCTTAATTTATCACTACTTCCTTAATTCCCAAATAGTAATCGTTTGACTAACTGAATTTTCTTAATATATTTGTCTTTAAAAATAGAAGAAGTATTTATTACTTTCGCGTCTATGTAAAACTATATGTTTGACTTCATGGAGTGTAGGAAAGAAATAACAACTTTTGAAACTTGTATTCTAAAACAAGCTTTAGATATTTGTATGTCTATAAATCATTTCATTAAGGATAAAATGAATATTTTGAAGTCAATTAAGTTACTCCCATGACTAGAAAGGTACTATTCTTTTTAGGACAAACTAAAAAGTTTTTCCAAACACATCTTAACTAAAATATCTGTTAAGTGACATTTAAGGGTCGTTTGATACATGAAATAAAAATAATAATCCCGGGATAAAGTTCGGAATTAAATTTATCATATGTTTGATTTGAAATATTAGCTAATTAATCCCTGGATTAACTAATTTTACACTTAAACGGTGGAATAATTATCCCATATAAAATACGGGATAGCTAATCCTATGAATATCCCCTCCCCCGTGGTATATTTTGGGATATCTCACTGCTGTACCAAACGATCACTAACAGAAAAATGAATGACAACTAACAATCACTTTTATAATTAAAGTCATTCAATATCTTTAAGGAGTAGCAACGTCTTTGCCCTTCTTTCTTTTTATTTTTTCCCGAAGCTTTTCATTTCCCTCTAATTATGACGAAAGATCATTGTTTTAATCTGTATTGTGAATATAAACATTTCAGCAACTTCGCCAACTGGTTCTCCGGAAATCTCTCCGTCCACTCCTTCAGGTGCGAATACGAACAAATCTTGCACTACACTTTTTCCATGGTTATTTTCCTGCACCAATTTCAACATTTATATAAGGGTGTGAGAATTGATTATATATTTGTGAGCGTGACATGCAGGAGACAGATATTCAAGATCTTCGCCATGTGGAGATTCATCAGGAGGATACTCATTGAAGCTGCAGCCATACTCTCTGTTATTTACCCTTAGTGAATGTACCCACTTTGTCATATGCCACAATATTCAGCTCCATTTTATAAACTAAAGCTCACTCAACAAAAATACCGTCTTTAATTTTGTCATAAAGAGAATCATTGTAAGAAGGTTTTTGTCTATCTTAGATTTTTGCTTATGTAAAGATGGTTCATCACAAATTCGTTAGATTGTGATGGATGTGTCATCATTTTCTTTTAGATTTTGATTTTCTCATAAATATTGAACAAATTAAGCACTTTTCTTTTTGAATGTACAAGTACATTTCACACACTCAATGGCCTGATTCATTATATTTTGCAGACGGTAAATCATTGAGTTATGAGTACTTAATTTCCTACTTCCTAACTCTTCTACAAGATGTTTGGTCTTTTCAAATTATTCTGGAAGCTAAGGTTTAGAAAATATAATTCTAAACTATATCCACCATATAAAAGCAACATTAAAATTTCCAGTAGAGTAATTCTCGGACGTGTCATATGAAATAGGGGGACATGAAATATATATAGAGAACGTTTAAAAAGGACAAATTGAGGAATATTACTGAAATAGTTAAATTATTATTAGTGCATGTCATTTTACCTTCACTGTAGAAGCGGTTTCGGCATGATACATGTCATGGGCGGCTTTCCAGCCATGCCCCATGACCCCATGGGCGTGCCCTGTGGCGTCCTAGCAAGCCTCCCAATGCCTAGCGCCACGGGCGGCCCCATGGTCTTAGCCACGCCAAGTGACAAGCGCACATGTGCCTCTGTCGCCCCACCGATATCTCTCGTCAGCGCCCAGCCGCAAGCAGATGCCAACAGTGCCGCGCGCGCAGACAACGCCGTGCACGTAGATAACGCCGCGCGCGCAGACCGTGATGCCAAAGACAATGCTGCTGACAACGGACCTGTTTCTACCTTGTAGAAAACTAAGTCCTTTTCATTGTAAATATAGAATAATTTTATTTCATGTACTTCCATTATGTTTCTCTAGCTTAGTCAAGTCTAGTCTTATAGCTTTGGTTTATTTTTTTAAAGCATTATTAAGGGGGACCAAACAATCAAAACTTTCTAGCAAGCAAACAATTTTCTGTACTGGTGTCTCTCCCCCTCGACACCGCATTGCCTTTCTGTAATAGCTTTCATTAATGCAATCAAGCTTTCTTTCATTCTCAATTCTCATTCCTGTTCTCTCAATTTCTCTTGACATTGGTTTTCCCGTACGGCACTGACAATCTAGTCTAGCGTACGGAGGGGACCTCAGTTGGCGGACAGTAACTGCACTGACATCAGTTGCTTAGCCTTACGTCGCCCTTCCAAGGAATCTCAGGAAGGCGTCGTGTAACAGTTGGTAGCCTAGGCTCGACATCGGACGGGGGAACACATTGTCATTACCACCATTTCTGACCATGGTGAATCATGGGGACCGCATCCGGCCCTTGAACAGACGGTTAACGGATTATGGCCCATCGTGGATACGGTGCATGAATTAAGAACCAGCCTAGGGAAAAGGTTGGACGACCTGGACCGCAAGGTGCTCCAGGCCGAAGTTGACATAGAAAACATCAGTCGCGACTCCGAGGGAGACCGGCAAATAGCAGCCACAGAGGCAGCCAAAATTTTTGGCAAATTTGAGGGACTCCAACAGGAGCGTGCCGAGGATTTAGCTTACAGGGTACAAGAGGCAGAAAGGGTGACTGCCATGACAAACTATTGACGACTTGACAGACAAGCTCAATGTTGTTAATGCTTCTTTACATGGCCTGCTTCGAGGCAGTGGAAACCAAATCGGGGGCGCTATGAACCCCGTTTCCGCGACACAAAAACTGAAAATTCCTGAGCCAAAGCCATACAGTGGAGCTAGGAATGCCAAGGAAGTAGAAAACTTCATCTTTGACATCGAGCAGTACTTCGATGTTGTTGGGGGCCTAGAAGAAGCTAAGAAGGTAGCAACTGCTGCCATGTATCTCCAAGGTGATGCTAAACTCTGGTGGCGGGTGAAGCACGAATCCATCAGGGCCGGTGAAGATGCTCTCGAGACATGGGCAGAATAGAAGGCAACCATATGCCTATAGTTTTTCCCCGAGACTATTGAATACAATGCAAGGAGAAAGCTACGGGCGCTCCGCCAGACCAAATCAGTGCGGGACTACGTGCGGGAATTCTCCGGTGCTCATGCTAAACATACGTGACATGGGGGACAAAGACAAGCTCTTCACCTTCCTGGAAAGGTTGAAACCTTATGCCCGTATGGAACTGCAAAGACAAAGGGTGGATACCCTACCCAAGGCGATCCAAGCAGCTGAATGCCTTGGGGACTAGCAAGTGGAAGCTCGGAAGGATAGGCCTCAGCCACCTACCCGAGCGAGATTCAAAGGGGGCCAACCTAGCAATGGTGGCCCTAGTAGAAGTGGGGAAGATCGGAGTGCAACCAAATCTAAGGCTCCCTCCTCAGGAAGCACTAGTGTTGCGTCAAACAACAATGATCGGGGGAGAAAGCCTCCTTCAGGATGCCGTCATTGCGGCGGACCACATTGGAACAATGAATGGCCACATGCACAGATGAACGCCCATCAGGCTTTTGATGATAGGACGGATGATGACTCAGATGATGCGGATCAGACTAAACTAGTAAGTGCTTTCAATGAAATTGTTGGCTCTATTTCTGAGACATTAGCAGAGACCAGTGCTAGTATCCATAAGAAGAAGGATCCATGTCCAATAAATAAGAAAGGGAAAAAGAAGTCGGATGAGAGGACTCCTCTTAAACAAGAGAGGACCTTAATGTTCGTCGAGATGAAGATGAATGGCAAGCCCATTCGGGCGATGATAGACACAGGTGCTACCCATAACTACTTAGCCTCGACTCAGGTGGAGCGCCTTGGTCTAGTTGTAGGAAAGGGTAGAGGTCGTGTTAAGTCTATTAACTCACCTCCTCATCCAGTGGGTGGAATAGCCAAAGAGGTACCGGTGAAGCTTGGCCCTTACGAAGGAAAATTCATCCTACGAGTGGTGATCATAGATGACTTCGAGTTGATAGTTGGGTTGGAATTCCTAAGGAAAACCAACACCATGCTCGTACCATATGCAGACATGCTACTGATGATGGGAACAAATGGGGCCAAGCCCTGCATTATCCCGTGCATGCCCATGAAGATGGCCGTTCAGAGCATCCCGGCCTTGCAGTTGAAGAAGGGGGTCAAAAGACATGAACCTACATTCATGGAAACCCTCTGCATTGAAGATATAGAACGCTCCTCGAGTCCCATTCCTGAACCCGTGAAGGAGCTACTACTGGAGTTTGAAGATGTCATGCCACAAGACATTCCAAAGTGACTCCCACCTAGGCACACTGTGGACCATGAAATTGAGTTGGTGCCAGGCACGAAGCCACCCGCCCGGACGCCTTACAGAATGTCACAACCCGAACTCACCGAGCTTTGGAGACAATTGATGGAAATTCTAGATATAGGGATCATTGTGCCCTCCAAGTCCCCATATGGGTCCCCTATTCTATTCCAAAAGAAACATGATGGCAGCCTGCGACTCTGTATGGATTATCGGGCTCTAAACAAAATCACAATGAAGAACAAGTACCCTATTCCGCTAATGGCAGATTTGTTCGATAGACTGGGTGATGCGACGGTGTTCACCAAGATAGACCTAAAGATAGGTTATTGGCAAGTTCGGATTGCAGAGGGTGATGAACACAAGACGACCTATGTGATAAGATATGGATCGTACGACTTCCTAGTTATGCCATTCGGCTTGACTAACGCCCCAGCTACATTTTGCACCCTGATTAACTAAGTCTTCCAAAAGTTCATTGACGAATTCGTGGTGGTCTACTTGGATGACATTGTGGTATATAGCCAAACATTGGAAGAACACTTGGTTCACTTGCAGAAGGTCCTAGCTCGATTGTGGGAGCATGAACTATATGCGAAGTTATCCAAGTGCTCCTTTCCTCAAAAGCAAATTGACTTCCTTGGACATGTCATCGAGGAAAGGCGGATCAAGATGGACCAACAGAAGATTCATACAATCACAGATTGGTCGTCGCCTAAGGATATCCATGCCTTGAGAGCGTTCCTTGGCCTATGCAATTTCTACCGACGATTTGTGAAGAACTACTCCCTCATCGCAGTGCCATTGACAGAACTTCTCAAGAAGGTCACTCCCTGGGATTGGGGACCCAGGCAGTAGAGGCCTTTAATGCATTAAAAGCGGCTATGTCTAGTAGCCCCATCTTGTCCCTCTCTGATCTAGCCAAGCCATTCGAGGTACAAATGGATGGATCCGACTATGCCCTTGGCGGAGTCTTGCTACAAGAAGGGCATTATGTAGCATACGAGAGCTGGAAGCTGAAGGATGCAGAGCGGCGCTATGCCGCCCATGAGACAGAATTATTAGTTGTCATCCACTGCTTGCGCCTTTGGAGGCACTATCTGTTGGGGACCCCGTTCGTGGTCAAGATAGACAACACAACTGTTAGCCATTTCATGACCCAGCCGAAGTTGAATGATCAACATGCCAGGTGGAAGGAACTCCTAGCTTAATTCCACTTCAACCTGGAGTATCGAAATGGGAAGACCAATCATATTGTTGATGCACTCAGTCGGAGAGTTGATCTAGCATCGGTGTGCCTACTCGCCACCCTAAGGAGGAGCGAAGTAGCCATCTCTATCAAGGACCAGATATATGATCTACTAATCAAGGATCTTACTACATAGTATTTGGTTGATTTAGTAGGACAGGGCAAGACTCGCCAGTTCTACATAAAAAATGGTTTTCTGAAAGTGAAAGGGAACCGACTTTTTGTTCCTAAAGAAGGAGATCTGCAAAGGAATCTTCTAGTGGAATGTCATGATACTTTGTGGGCTGGCCATCCCAGTGAGGAACACACCATGGCGTTGCTTCGCCGTGCATATTATTGGCATCAAATGGCCGATGGCATCGCTCAGTATGTGAAGACTTATCTAGTATGCCAGAAGGACAAGTCGGACCGCTTGACACAAGCGGGACTCTTGGAACCACTAGCTGTCCTAAAGAGACCTTAGGAAAGCGTTTCCTTGGATTTTATCACCGGATTGCCCTAGGTCGGAGATCTCACAACTATCTTGGTTGTGGTAGATAGGTTTCCCAAGTATGCTACCTTTATTGCCACCCCATAATATATATTAGCAGAAGATACAACTCGACTCTTCTTCTCTCATGTCATCAAATATTGCAGCCTGCCCAAAGACATTGTTAGTGATCGCAAGTCACGCATCAATAGCAACTTTTGGACCCAACTCTTTAAGTGCCTTGGGTCAAAGTTGAGTCACAGCTCAAGTTTTCATCCGCAATCTGATGGCCAAACGGAGTAGTTCAATCGTATGTTGGAGGAATATCTCCACCACTTTGTAACCGGAACACAGAAGAATTGGATGAAGCTTCTGGATGCTGCTCAACTGTGTTTCAATTCACAAAAGAGCTCAAGTACAAACAAAAGCGCTTTTGAAATTGTTATCAGACAGCAACCGCTACTCCCACACACTGTGAATGCACTAAACATGTCTAAATCTCCTCGAGCTGCTAGCTTCTCAAAAGAGTGGAAGCGAAATTTGGAGATAGTGCAGAGCTATCTTGTCAAAGCTCAAAAGCGGATGAAGAGGCATGCTGATCAAAATCGTCGCTTTGCTGAATACCAAGTAGGAGACAAAGTGATGGTCAAAATTCCAAAGCAGTACTTATTTGTGAGGGTCCATGACCCTCTCATATTGCAAAAATACATTGAACCCTTGTCCATTGAAGCGCATTGGGAAAGTTGCATACCGGGTGGATACCCCAGTTTGGTGGAAAACTCATCATGTCTTCCATGTCAGCCTCCTGAAACCTTTTCGGGAAGACACGGAGGATCCTTCAAGGAGCCAGCTCACAATACCCAGTGTTTGAGGTCCCAATTCAACCGGAAAAAGGCGTGTTGAAGATATCCTTGATGATAGAGTAATTCATGCCTCAAGGAAAGATCACCAAGGGTTCTTGGTGAAATGGCAGGGTTGTGATGCAGATGAGAATGCTTGGGAGAGGGGAATAAACCTCAAAGCCTACAAGAGCCTAATTGAAGATTATCTTGCAAGTAAGGTGTCGAGGACGTCGCCAACTCAGATGGGGGAGAATGTCATGGGCAGCTTTCCAGCCATGCACCATGACCCCTTGGGCACGCCCCTGGCGTCCTAGCAAGCCTCCCAATGCCTAGCACCACGGACGGCCTCGTGATCTTGGCCGCACCAAGTGACAAGCGTGCATGTGCCTCTGTCGCCTCACTGTTATACCTCACCAGCTCCCTGCTGCAGGCAGATGCCAACAGTGTCGCGTGCACAGACAACGCCGCACGCGCAGACCGTGATGCCAAAGACCATGCTGCTGACAACGGACCTGTTTCTGCCTTGTAGAAAACTAAGTCCTTTTCATTGTAAATATAGAGTAGTTTTATTTCATGTACTTCCATTATGTTTCTCTAGCTTAGTCAAGTCTAGTCTTGTACCTTTAGTTTATTTTTTTAAGCATTATTAGGGGGATCAAGAAATCAAACTTTCTAGCAAGCAAACAATTTTCTGTACTAGTATCTCTCCCCCTCGACACCGTGTTGCTTTTCTGTAATAGCTTTCATTAATGCAATCAAGATTTATTTAATTCTCAATTCTCATTTTTGTTCTCTCAATTGCTCTTGACATTGGTTTTTCGGTACGGCACTGACAATCTAGTCTAGCATACGGAGGGGACCTCAGTTGGCGGACAGTAACTGCACTGACATTAGTTGCTTAGCCTTACGTCGCCCTTCCAAGGAATCTCAGGATGGCGCCGCGTAACATACATTATGCGTGCTATGTAAAAGTGTTACGTAGTGGGGAGTACCTTATAGTAAACTTATTTCTGAAGATAAATCTATATGAGGTCCACTTATGAAATTAAGAAGGAAATTAAGCAAAACATAAATCAGTTGTCTAAAGTTTAGAACCCAATTATTAGTTCCTTAATCACTCTTAAGTGTTATATTAATAGCTCAATAAAATCAGTACAGAAACAAGATAGCTAACTAGGTGAGAGTTGAGCAGATGTTTGCAAGTAGAACTTTTGTTTGTAAAGTTTCAAATTCATAGGTTCAGATGGCTTGAGTACATCACTTTTATTGTAACAAGGACTAGAAAATTGGACAGTCAGTCAACTTATTCAATATTTTTGTCCATCAAACAATATCAAGTGTAGAGAATGTGAACCTAATTAAAACTCATTTTATACTCCTTAATATCTAATATATACATTTGTCCCAAAAACTGGAATACAATATTTGAATAGAACATCATAATGAGTTTGCGTGAAAAATATCTAAAATAATGATTTGAGGTGTGAAAAGATAAAATTGTTAGTGCTCTCTATTTTAAATATTGGAGTGACATGCATAACACGTTCTATCACAAAATTTAAAATGCATTAGCATATTTTAATATTCTTAAATTTTATATCTAATTAAACTAAGATACGTAATGTGGAATAGAATGAGTAATTATTAAGATGCTAAATCAAATTTGAAATATTATAAAGTGGAAGTCCTTTATTTAAGTTCAAAATAATTGGAGAGTGAAATAAAACAATAAGGAAAAGAATAATATTGAAGGAAAAGAGAGAGATAATTCTTATTGAATTTAAGATGATTTACGATGGTTAAAGTCCATCTATTTATAGAGGGAAAAATGACTTAGTCATAAAGTAACAAACTCTCTAAAAGATAGATGTTCACTCTAAGTACAATTCTATTCATAATACTCTTCCTTGAATGTCTACCTAATAGGTAATGTGCCTCGCTAAAATATTAATTAAAATAAAACCCAGTAGAAAAAAATTCTAGTAAAGAAAAAAGAGTGCACATATTTAATAATACGCTTATAACGACCCGACCGGTCGTTTTGAGCGTTTGCACTTTGCTCGGTAGTTTACGGGCATGAGTAGCTCCGTATGATGTATTATGACTTATGTAAATCGTCGGTTTTGGTTTTCAGGTTATTCGGAATCGATTTGGAAGAATGAATTTCATTATTAAAGCTTTAAGTTGGAAGAGTTGACCAGGTTTGACTTTTGTGCATTTGACCTCGGATTGGAGCTTTGATGGTTCTGTTAGGTCTGGATGGTGATTTTGAACTCGGGTGTATGCCCGGATTTGCATTTATATTTCTAGAAAGTTTCAGCACAAATTGGCGAAAATTAAAAATTTTGAAGGGTTGAAAAATTCATAAGTTTGACTGAGAGTTGACTTTGGTAATATCGTGTTCGGATTGTGTTCTCGAAAATTTGAATAGCTTCGTTACGTCATTTGGGACTTGTGTGCAAAACTCGAGTTCATTCCGAGTTGATTTGGTATGTTTCGGTGAGGGTTTTGGAAGTCGAAAGTTTAAAGTTCTTTAAGTTTGGTTTGAATGCGATTCGTCGTTTTGATATTGTTATGCGTTATTAGAGGCCTCGAGTTGGTCCGTATTATATTGTGGGACATTTTGGCATGTTCGTACGTGATCCCGAGGGGCTCGGGTGAGTTTCGGACGAGGTTCGGATTTGTTTAGATCATTTTTGGCTAAGTTGCTAGTGGCAGATTTGGTGTGATCGCGCCTACAGCTGGTTTGTGCAGGTGCGATGGTAGCAGAAGTGACAGAGGAGTCGCAGAAGCAAGAAGAGGCTGGGTGAGGAAGATCGCAGAAGCGTAAAATTGAGCGCATGTGTAGATGCGCAGGTGCGAGTAATTGGAAGCGCATGTGCGAAGGTCTTCGCAGAAGCGAAGTTTGTTACTGCAGGTGCGGGGGTTGCTGGGCAAGGCTATTTTTGCAGAAGAAAAGTTTTTACTGCAGAAGCGAAGGTCGCAGGTGCGACCTACTGTCCGTAAATGCAGAAAACGCTAGGCAGAAAGCTTTAAGTTCGAGAGTTGGCTATTTTATCACATATTGAGATATGGGCTTCGAAATGGAGCGATTTTAAAGGCAAATTTCACCACAAGGATTGGAGTAAGTGCTCTACACTTAATTTTGACTATATTTTGTGAATCTATCTTCATTTTAGCAATTGGTTGATAAATTTTAAAGAGGAAATAGGGGGTTTTGTCTAAAACTTCATAAATCGAATTTTCGATATTTGAACATTGATTTGAAGTCGGATTTAAATAAAACTAGTATGGTTGGACTCGTAATTGAATGGCTTGTCGGATTTTATGAGTTTTGTCGGGTTCTGAGGCGGGGGCCCGGGTTGGTTTTTTGGTCGATTTTGGGCTTTTGATTCAAGATTTGACCCTTGTCGATTGGGATGGTTCCTTTTGCATTGTTTGATATATTTGAGGTTCTTTTGGATAGTTTCGAGCCGTTCAGAGGTCAGAATGCGCGGGATAACATTTTTGGAGAATCGTTTGGCTTGCTCGGTATTGAATTTGGCTTGTCCGAGGTAAGTAACACTTCTAAATTTAGTGATGAGGGTATAAAACCCCGAATTACGTGCTATATGTTTTGCTGTTGAGGTGACACACATGCTAGGTGACAGGCGTGTGGGAGTACACAATGTGTATCGTGACTCCGTTATTTTTGTGGTACTGTGTAGTTACCTGATCTTATCTGTAACCATAAAATCTTTACGGACTAGAGCCATTGAGTTGTATTCCATGTTAGAAACCATGTCTAGGCTACATGTTTATTCTGTTGGGACCCACCGAGGTCATATTGTTGTTGAATTAGATGTTTAAATTTCAATTTCACATTCAGTCATGTTCATTCATTTCATATCATATCTCAGTCTCATTTGCTATTTATTGACACATCATATCATCATTTTGGGCGAGTTTCATGGCATTGTAAGCCCGAGAGACTGGAGAGATCGATAACTGAGTGAGGCTGAGAGCCTGAGCTGTGAGTGATATATATATATATATATATATATATATGGGGGGATTGGGTTGCACGCCACAACGAGCCTTATGGCTGTATATATGTGGATCGGTTTGCACGCCGTAACATGTATCATTGATTTATGCCATGATTGGCTTGATATAGCGCTTGGGCTGAAGGATACCCTCCGGAGTTTATACACACCCCAAGTGAGCGCAGGTACCTACTGAGTGCGAGTGTCGAGTGCCCAGTGATGAGCGACCAAAACATTTATATTTGGGGATGGATCTTCCCCGGGCTAGATTGGCCTTATACAATACTGAGTGACTAACTGACAGTCGCTATGTATATATTCGAGATGGATCTTCCCTGGGCTAGATTGGCCATATACAGTACTGAGTGACTGAGCATGTCGAGTGATTGAGCATGATAAGTGGAAAGTGTAAGACAGTGAGATTGAGTACCCTGAGAGTGTCAGTACATGAGTTCATCTTTGAGATACATGACATAGATATGCATACATGGCATACATGCACAGAAATGCATTTTCCTCATGCTGTAATGTATCACTTCATTCCTGACTTCTCACACATCTTGATATATTGGCATAGAGATGTATTTTACTCATGCCATTTAAAAATGAAATATTTACCTATTGAAAGCTTTTTGGAAAAAATTACAGCTTTCAAACTTACTCATATTTTTGGCGATTTCAGTAAAAGATTTAGATTTTCACTTATTTACTTGAAAAACATACCTATTTTCCGGAACTGTGAACAAGTCGAGCATTTTATCTTTGAGCTACTTCTTTTATTGCTTTCATAAGTTGTTATGAACTATTATTGGCTATTGTTGTTGGACTCCGACCTATGTTCCAGCTCGTCAGTACTTTCAATCTAAGTTTAGGTTTGTTACTTATTGAGTACGTGGGGTCGGTTGTACTCATACTACACTTTTGCACCTTGTGTGAATATCTTAGATGATGATGTTGCTGCGTACAGCCGGAGATGGATCAGAAGATGTACCTGTGTTCCAGTCACAGCTGTCTCTTGTTCTTCGTAGCTTTAGAATTATTAATCTGTTCATGTATATTTCAAACAGATAATGTATTTTATTTCACACCAGTGTTGTAAATTCTAAATCTTAGACGCTCATGATTTGCACTACCAGTCCTTAGAAAATTGTATAAAATTTGGTTATCTCATTTTTTACTCACATCAGTATTATTATATTGTGTTTATTGTTAGTTGCCTTACCTAGCAGGTGGGGTTAGGTTCCATTACGACGGTTTGGATTTTGTGTCTTGACAAGTTGGTATTAGAGATCTAGGTTCATAGGTTCTACAAGTCATGAGCAAGTGTCTAGTAGAGTCTTGCGGATCGGTATGTTGACGCCTTTACCTATCTTCGAGAGACTACAGGGCATTTAGGATATATACTTCCTAACTTTTTTTTCCTTATTGTGCGGCATTGATTCGGCTTGAAGCGTAACTCTTTGAATTCATTCCATGCATTCTTCTGCGCACATGAGCGCTCGGTATCAGCGGTGCACCGGCGGCTTGTGATTCCATGGATGAGGTACAAAATGTGATTTCTTTCTGCTGATGAAGGGCCAGTTTGGAGGACTTAAGGCCGGATTTTAACTGTAGCTTATGCATGGGGATTTCGGTTATGTGAGCACGTGCTTTTGGAATTATAAGTCCTGTAGTGTCCCTATTAGTAGAATTTGTGGCTCGATGAGTAATTGGTTGGCTATATGATGAGTATGATGTGACTGCGAGATGTGTTCGAATGGTTCGAAGGTGTTGAGAAGAGTTTGCTTGAGATGTAAGAGGACCATTGGGTGCTTGGTTTCTATCTTGATGTGATGTATAGTCTTGAGTCATGAGTGTATTGAAGGATCATTCATATTGCTTAATTGTGGAACGAATTAGATTCTCATGGGCTTGTTGTTGGGTTCAAACTCAGGAAGATTAAGTGATTGCATTGTAGTTATGGCTGTGAAAGGGTATAAAGAGATGTCAATTTGAGGCTAAGCAGGTGGGTTATAACCTGCGAGGTAATCTACGGATGTGTGATTTTATGATATTGTGTGGGGGCTTTCTTTTCTACCACTGGGTTATATTTGTGCGATTTGAGTTTGGATCAATTGTAATAGTTGACCTGACCGTCATGAGGATGAATGCGAGATTTGTAGATGGTTTAAGGTATTAGATGGTTTGTGTTACATGAGCTTATGAAGGATTTAGTTGAATGTCAATGCGTTATTATGGAAGTAATGGGCTATGGTTATTGTAAGTTATCAGATGTTTTATTCCATGGCTTTGAGCCAAATGAGGTAGTCTGTTATCGACAATTTGATTGCACAATTATAAGTTGTAATGGTTTCGGTTTGAGGTATATTTGTGAATCAGTTATGACTTGTAGAGGTAGAGATCGAGGATGACTCGAGTAAGGGAATTTCTGGATATGGGTTGTATTACACTCTTTGGGTATATGTGAATCATGGAATGATTGAATGGTTATTCGTGAGTGATGTAGTGCGCACGAAGTAGGAATTTACTCATTTTTTAGAGGTGATGATTACGTCTTTGGGTGTTATTGAGCTAATGGGGCACAGGTCGTTCAGCCCATTTGGCAGAACAATTGAGATTTGAGTAGAGTATATTCTAAGGGATTCGGGAGTTATATGTAGCAATTGGGAATTTTCAGAATTTGTATATGGCTAGAATCTGATATTTACATTGGATGGTGTCGAAACTCGCGGTATTTCTATATACTTATAGATTCTACATTGCAATATAAGGAAGGTGAAGGAAACGGCTTTAGAATCACAGAAGGTCTCTTCAGAGTGGGTGTATCGGTTGTGATACTTTTGGGGTACTTAAGAGGGAATTCAGCGGCTTATGGACCTTAGGGCGGTGTGGTTCTATGCTAGAGTTAGTAGGGTGAGTCTTGGTTAAGGATTATGGTGTTCTAGCAAAGAGAAGTATCAATTTGAAGGCAATTCGGAAGGAACTCAAGAAATAGGGCAATTTAGTAGTAGCTTGGATAAGCACCATAATGGATATGATCGATTTTTTGGGTACTCATGATGTAGCGAGTTTCTACAGGTGTTTTGTGGCAATACTCTTTGGTTATCAACCTGCATGGCTTGGTTTAGTAAGAGAGATTCAGTTACGTCGGCTTGGTTTTGTGCAAATGGGCTTCGAAGAGTTCTCGATGGTTTCTACCATGGTTTGAGATGAATTTTTCCTACCGTGAGGAACATGTTGTATATTAGGATTTTCTCCTGGATGAGATCAAACGGAAGGTTCTTGGCTAATTGAGTATGTAGTTTTCTTGTGACTCAGAGTTGATTATGCAATTTTCATACTTTTCAAATGAGGGCATGATTGATGCGGTGTGTGGTGTGGGATTAAGATTTGCATATGCAAGGTCACGGGTTAGTTTTGAAGGGAAGGTCATGAACTCTTAGACAACACAAACGGTTTCAAATGATTAGGTGAATGATATTGCTACTTGGTATTGCCTGAGAAGGGTGCGAACTTCAGAAGGCACATTGTGTTTTGACTTACGGATGCTTCATTGGTATTGCGGTGTTCTCCTGATTGATCGACGCTGATATTCAGATTTTGTTATGTGGCATGGAAGAATTATAGAAGTAGTCCTCGTGGGATGATCGTGTATGAGAGATGTATATGGCATTCGGGCGGTGGAGTTAGGATTAGATATGGTGATTCGTGTGTTCTATAGATTTGGAGACTGGGATTTCTCATGAGTGGATTGTTTCGTGGTTGAATGTGAAAATATGGCCAAAGCTAGTCAGAGGATGGTATGTGTTATGGTTAGGTCATTGTGGACTTTCATAGGGTTATTTATCTATTTTTGGATGACCAGAGTTTATTTGGGGGCTCATTGGTAGGCCTAATAAGGATGTGTATCCTACACCGGGTCGGATTTGTTGGCTCGACACCATTAATGCAGAAAGGTGTGTCATTTGGTTAGAGTAAGTGTGTTCATGTTTTGTATGTTCTATGTGTTACTCTTCCATGCTACGAGGGGTTGTGATTCATTGGTTATATGCACACATGGTACAGTTCTGTTTGGGCCTTATAACGGAATTTGAGCATGATGGGTATTTGGGTGTTGCATGATTAATTGCGAATTGGTTATGTTCTTTCAGGTTTGTATGGCATTGTGCCATTTTCTTCTCCGTGGTTATGGTCATGCACCTTGGGGTACTTGATGTCGAGTTGCGTATGGTTATTGGTTTTGAGCAGGGTGGCTGGAGGTATTTCATATGGACCAGTGTCTGGATGGGGTCACGCATTGCAGTAGGGTTATTTTGAGTTATGATCCTTTATGTTAGATTTGTGTGTTATGGTTCTACAGTGTGTGATCAGTTAACATTCCGTTATGGCGGTACTTATTGAGCTCGTAGGACAGTTCTTTGGTTTGAGTCATTTTCCATGTTTAGGAGCATTTGAATTGTTGCGTATTGGTGCACGGATTGCACGGTTTGTGACTTTGGGTAGTATTGATGTGGCATGTCAGTAGAGTAGTTGGTATTTGATAAGATGAAGTTGTCGGATCTAGGATGGGTGATATCGAATTTGATTGCACTATATTTTGGAGGATAATATCGAAAGTCGGCTTAGAAATTGCTATGGTTCTTGTCGAAGGAGAGGGAGTACCATGACTTGTTGATCTGATGAATGGTTATGAGTTTCTACGTGTTTCTTTCATAATCTGCAGTATACAAAGGTTTTAGAACGAGGTTTTGTTTGATATGAGGTTTAGTACCGGAATTGGGTTATTTTGATTAGCTACTGTGATCAGAAATTTTGCTATGGGTATTTGAGTTATGTGGTATATCCTGTGATTGTGTCTTGGTTTATAGTTATGGCTTGATACAGCCTATTCAGAAATATACAGTGTGTAGATTGCGAGGTTCGGGTCTTGTAGGAAATTCTGGATGTTGGGAGTTGGATTTAATGGTTTACGGACTAAGGTTGAAGTAATGATCTTTAGTATGTTGTGTTGTCGGGCCTATATAAAATAGGGTGACATGGGATCAACCCCAGTTATGTGCATGGTAAGGTTAACGGTGATCTGCCGACTTAAGAATAACTCTGGGCACGTTCGAGGATGAACGTATGTTTAAGTGGGGGAGAATGTAAAGACCCGACTGGTCGTTTTGAGCATTTGCACTTTGCTTGGTAGTTTATGAGCATGAGTAGCTCCGTATGATGTATTATGACTTATGTGAATCGTCGGTTTTGGTTTTCAGGCTATTCAGAATCGATTTAGAAGAATGAATTTCATTGTTGAAGCTTTAAGTTGGAAAAGTTGACCAAATTTGACTTTTTAGCATTTGATCATGGATAGTAGTTTTGATGGTTCCGTTAGGTCCGGACGGTGATTTTGGACTCGGGCGTATGCCTGGATTTGCATTTGGATGTTTCTAGAAGGTTTCAGCACAAATTGGCGAAAATTGGAAACTTAAAGGGTTGGAAAGTTCATAAGTTTGACCGAGAGTTGACTTTGGTGATAGCTGGTTCAAATTGTGGTCCCGGGAATGTGAATAGATTCGTTGCGTCATTTGGGACTTGTGTGAAAAATTTGGATTCATTATGAGTTAATTTGGTATATTTCGGCATGAGTTTTGGGAGTCGAAAGTTCAAAGTTCTTTAAGTTTGGTTTGAGGTGTGATTCGTCATTTCGATGTTTTTATGCGTGTTTCGAGGTCTCGAGTAGGTCCATATTATGTTATGGAACTTGTTGGCATGTTCAGACGCCATCCCAAGGGGCTTGGGTGAGTTTCAGACGAGGTTCGGATTTGTTTGGATCATTTTTTGCTAAGTTGTTGGTGGCAGATCTGGTGTTATCGCACCTGCGGTTGGTTTTGCAGGTGCGATGGTCGCAGAAGCGACGGAGGAGTCACATAAACGAGAAGAGGCTGGGTTAGGAAGATCGCAGAAGCAGAGAATTGAGCGCATGTGCGGATGCACAGGTGCGAAGGTCTTCACAGAAGAGGAGTTTGTTACCGCATGTGTGGGGGTTTCTAGGCAAGGCTATTTTCGAAGAAGCGAAGGTCGCAGGTGCGTCCTACCGTCCGCAAATGCGGAAAACGCTGGGCAAAATGCTTTAAGTTCGAGGGTTGGCCATTTTTATCGTATATTGAGCTTTGGGTTTCGTTATGGAGCGATTTTGGAGAAACGTTTCACCACAAAGATTGGGGTAAGGTTTCTATACTTGATTTTGATTATATTTCGTGAATCTATCTTCATTTTAGAAATTGGATGATGAATTATAAAGAGGAAATTGGGGGACTTTGTCTAAAACTTCACAAAACAAATTTTTGAGTTTTGAACATCGATTTGGAGTCGGATTTGAGTGAAACTTGTATGGTTGGACTCATAATTAAATGGGCCGTCGGATTTTGTGACTGTTGTTAGGTTCCGAGGTGCGGGCCCACATTGGACTTTTTGATCGATTTTGGGCTTCTAATTCAAGATTTGACCTAGTCGATTGGGACTGGTTCCTTCGGCATTGTTTGAAGTATTTGAGTTGCTTTTGGCTAGTTTCGAGCCGTTCGGAGGTCGGAATGCATGGGATGGCATTTTTGGAGCATCATTTGGCTTGCTCGGTATTGGATTTGGCTTGTTCGAGATAAGTAAAACTTCTAAACTTGGTTCTGAGGGTATAAAACCCTGAATTACGTGCTATATGTTTTGGTGTTGAGGTGACGCACATGCTAGGTGACAAGTGTGTGGGCGTGCACCATGTGAATTGTGACTTTGTTATTCCTGTGGTACTATGTAGTTACCTGATCTTATTTGTAACAATAAAATCTCTACGTAGTAGAGCTATTGAGTTACGATCCATGTTAGAAACCATGTCTAAGCTATATGTTTATTCTGTTAGGACGCACCGAGGTCATACTGTTGTTGAATTAATTGTTTAAATTTCAGTTTTAAACTTAGTCATGTTCATTCATTTCATATCATATCATATCTCAGTCTCATTTTCTATTTATTGACATATCATATCATCGTTTTGTGCTAGTTTCATAGCATTGTAAGCCCGATAGACTTGAGAGATCGATGACTGAGTGAGGCTAAGGGCCTGATGTGTGAGTGAGATATATATATATATGTGTGTGTGTGTGTGTATGTGTGTATGTGTGTGTGTGTATGTGTATATGTGTATGTGTGTGTATGGATTGGGTTGCACGCCGCATCGAGCCTTATGGCTGTATATATGTAGATTGGGTTGCACGCCGCAACATGATTTATGCCATGATTGGCTTGATATAGAGCATGGGATGAAGGATCCCCTCCTGAGTCTGCACACACCCCCCAGTGAGCGTTGTTTATTTATATTGTGGATGGATGTTCCCTAGGCATGGATCTTGCCCAAAGCATTTATATCTAGGGATGGATCTTCCCCGAGCTGCATTGGCCTTATACAGTATTGAGTGACTGACTGAGAGTCGCTATGTATATATTCGAGATGGATATTCCCTAGGCTAGATTGGCCATATACAATACTGAGTGACTGAGCATGTCGAGTGATTGAGCATGATAAGTGGAAAGTGTGAGACAGTGAGATTGAGTACTCTGAGAGTGTGAGTACATGAGTTCATCTCCGATATACATTACATAAACATGCATACATGACATACATGCATAGATATGCATATTCCTCATGTTGTATGGTATCACGTCATTCCTGACTTCTCACACATCTTGATATATATGCATAGAGATGTATTTTCCTAATGACATTTGAAAATGAAACATTTACCTGTTGAAAGCTTTTTGGGAAAAATTAGAGTTTCCAAACTTACTCATATTTTTGGCGATTTCAGTAAAAGATTAGGGTTTTCAGTTATTTACTTGAAAAACAGACCTATTTTCTAGAACTGTGAATAAGTCGAGCATTTTATCTCTGAGATACTTCTTTTATTGCTTTCATAAGTTGCTATGAACTGTTAATGGCTATTGTTGTTGGAATCTGACCTATGTTCCAGCTGTCGACGCCCCCTTTTTCCCTCCCAAAAGAAGGCGAAATCGGGTTTACGACATTATAGACAAAACAACTCTTATTCCCCTTTCGAGGAATCGGGTTATGGAATTTGAAGAGTCGTCACCTAATGATTATAGTGCATTAGAACACTTTTAAAGAAGAGAAGAAGATTTTTGAAAGATAAACCAGAGTTCGGGTAAGGGCATGAGATTATCTGGAGGGGAAGGTGTTAGGCACCCCTCAAGATCCACTAGTGTGGTTCCCGACCGTGCTTAATTATGACTTTAAGAAGAGTAGGAATAAACAAGCAAAGTTTGCACATAACAAGTTGAAAAATTTTGAAAGAAGAAAGACACAAGTGATTTTAAAAGGAGAAAGCTTAGTTGAAGAAACATTAATTTAAGAAAACATCAATAACTAAAGAAGGAGGAAAGGGGTCCTAGGTTTAAATATAATATGAATCAGTTTGGTGCAATACCCAGCAATCATTCTCGCACAAGATATTAGCGCACCGTCATCATCTCCATATTCTACCCTTCCCGCCCCGTAAAGGTTAATTAAACGTGTGGATTGGTCGCGAGTGCTTATTGCGTGCTATTACCCGTCCCGTCCTATAAGTCCTAGAGGGTATTTAGGACCATTATTCCTATAAGGTAAGGACTAGGTTGAACCCTTAGGTTTAAAGGTCAAAATACTAGGCGACATACAAAACAAATAAGACTTCATGTAAGGGATCACATAAAGGCATGTAAGAGGCTCAAATGTCCCTCCACGGATAGACATATAATTAGCACGTCTCAATCACATTTAATGTCTAAAGAAATGAGAGTTAAAAGCAGGAATATTAAAGATAGGTTTTGGCAGAAATCAAAGAGTTTGATCGAAATTTTCAGAAGTATAACTAAAAAATGGCAGTAGGTATATAATAGTTTAGGAATTAGTAAAAGACATATTGAAACACTTTCAAAATATAGTAATGATGTAGCAAAATAGCACGATTCTGGACAAGCAAACAAACCAGTAGAAGACATGATAAAACATATGCATGATTCCGAGAGTATGTCAAAATGGGACTGGAGTTTTAACAGAAATCAGAGTAATCCTCAGCAAGGCAAACAAGGAATGGAGTTCAGTAGTTTAAGAAAGAGACGAAGTAATCTGAAAACTGGCAAAACAAAATCAATCAATTTTATTAGGCCTAAAGCTTGCCTAGGCGTCGTATGTATTGCCTACTTGAAAGGTGAGCATGCATATTAATCCAGTTTTAAGGAGAGGAGGCATAGTTCATCAGACTTATGTTGTTAAATTAGACAAATTAGTGAGGCGTTCAGCAATTGCAACCCAAACGAAGATCCTAAGTAACATGATGTCTAATTCACATAAAGCTCCTAAAACATGGTCCCTAAATGCAGTAGCAATTTGTATTACAGGTTGTTAATTAATCGTGATTACAAAGTGAGTATAATAACGAGCTGAAAGTAAAAGAGCCTAAAACAGGATTTCTAATCGTGTGAGATGCATGTCCTATGCAGGATATCTATTGCACAAATAAGTAAGTAAAACCCTATAGACATGTTCTCTACCCATTAACCAAGCATGCATAATCCCACCCAATTCTACTATAGCCCCAATTATTCAGTACAAGTTATTACAGACGAAGTAATCAGATTACAGTAGCGAAGAGTAGAAAAATAAGAAGCTATTCTATAGGGAGCCTTCAACCAGGCCCAAGTCTCCAATCCTCACTTCTTTCGAGTTCACAACCTTTACCAAGGTTTGGGTGCGGCAAAGCTCCCTAAAGGCCCATTGGGACCTTTGGCCAATACCAGGCACCCAAAACAAATTAACAAGACAAGTGCAAGGTGGAATTACCAGCCTTGTGCATCAAAGTTCAGTGGGTACTCAAGGTACCCAAAGCAATGCTTACACTAAGGTGGCTGACCCTAAACTTCTAAGAGTAGTGAGATAGTGATGGAGTTTCACAAGATTGAATTGAAAAGCAGTTTGAAACAGAAGATAAAATGTCAGGTAAGCACAAGCAGGGGCAGAGAAGAAGGGGGCAAGTAATTCATGAGTGAGAACGCAGTTACACAAACATCAAAGAGAAGCACTTCAGCACTTAAACAATCAGGCAGGTTTCAACCAAAGAGGTCAGAACTTCATGCTGATAACTACACTGGGGTTAGGGGATAAGGAAAGACATGCATGAGACATATAAGGGGAGTAATGGGCATGCCAGATTAAGATAGTCATGTTAATCAACATAGAAGCATGCTAATTGCAGCAAGAACAACAAAAGCATAAGTAGAAACATACGAGAAACAAAAGGAAGTGCAATACCCATAGAAAACATATTGCTTTGAAGCTGTAAATCAAATAGGAGACATACCAGTTGAAGGCAAAGTAATGCAGGACAGTAGTGAGTTATAATATGCAAAGTGGTGAAGTGAGCAGCAATATAGAGAGTGTGAAGCGATAGTAGTGAAGTGAGCAACAATATAGAGAGAGCAATGGAACAATGAAGTAGCCTGAAACTCAGCCTGAGTTTCAAGCTAGTTGAGCAGCCAATAGTCACAAGGGGAGAGAGATTGTGTGAAACAAAGAGAGAGTACTGAATTACTTCTTTTGTGTAAGAGAGAGTTCAGAAAATGATTCCGTCCTCCTATGCTAAAGAGAGGGTAGAGTATATATAGTCTTCAAATAAGTGAAAAATAAGGTAACACATATAGACTGATTATAATTATAGAAAGAAAACCTATTAGAATCAATTAAAACTCAAATTGCCTTCAATTAGGGAGTCACAACTCAAACGGTAAAGAAAAATGCATCAAATAAGGAAGGTACAACATAATTACAAGTAAGGAAAGTAAATAAGCATATAGTGTGCATATAAACAGACTGATTTTGAAAGCAATTAGTTAAGGAAAATCACGGGTGAGATGGAAAATCACAGGGAATCATCCTTAAGTAAGGAAAGCATCTCACAATCAAGGAAACAATTCAAATCAGTGGAGCATCTCCAAGGAAATCATATACGGATAATCAGGGATTCAAAGAGATGCACAGAATTATTTAGAATAACAATTAGACCTATAAACACAATAGGTGTGAAAATCAGAGAACACTAAGCGAGAAGATCACAGTTTCAACACAAGATAGGAGCCCTAATAGAAACTTAAAGCATGGAACTCGGATTAACCAGAAAACCACACAAACAAGCTCATAACACAAACATAAACAAATAATACAGGCATAAGCACATAATACTCAAAAAGAAGCATAAGATATAGTGATTTTTGAAAGGGGTTCGGAAACCCTAGCTTTTGAGAAAAGAACAAAACGTTTAAAATTTGAGAATCAGGCATAAGGTAGTGTAAAACACAAAAGGATAAGTTAAAAATGCTTTAAAAATATAGAGATCGAGAGACTTAGGCGGAAATTAGGGTTTTTTGCAATAAATCGGTGAGGTAAGGAACCTGGCTGTGAAACTCGTTAATAATGGCGTTCATAGTGCCATCGGACTGAAAACCATCGGAGAAAAGGCCGGAGATAAGCCAAGCAAGGCTTCCAGTGACCATCTTGCATGGTGGAAGTCTCTGGAGCCTCAAAACTTAGAGAAGATCAGCGAGACACAGCTCCATGGCGACTGGTGGTCGAGAGAAGTGAGGACGGAGCATGGCCTGAGAGGCGATGAAGCTCGTCGGAGAAGGAGGAGACGAAGAGACCAAGAGAGAGACCGATCTCTATGAGAAATGAGGAGTCAAGGGGGGGTCATTTGATTTAATTTGGGAAATAGAATCTGAGTCGTTGATCTCATTTGATCAACGGCTCAGATCAGATCAAGGCTGGATCAGGTGAATCAATTGGGTATGGGTTGGGTAATCTAGGAATACGGGTTGGGGTTGAAATTGAGGGTGCAATTTGGGCTACAATTGAAATAAAAAGGGACTGCAATTTAAATAGCCAATTTTCCCCGTTTTCATTTTATAAAAATAGTAAATAGTGTTTAAAAATCAAATTAAAAAATATTGATTAATAATAAATGCATAAGTATTAATTTAAAAATATTAGAAATGATTTTGTGATTACGAATGCTATTAAATCGAGAAATAGGCTAAAATTGCAATTTCATGCAATTTTAGTTTAAAAATACCAAATGGACTTGTAAAATTATGCAAAAATCATGTAAATTATATTTTGTATAAATACGAGAATAAAATAAATTATTCGCCAAAATGACAAGTTTTGGGAATAATTATTGGTTTTTATAGTGCAAAATAGGCCATAAATTGGTTTTAAAAATCTTTAAAAATTTGGGAAAATACCAAACCCTTTGGGCGTGCTTGTATATGCATACATATGCTATTTTGATAGTATTTTGAGTATAAAAATACATAGGAAAAAGTTGGGTATCAACACCAGCTCGTCACTACTTTCAATCTAAGGTAAGGTTTGTTACTTATTGAGTACATGGGGTCGGTTGTACTCATACTACACTTATGTACCTTGCGGGCAGATATTGGATGATGAGGTTGCTACGTACGGCGGGAGATGGATCAGAAGATGTACCTGCGTTCTAGTCACAACTGCCTCTTGTTCTTCGTAGCTTTAGAATTATTAATCTGTTCATATATATTTCAAATAGATGATGTATTTTTATTTCACACCAGCATTGTAAATTCTAAATCTTAGACGCTCATGATTTGTACTACCAGTCCTTGAAGAATTTTATAAAATTTGGTTATCTCATTTTTGACTCAAATCAGTATTATTATATTATGTTTATTGTTAGTTGGCTTACATAGTGGGTGGGGTTAGGTGCCATCACGGTGGTTTAGATTTTGGGTCGTGAAAGCGCCTTTTGGCTGCCTCATTAAAAATATTACAAGGAAAACCCAGTGGGACGAAGGCTTGTAAGGGAAAAAGAGTACAACTCATATTAACTCCCCCGGATGGGAGCATCAATTCACATCCTTGAGCCTTTGCATCATAATCTTGTACACCAGCTTCTTGAAGGTTGATGTCGGTAGAGATTTGTTGAATAAATCAGCCATATTATCACTTGAACAAATCTGTTGCACATTGATATCACCATTCTTTTGAAGCTCATGTGTGAAAACTAACTTCGGTGAAATTTGCTTTGTTCTATCTCATTTTATGAATCCTCTCTTCAATTGGGCTATGCATGTTGCATTATCTTCATAAAAAATCGTGGGTAGTTTGTCACATTTCAAACCATATTTGTCTCGAATAAGATGTATCATATACCTCAATCACACACATTCTCGACTTGCTTCATGAATAGAAATTATCTCAGCATGATTAGATGAAGTAGCCACGATTGATTGCTTAGTCGATCACTAAGATATGGCAGTGGCTCCATAGGTAAACACATAGCCTATTTGAGATTGAGCCTTGTGTGGGTCGGATATGTCACACCTCCTTTTTCCAAGGAATAGGGAATTTTTTCAATTAAAGAGATATTATTCGTAATGGAATTATTTATTTAATTAGAGTCGCCACTTGGAATATTTATTATGATGTTCCAAGTCAATGGTTTGTTTTATATCCCAAATCGAGGAAATTGACTCTGTTTTAAAGTCGCAGAAGATCAGGTAAGGAATTCTGTTAATCTGGGAGAATGTATTAGGCATTCCCGAATTTCGTAGTTTTTGCATGGTCTCTTTAATCATATCTCGCTTAATTAGTTATTAATTACTCCCTCCATTCCAGTTTATGTGAACCTATTTTCTTTTTGGCCTGTTTCAAAAAGAATAATCTCTTTCTAAATTTGGTAACACTTTAGCTTAAACTTATGCTTCTACCCTTAGTGAGAAGCTTTTATAACCACACAAATACTCTGGGCCCCTTTTTGACTTGTTTAGGACCACAAATTCCAAAAGTCTTCATTTTTTCTTAAACTCCGTGCCCAGTCAAACAGGTTCACATAAATTGGAACAGATGGAGTACGTATTTTAGAACCTACATGTGTTTTACCTTTTACTGTTCTTTATTAAGGCGTTATGGATTTATCTTTGAAACGGATCACATGGGCGTAAATCCGTTTTGTTTATTGTGCCAAAATTATGTCACGTGTACATGTACACAATTAATATCACTATATTAATCATTAAGATCGTTTGGCCAAAGTCGCACGAATGCATACTTTGATTTATTTGGAGGATCGTAGTTATGTCAAGCGAACGTGTACATTATCACGATAGAATATTTAGAACGCGCCTAAAGCATCTTACGCATATTCAAGAGTTGTTTGTTCTAAACTAAATTTGTAATTGATGTAGAAGTTCTAATTTTACAAAGTTGGGCTGGCAGGTATATCGATATAACCCCCAAAAAAGATTCATGCTAGTACTATAACTTTTGATGCACGAAATTTTTTTTTGATGAAAGGTTGGATCTAACGACTTATCTAAAGTTATAAGAACCATCTAAAATTATCAATTGCAATTAAGTTGGGTACTGAAACACTTTCTAGAAAGAAAATCCTCTTGCTTTGATTTTTATCGTTGCTAAAGCTGAATAATGGTGTTACGAGCCATGTTAGATTGACAATCCATATTGGACCTTTAGCGTATCAAGTATGAAACGCAAATGGGCTTGAGCTGAAGTCCAAAGCATGAGAAAGCATTTCTGAGATAGCATGACAACTTGTGTACAAACTGCTAAATAGGCTCAAAAGGACCGGGCCCAAAAGTGAGTGAGTCCAAATGACTCCAAACCCATGCACCAATTTAACCTTACCCTAACCATTTCGAGTTAAGATTTTGGGCTTCCGAATGTGCCCAGCACACACAATTTCAGCAAATCACATTTGTAGTACTGTAAAAAAACTTAATTTGGTATAGGAATTTTAAACTAATAGCTACATATCCATATGAATCAATGATTGGAGACAATATTAATATCCCTCCCCCTGATGATTATCACAACATAATCAGTTGTAGTGGAACTAAGAAGGAACAACGAAATAATAGTAAAAATGAATTATTATAACATTGTTCATCCTAATAAAATCAATACTACAACTTCTTTTACAGCTTAATCTGACTTTACCACACGTAAACATAATTACTCCAAGCTCGAAAACTCCTGGGTTGAATATCAACAATTATCATGGAAGACATTTGTTATCAGAAATGAGTAGGCTACTGCAATTTTAGCATGTTATATGGAATTTTAGGCATACAATGAGTAGGAAAATTAAAAAATAACACAGTATATTCAACTTATCACTCAAAAATAGATTTCAAACAATAATCAAACAAACACAACTTGAGGGATATCAAATAAATTAGCAACAATGAAAATCAAAGCAATTAACAACTTTGTGCTTCAAATAAACCACATTTCCATTATTTGATCGAGAATGGTACCTGGCTTACAACATAATAGACAAAAAGAAAATAAATCTCTGAAGTTGGGAAGGAGTAACATGAAGAACAAACATAGTAGCAGAAAACAACATACAACAGCTTTAAACCTTACTCCCAAAACTCCAAAATAGAACCAATGGAACTATGTTGATGAATTCTGATTCCTACTTTCAGAATATTTTTTGTGAGAAGAAACAAGTGAGGGTGAGTGTTGATTCTCTGATAATATAGAAAAAATAAAAGTGTATGCAGATTGAGAGTAATGAAAAATTCTCCGAAGAAATGTCAAAATCTGTGTGTGTGTTGTGTAGAGAGTCAAGGAATATATAGGAGACTGTCAACCGTAAAAATAGAACAAAAATATCTTTTTCAATCGATTTTTATACAAATGTCACTTTTTAGTTATTCTTTCATCCTTTTTAAACCTTAGTATTTTTTGTATTCACTCTTCAGCCCTAACACCTGGCCACCTTATTTTCTTTCTTTGCAAATTGGCCCCTCCTAGAAGCTTCCTAAATAACTAAACAAGATTCCCTACTTTTGGTATACCCTTTAGCCCCTTCAATTCCTGTATTTACTATTTATTTCAGATTTAAAACCTAAAAGCAGACTAAGACTTAGATCCTAGTTAAAACGAGCAAATGTTAAACATAACTGATTAAGAAATTACTAATTAATTAAGACAGAACATTGGCATTTAATTAATTTCTAAGAAAACAAAATGCGATTTAAACTACCAATTTTGCCTAAACATCATGATTAAGGACTAACAAAATCACTGATAACCTACCTCTAAATAAATTTGAGTCTTGACCAAATGAATTTCAAAATACAAATACAACTTGCCAATATTAACAATTTAAATCAATCAACCAAATGAGTTCAATCGAAGAAATTAATCCTAAGTAAAACCTAAACAAAGTGATAGATCCACGAAAAACAAAAATTTCTAACCTAATGCAAATATCTCAAAAGTGGGGAGAGGATGAAAAAGAGATTACCTATTGAAGCTCTATTAATATGGTAGAGAAAACCTTCCAGAAGAATTGGCCGGCCAACAGCCAGCTAACTAAAACGTGACTTCCGAGAAATGGGATGAAACTCACATCAGTGGACATCTCTTGTAAAGAGCTTTCTGCTAATGTGAGTCTCAACCATAAAAGAGGACGGATTGTTTGAGGTCATGAAGACAGATTGCATGGCAGCTAGGGTTTGGTTTTGAGATTTGAAATTTGAGAGATTAAGTGAGTTTTTAGCAAAAATTAACAGTGGGATAGTCATGGGGAGATGATAGAGAGATTGTATGGTGGGAGTTTGGGTGGATTTGGGGTTGTGCACTGGTAGGGGTGGTGGTAGGCAGCTAGGGTTTGAAAGGATTTGACAAAAGAGGAAATTAAGGGCTTCTATAGGGTTAGGGGTATTCGGACAGATATAAGGGAAGGGGGAGGTCAGTTCTGGACCGTAGGATCAGATTAGATGAATGGCCATGATCATCTGTGACCAAAACGGCGTCATGTGGATTTGGAAGGGGTCTAGGCCAGGTAATGGGAGTGGGTTGGACGGGTTTGAGGGAATTTGGGCCGCCTGAAGCTGGTCTAATTTCGGAATCTTAAGAAAACAAGCCCCATTGCTCTTCATTTAACTTTAAATGACCGAATTGACAATTAAACTAATTTAAATAAAAAATTTAACTATTTAATTACCAACATGCCAAAGAAATTAGCTAAATTATTTTTGTAATTTTCATTTATTAACCATGCAATTAATATGTGATTAAATCCTAAAAATGCAATAAAATCTAAAATACAACAAGTGAAAGATTAAAAAAATATTTTTTGATGATTTTTTAGGATTTTAAAATATCTCTAAATATGAATACAACTAAATGCAAATAATGTAAACACACAAATAAAGAGGAATTTCTAAAAATTCTAAGAATCAAAAGACACCAAAAAAAAAGAATTATTTATTTTTTGGATTTTTAAGAGTAATTGGAAGAAAAAGTCAAATGCCCATAAAGGCAAAATAAAGTTGAAAAAGGTTAAGTCCTACACGACCAAACGTCATGGCAAAGTTTAGAGAAGACAAAGGTTCTCCGGGGCCAAAACTGCAATCAGTATCCAGGAAACAACCAGTTGCAGTCGAAAGTATCATCAAAGAAGCCGGGACAAGATCAAGTGACTGAAGCATTCAAGGCCACAAACCAACCACTGTTTTTAAACTGACAAAATGTTCTTTGTTTGAAAAACAGGAAACAAGTGCAATCCAAAGCAACCTTGCAAGAAGCAGGTGCAACCAAAAGAAGCGGCACAGAGACTAAAATAACTCTACAGCAGAAACAACTCCAAAAAAGGAAGTCTTCTCCAAATTCTTTTCAGTATTTTACTCATTCTCTTAATGGAAAAAAGAAAGAAAAGAAAAGAAAGAAGTTTAAAATCATGTTAGTATAGGGTCTCCAATCCTTAGTTGCATTTTCTAACATAGGGTCTCCACTCCCTAGTTAATTTTATTTTTAGCTATAGGGTCTCCACTCCCTAGTCTTCTTTTCTAACATATGGTCCCCACTCCTTAGTTGATGTTATTTTAGATATAGGGTATCCACTCCCTAGTCTTCTTTTCGATCATAGAGTTTCCACTTCCTAATTGACGTTATTTTAGACATAGGGTCTCCACTTCCTAGTCTTCTGTTCCAACATAGGGACTTCACTCCCTAGTTGATTTTATTTTTTGACATAGGGTCTCCACTCCCAAATTGATGTTATTTTAGACATAGGTTCTCCACTCCCTAGTCTCCCTTTCCAACATAGGGTCTCCACTCCCTCGTTGATATTATTTTAGACATAGGGTCTCTACTCCCTAGTCTCCTTTTCCAACATAGGATCTTCACTCCCTAGTTGATGTTATTTAAGACATAGGGTCTCCATTCCCTAGTCTTCTTTCCAAAATAGGGTCTCCATTCCCTAGTTGATGTTATTTTAGATATATGGTCTCCACTCCCTAGTCTCCTTACCAGTGTATGGTACACCAATCCCTAGCTGTGTTTTCCAACTTAAGGTACATGAATCCCTAGTTGAGGCACCATTTTGGCAATCGGGGTACTACATTTCCAAATAATCATGTTTTCCCAAGGCACACCAATCCCGACCTTTTATTGCTTTCAATAATAAAGTTGTATAGAGTTTTGTTACAAATAACTCAAGAAATTTTTCTAGTGAAAACTGGGGAAGAAAATTTTTATTCATTTGTTTGTTTTGGGTCTGAGCAGGTTTTACTTCGAGGCATGTGGTTTCAGACAACTAGAAGAAGAAGCCTCAATCCAGAATAAATGAAAAGAACAAAAAGGAGTAAATCCAAAATGCAGAAGTAGATTAAAAGATGTGGACAACTCAAGACATGACTGAAGTCGTGAACATTGCATTTCCAATTTTGATCAGAAAAATCCTTAGAAGAATGAACTAACACATACAATTAGCAAGCATCAAGGTTCAGATCAGAGTCTGCATGAAGAACCGGTCAAGACTCAAGATGAAGTTTCAGAAGACCTACAGATATGAATCTTGTAACTCATGGCTGATAGCTTGTTTAGCTTCTCTCCATTTCCGATTTTTGTGTAATAAGGAGTTCAGCAAGCAGCAACAGTAGCAACAACGGTGAAATCACAACCTCTCGGTATTCCCAGCTACCAAAATTTCCAGAACTACACTGACCTGATTTCTTTATAGCCAAGGATATGTAGGCAACCTTCGGAGTAAGGTTCAGTCAAACCTTTTCAAAATGCTTCCAAATGAAGTATCAAACAGGCAAAAATTGTTCATGATTTCTCACTTTATCTTTGTCTGAAAACTCTTCATGTTCTCGAGCAAAGAGGGACAGCTGTGAGCACAGATTGATTGAAAACAATTGAAAAGTACTTGGGTAAAAAGAATTTGAATTGAATTACAACTTTGGAACCTTCAGGCGAAACCATCGTCGAACCATTATAACGTCTGAAATAGTTTCAACTTTTGGGGGAATATGAATTTTTGTTTTGGTGTGACTGAAGCCAGAGAGAGGCTGCCTACGTATCCTTTGGGAATCAAGTCGAACGTAGTTCAAGGAACTTTGTTTTGATTTTCTTTTCTTTTGTTTCCTTTTCTTTTAATTTTTTCATTCATTATTTTTTTTTTTGAATTTAATAATAACTTCCAAGTTCTAAAGAGGGTAATCAAAGAAAGGGAACCGGCTCAACGGGTTTGCAAAGTTTGATAGTGTTTGGATAGCGAGAAAGAAAGCCTTCGTCATCCCAATCGGATCTTATTAAAGCTATGCAAAAATGGTTAAACGTAATACCTTTTTACCGTATCTACAGTGACAGCTATCTCGGGGTCATGATTTCCTTTGATCTCTCCCAAATACAACGCTCCCTACAGCAACACTCTTCTTATAATGTACGGACCTTTCCAAATTGGAACAAATTTTCCTTTGGCTTCTTCGTGATGTGGGAGAATACGTCTCAGAACGAGTTGACCCACTTCAAATTTTCTGGGCCGCACTTTCTTGTTGTAGGCACGGGCCATTCTTTGTTGGTACAACTGCCCATGGAAAACTGTGGCCATCTATTTTTCATCAATCGTAGTCAATTATTCCCACCGGGTTTTGACCCATTCATCATCCTCGATCTCGACTTCAACAATGATACGAAGAGAAGGAATCTCAACTTCTGCAGGTATCACGGCCTCAGTGCCATAAACCAGTAAGTAGGGTGTGGCCCCAACTAATGTGCGCACGATTGTGCGATATACCAATAGTGCAAAAGGCAACTTTTCATGCCATTTTCTAGAACCCTGCACCATTTTCCTGAAGATCTTCTTGATGTTCTTGTTTGCGGCTTCAACGGGCCATTAGCTTTGGGCCGATAAGGAGTAGAATTGCGATGATTAATTTTAAATCGTTCGTGTACTTCCCTCATCAAGTGGCTGTTTTGATTTGCAACATTATCTGTAATTATAGTTTTAGGAATACCATAACGACAAATAATGTTAGAATGCATGAAGTCCACCACTGTTTTCTTGGTGACGGCTTTGAAAGTGACCGCTTCGACCCACTTTGTGAAATAATCGATGGCAACCAAGATGAATTAGTGCCTATTTGAATCTTTCAACTTAATTTGCCCAATAACATCCATGCCCCAGGCTACGAACGACCAAGGTGCTGACATAGGATGTAACCCTGAAGGCGGTGCATGAATTAGGTCACCGTGTATCTGCCACTGATGGCATTTTAAAATGAAACTAAAACAATCTTTTTCCATGGTCATCTAGTAATAACCTTCCCAGAGGATTTTCTTTGCAAGGACATACTCATTCATATGAGGCCCATGCAGTCTCGAACGCACTTCGTTAATGATCTTTTTAGCTTCTCGGGAATCTACGCACCCCAAAAGGTTTAGATCTGGAGTTCTTTTGTATACGACCTCTCCACTCAAAAAGAAACTACTTGCAAGACTTCTGATAGTTCTCTTATGATCCCCGCCAACCTGCTCGGGATATTCTTTTATTTTCAAGAATCTTTTGATATCGCGATACCATGGTTGGACATCTGGCTCTATTTCAATTGCGTTATTCCTTTCTCGAACCTGGATTTCGACATGAACACTACCTGTGTATGGCAGCATTGAGGCCAAAGTAGCTAGTGCATTAGCTAACTTATTGTGGAATCGAAAAATATACTTGAACTCGATGGACTTGAGCCGTTTGCTGAGATCTTCCACATGTTTCATGAACGAGATGAGTTTTCTGTCTCGAGTTTCCAACTTACCTTGGGCTTAACGAATGATAAATCAATATCCCCCATGATTAATAATTCCTTTACATCCAGATCAATAGCCATATTCATGCCCATAATGAAGGCTTCATATTCGGCGATGTTTTTTATACAGAAAAATCGGAGATGGGCTGTGGCCAGATAGTGACCTGTGGGAGAAATCAGAATTTCCCCAATCGCCATGCCTTTTGCATTTACGGCCCCATCGAAGAACATTTTCTAGGAATTGATGTTCTCTAGGATCATTTTAACCAAGTTTACTTCCTCGTCCAGAAAGTAAGTGCTTAGGGGTTGGTATTCATCATCGACCAGGTTCTCAGCTAGATGATCCGCCAGGGCTCTGGCTTTAATAGTCGTACGAGTGACATAGACAATATCAAACTTAGTGAGCAGGATCTGCCATTTTGCTAACTTTTCCGTGGGCATCGGCTTCTGGAATATATACTTCTAAAGATCCATCTTGGTTATGAGTTCTGCCGTGTAGGCCAGCAAGTAATGTCTGAGCTTCTAGGCAACTCAAGTTAGGGCACAACAAGTTCTTTCCAACAAAGTATACTTGGCTTCATAACTGGTGAACTTCTTTCTCAGATAATATATGGCTTGCTCTCTCTTCCCGATTACATCGTGTTGCCCCAAGACACAGCCAAAAAAAATTTCTAGGACTGTTAGATATAAGAACAAAGGCCTTCCAGGCTCGGACGGAACCAACACTGGTAGATTTGATAGGTATTCTTCGATTTTATCAAAAGCTTTTTGGCATTCCTCTGTCCTTTTAATTGCCGCATCTTTCTTCAATAGCTTTAATATGGGCTTATAAGTGGTAGTAAGTTGGGCGATGAACTTGCTGATATAATTCAATCTCCCTAACAGACTCATAACCTCTTTCTTGCTTTTCGGAGGTGGCAAATCTCGAATAAACTTTATCTTTGTCGGATCTAATTCAATACCCATTCGACTGACTATAAACCCCAGGAGCTTCCTAGTCGGAACTCCAAATGGACACTTAGCTGGGTTTAATTTCAAATCATACCTGACAAAAACGCTTAAAGAATTTCCTTAGATCTCGTACATGGCCTTCTTGCATTCTGGATTTAATGATTACATCATCCACATAAACTTCAATCTCCTAATGCATCATGTCATTGAAGATGGTAGTCATAACTCTTATGTAGGTTGCCCCGGCTTTTTTCAGACCAAATGGCATGGCCCTGTAATAGTAAGTGCCCCAGGGTGTGGTAAAAGAAGTCTTTTTTGCGTCTTCTTCATCCATCAGAACCTGATGATACTCATCATAACATTCTACGAAAGACTGTATCTCATGTTTAGCACAGTTGTCAACAAGAATGTGGATGTTTGGTAGTGGAAAGTTGTCCTTGGGACTCGCCTTTTTCAAATCACGGTAATCAACATACACTCGGGTTTTTCCATTTTCTTCGGCACTGGAACCACATAAGGGTGTTCAAAACCGAACCGAAACTGAAAATCGAAGCTTAATGGCTTATTGGTATTGGGTTAACGATTTAACAGACGGGGAATGGATTGAATTTTTTTATTAACGACTTAACAGGTTTAAATTTTTTATTAACGGCTTATCGATTTGGTGGCAGATTATTAAATTTTCTTAACGAATAATCTGTTAACCCGCTAAGAATATATATATTTAAAATTTATTTTTATCCATACATATATTAAATAATCAAAAACCCTTCTTCCTCTAGTACTCTATCAAAGTGAATTAGAATAAAAGAAAGCCAAATAAAAGGAGTCATCTAACTGTGATAAAAGACAGAATTTGCTGTCTGAAATAAGATAACAACACCAGTTACTCCACTGCTTTATCAACTTTGCCTGGGTTTTAAGGCATCCTAGAATTCTAAGTGTGATGAACATTTGTTTTAACAACGGCCAATTGAAAATCTTTCACATGGACTAAGATCAATGTGCATAAACATAAATAAGATTCTAGACAGATAATTTACCCATCACAGTGTCTCTTTTGCTTCGTCCCTCTTAGTACATCGACCACCTATTTAAACATATAGAGACTAAATTTTATTTTATTTTGATTGAATTAGGCTGATAAACTGCCCGATAATAGTTAAACCAATACCAATTCGCCCGATATCTTATCGGGTGGCTAGCGGATTAATACATTTAAAAGCCGATAACCGATAAGCCAAACCGTTAAGATTAAATAATCCGCCCGATAAGTAGCCTTAGAACCACATAAGGTAGCCTTGTGATGTATCGGACCACTCGGATCACACCGGCTTTCAATTGTTTCGTGACTTCTTCCACGATCTTATCACTAATGTTGGTTTTGAACTTTCTTTGCTTCTGTTGGACGGATAGATAACCGGGATAGGTAGTGTAATGACCCGATCAGTCGTTCCGAGAGTTTGAGCCCCGGTTTCCCCATTTCTACTTCTTATTGCCTTGTTCAGTTGTATTATATTCTATGGTATCGGGTTAGCCGGTTCGAATCCGAAATGGTTTTGGTAAGGTTTGAGACACTTAGTCTCTAAAGTTAGCCTTTGAGTTGGAAAGTCAACCGGAAGTTGACTTGTGAGCATTCGATCTCGGAATTTGGTTTTTATGATTTGGATAGCTTCGGGAGGTGATTTGGGACTTAGGAGCATGATCGGAATGTGTTTTGGAGGTCCGGAGTAGATTTAGGCTTGAATTAGCGAAATTGGAATTTTGGTGCTTTCCGGTTGATATAAGAGATTTTGATATAGGGGTCGGAATGGAATTCAATAAATTGGAGTAGGTCTGTTGTGTCATTTGGGACGTGTGTGCAAAATTTCAGATCATTCGGACAAGGTTTGATAGACTTTTTTATCAAGAGCAAAATTTGAAAGTTTTTGGAAATCTTAGGCTTGAATCTGATGTCATTTTGTTGATTCGATGATGTTTTAGGTGTTTTGAAGGTTGGTATGGGTTTGGATAGTGGCATATGACTTGTTCATACTTTTGGTTGAGGTCCCAAGGGCCTTGGGGTGATTTCGGATGGTTGACTGGGGATTTGGAGTTTGAGATTTGTAGCTGAAGCTGCTGAGCCACTGGTATAACCGCACCTGCGGCTTGGGGATCGCAGCTGCGGGACCGTAGAAGCAGAAGGCTAGCTACAAATGCGGAAGTTGGTGTAAAGGGCTGAAGCGCAGGTGCGGATGGTTTGGTCGAACCTGCGAGACCGCATGTGCGGAAGGTGAGGCGCAGGTGCGGACTTCTGGTTTTAAGTGAAAATAGCAGATGTTATTCTTTGAACGCAGATGCGGTACCGCAGGTGCGATGTATGGACCGCAGGTGCGAAAAGCTATGTCAGAATGTATAAAAGGTTCCCTTCACGAATTTTTGGTTATTTCACTATTTCTAAGACGGCTTTGGAGTTTTTTGGGAGAATTTGAAGAGATAATTCATGGGAACTTCATTGAGGTAAGATTTTTGAACATTAAACTCATTCTGATGGTGTTATTTCAATGATTAGGCTTGAAATTTAAGGAAACTTTGTGGGTAAATATTGAAGAAACTATGGCTTGAGATTGGAGACCTTTGATTAGGGAATTGAGGGGTCATTTGTTGTCGGATTTTGGCATTCTTGGTATGTATGGACTCGTGGGAGGATAAGGAGTCTATTGATGTAAATTTTATCGGATTTAGAGACGTGGGCCCGGGGGTCAGGTTTGGTCAATTTCGAGATTTGGGTTGTAATTTGATTATTTTCACATGGTCTTCGTCCCCTTAGCATATTTTGACGTCATGATTTTGATTTTAGATATATTTGACGCGAGTTGAGGTCAAGGCAAGAGGCAAGGGCATTGCGGGCTAGAGTTTGGACCGGATAGAGGTAAGTAATGATTGTAATTATTTGTCCTGAGGGTATGAAACCCCGGATTTCACATCTTTAAGTCGTGTGTTTGATTGAAAACTGTTTGATATCCTTGTGTTTTGGAAATTATTACCATGTTATGGGGCTGAATGGTATATTTGGGCTTCGTGCCAACTATTTTGGACCCTTAGGGGATTTTTACTACTATTCCTCACTGTTTTGACTTCATATTTATACTCAGCCACACCATATTCTACTGTTTTCATAAATAAGCCATATTTACTCCATTTTGATATTTTAAATGATATTTTGGGCTGAGCATCATGTTTTACTATTGCCCGAGTGGCACGAGAGATTTCTGACTAAGTGAGGCTGAGGGCTTGTGTTGTGAGGATATTATGGGATCAGGTTGCGCGCCGCAGCAATGTGGTAATGATTTATGATTATGAGGCCGAGGGCCTGATTTGTTACGCCATGAGGTGGCTTGATATGAGGTCGAGAGCCTGTTTGATTATGCCATGAGATGGCTTATTATTGCGCTTGGGCCGTAAGGGGCCCCTCCCGGAGTCTGTACACCCCCAGTGAGCGCGGGTACCCAATGTGAGTGATATGATGCAGCTTGAGGGGCTATTGTTGTTTCATATTGTTGCTAGAGAGGCTGTTCTTGATCCGTGTTTGCCCGAGGGGTGGTTCTTGATTCATGTTATGCCTGAGGGGCTGATTACGAGTGATTGTGAGGTAGTCTGAGGGGATGATTATGTTCATATTATGCCCGAGAGGCGGTTTATGGTACATGTTTTTCCTGAGGGGCTGTTTACATTTTCTATCATGATACTCACTATTTTATCACTCGTTTGAAACCATTAAAAGTTGTTTTAAAAAGATTTTTACTGAAACTGAGCTTGATTTACGAGGTAAATGATTTGTGTACTGCTTTGGAAATGATCTACATTTGTTGTAGTGTTATGACGTGGTTTATGTGTTTCTTACTGCTCAACTTTCATTTGCTTTTATTACTTACTGAGTTGGCATACTCACATTACTCCCTGCACCTTATGTGCAGATTTAGGCATTTCTGAACCCGGTAGCGGGTGTTGATTGCTTAGTGGCAGAGTCAGCGGAGTTAGTGAGGTAACTGCTCGACGTTCACAGCACTGCTTTTCTTCCTCTTGTCTTCCTTAGACTGTATTTAGTACATTTTCAGACTCTTTGTTTTATTCAGACCTTAGTAGATGCTCGTGACTTGTGACACCCTTATGTCGAGCTTGTGTATTATTTTCGCACTGTTCATTTAGACTTCCATTATGAGATATCTGATTAATTAAAGGCTTAAAATGATTGTTATTGATTAAATGGTTAATTCGGGAGTTGTGTCAGCTGGCCTGGTTTCCCGATAGGCGCCATCACGACCGGGTCGGTTTAGGGTCATGACAGGTAGGCAGTTTATGTAGCACCAAATCAATGCTCAGCCCTAGCATATCATCATAGGACCATGCAAACACGTCTTTGAATTCAAACAAAAGTTGGATCAAGGCTCTCTTGTTCTTTCATCAGCGTGAATGCTTATCATGGTTTCTCGGATCTCTTCCGAACTGCCCAAATTAACTGGCTCGATTTCATTTAAGTTTGACTTAGGCATATTCTCAAATTATTCCAATTCTCGATTTATTTCCCTAAGGGCCTCATCTTCATCATATTCCATGTCTTGATTCATTATTTTAAAGTGAGACAGCATTTTAGGATCTGAGCATGAAGTCCGCAAGCATGTCATGTTATTTAAGTCCACATTATTAGAACTTCAAAGAAAAAGATAAGAAAAATAACAAAATCAGAACAAAGCAAAAGAGACATCTAAGGAAGATGAAATGTTGAATCCATTTCATTGAATTTGAAAGATAAGAGGGTTTACATCTGAAGCAAAAGACAATAAAGTAAAACATTAGAGTTACACCCTGAAATAACTCGTAACATAGAAGAGATGGCAAAACTGAACTATCGGGATTCCCGCCTGACAGGGAATGGGGTAGCCTCCCAATTCTGGAGATTGAAATCTGGTCCCATATACTGCACCTCGACATTATTCATGCGTTTCTTTGGCTGGACCATGTGGGACTCATATAGCATTTGTTTTAAGGCTTCACAGATATCATCGATTTCCTCGGCCGTGAAGGCCTATTTGTCTTCTTCCGCATACTTTGGTTTGAAAAATGATTAGGCGAGATGTGAAATGGGCTGGGACAGGACCCACACTTTTTCTTTGCGTTCATTAGCCCATGTTTGTCGGCCTCTGTAGCTCGAAAACCCACACCGAATCACTTCTCATTGGTGATTGAGGTAATAGGCTCAGTGATGCCCTGCAAAGATACTCTGAGCCCCTTTCTGGGCTTGTACCCATTTCTAATCATTTGGGTGGCGACCATGACTGAAGCATTAGACAGGCAAGGTTAAGGTAATGAAGCCCCTTCTTCAAATTGGTCAGCGACCACAATTTCGAAAGCTTGGTACACAATATGATCATTACCTTCTCTAGCTTCAAGACACGGAACCGAAGGGTCCCGGTAGATGGATTGCTCATCTTCTCCATGGAAAACAATCTCTTTATTATCATATTCAAACTTAACCATTTGGTGAAGAGTGGAGGGAACAGCTCTGGCAGCATGAATCCGTGGTCTACCCAGGATGAAATTGTATGAGGTTTTCATGTCCAAAACATGGAAGGTTACCTCAAAATCTATAGGTCCAATAGTTAGAATCAGATCAATTTCTCTTATTGTGTCTCTCTTGACCCCATCAAAAGCTCGTACGCAGACGTTGTTAGCTCGAATTCTTTCTGTTGCAATCTCTATTCTCTAGACTGTTGAGATAGGGCAAATGTCTACCACGCAGCCACCATCTAACATCACTCTTTTCACATAATAGTCCTCACATTTGACAGTTAGGTGAAGGGCTTTGTTGTGGGCATCTCCCTCTCGGGACAAATCATCATGGCTAAAGGAAATCTTGTTGACCTCAAAAAATCTTTCGGCCATTCTTTCCAATTGTTCGACAGAAGTATCAACCGGGACATATGCTTCATTCAGTATTTTGAGGAGCACTTTCTGGTGTTCATCCAAACTCAGCAGCAAAGATAAGAGTGAGACCTTGGAAGGAGTCTTACGGAGTTGGTCAAATATTGAGTATTCTGAAGTTTTCATCTTTCTGAATAATTCTTCTTCCTCATTGCTTACAGTTTTCTTGGATTGCATCCATTTATTCCTGTTCAGTTTGGACTTTTTCAGCTCTTCTAGGGTATGATACCTCCGAGACCGATTCATCTCGTTCATTTCTCCCATAACATTTTTTTCCTTTTTATGTAACCACTGTTCTGTTGTAGTTACAAGGAACTGAAATAGGATCTTTCATAGGACTCTGTGTTACAAGGCTGATAAACATGGGCTCAGTCAGCCTTGATGGAATTATCGGCCCCCACGCCACATAGGTCCCCTTTGGTACATATAATCTTAGAACATTCAATGTAGCCTTCCTTTCATCGAATTTCTTGGGAATGTTGAGGATAAGCTGTTCTTTTCTTGGGGCCTTAGGAACATATAGATGGAGCTTGAAGTTTGGTTGTGATTAGCCAAACCCCCTGAATCATTATAGATGGCTTGAGAGATAGCTTTCAAGGCAGCTTGACTCAATATCCGGCCAAGTTTCAGACCTTTCTCTACCATCTCCCCAATCTTGATGGTGTCAGCAAATGGCTTACCCATAGCGGACATCATATTTTGGAAGTAATCAGCCTTTTGGGCCTATAGGAAGACTATAACCATTTCTGCTTCGTCCCTCAGAGGTTTTACTATGGCGGCTTGCTCGCGCCATTTGATAGCATACTCGGAGAAACTTTTCGCAGTTTTCTTCTTCAAATTGGACAAGGAGTTTCTATCAGGAGCGATGTCCATATTATACTAGAATTGTCGAACAAAATCTCGGGCCAAATCATCCCATATATGTCAGTGGGTGATTTCTTGATCCATGTACCACTCGCAGGAGATTTTCGATAAGCTTTCTAAGAAGTAGGCCATCGGAAGCTCCTATTTCCCACCAGCCCCTCTCAGTTGATTGCACTATCTCTTTAAATGGGCGATTGGATCCCTGTGCCCGTCATATTTTTCAAACTTCAGCATTTTGAAACCAGCAGGTAAATAAACATTGGGAAACATGCACAAATTCGAATAGGAAACCCTTTTTTTTTTGCCGCTCAAGCCTTGCATGTTTTTCAAGCTCTATTCCAAGTTCTCATCTTTTGAGCCATTTTTTCCTGCTCGGGATTTCTAAATGTTCTTTCTTGCTCAATTAGAGACTCATACTGTGGTTGTTGGGCATACGAGTCTAGAGTGACATGAGTCACGTTAGGCTGAAATTACGGACTTTTGAAGGTGAATGTTATTGGTTCAAAGCATGGACTAGGCATGGTTGGTTGTGCCATGGTGAAGATTGGTGATGCGAAAAATAGCGTTGAAGGTACCCCTGAAAACGATGCATGGGGGCGGACCTCAAAAGGCATACCAGTAAAGTTGGATGATATATTAGGGTACCCAAATGGGATAAATGGGTTGGTCATAGGGATGTTGGTGGTTCCACCCGTCCTTGGGATCAGCTCAGGGAATCAAGGGATTGTACTTGGTGGTTCTCTACCATTGGAACAGGCGTCCTCATTTCCAACATGCAGAGATGTAGCCCAAGATCGACATTGCAGAGATTGCTTTCTAAGGCTATTGGAACCTTTCCTTTGGATCTTGTAAAATAGGGGTGAAAAGCCAGATTACCGACAAAACCAACCACCTAACCAGAATCTAGCTAAAATGTACACACAACAACCTTGTTAGTTTTGAGACATTTAACAAATAGGGAACCGCACATTGGGGATGCAATGCACTTGAACAGTCAAACGCTTCTAAAATATTTTTGCAACGGCTGCATGTTTCATCCCGGCTTTCACTATCTCGTTTCCACCCTGTAATCCTTTTCTTTCATTTTCACGCTCTTTTTCTCTTTTGTTTTGTCATTCCTGGTTTTCTCCTGTTGTTGTCACTCCTGGTTTTTCTTTCAATTTTATCACACTGTTCTTCCTTTTCTTTACTTATTGTCCCTCAATTTCCTCTCTTTTTTGTTGATTATCACTCAGATTAATTATGGCTATGATTGCATCCGATAGGGATTGCCTACGTATCAAGACGTCGCATGAATCAGACAATTACATAGTTCAGGAGAATAAATGCAAAAATAAAAGCAAAGAAATTTTTGTGGTTTTCAATATTTCATTATAAAATCTTTTTGGTTTTTCATTACAAAAACTCAAAAAAATTGATAATTGACTTAAAGAAAAACATACAGACTCAAAATAAAATAGCAACAGACTCGACGCGAGGAAAAAGTAAAATACAGACTCAAAGATTGAACGATCAAGAACACAGATGAGACTCAAATGTTATTCCAGGGGCCCGAGTAGCTTCAGCTGGTCTCGGTGCAAGCCTGCTTGTAAGCTCTTCCTGAAGAAGCTCGAGGTCGGCCATGACCTAGCGAGTGAAAGATAGTACCGAAGTAAAGAACATAGCTCAAGTCATATTTTCACACTCGTTGCATTTCATTGTTGTGTAGTCTTCTATTTCCTTGATTCTAAGCTTGATAGCACCTTTCTCCTAGAGAAATTGCCCAATCTGTTGTTCCCGAACATCCACTATTTGCATAGCCTCGTTGTTTTGGTTTTGCAAAATCAACGTGCTTTCTTTCAATCCGTTGATCAAGGCATATCAATGCTCCCTCTCTACCCTGAAGCTTTTCACTTGTTGACCTATTTTGTTTTAAAAAATGGCTAACTCTTTCCTTAAGATCACGATTTCTTTGTCATAACTTTGCTTCACCTGGAAAGCTAGCCTTGTCTTTTCTTCAGCATCTTTCCCCAGTTGGATCATCCTTGTGTGAGCTTTTGCCAAATCTTTCTCGACCTTTGTCAGGTCGGCCGCATAGTCATGCACTTTTCAACTCAAGTTGCTCACGTTTTTTCATCACTCTCACTCCTCACAGGAGTTTCAGCGGCTACTCTCATCTCCCGAAGTTATGCTCGGAGTGCCTCGTTCTCACGGGTCAGACTTTTCTTTTCACCTTCAGCCTCTTGCACATGTAAGTCATTCTTAAATTTGAGGTTTCTCAGCTTTTCTTCTAAGGCACGAATGGTTGCTTGGTATCCCTTTTCCTTTTCTCCCCAGGCCAACTGTTCTCGGATTTTATCATTAAAAGCCTGAACATGAGGCCTTTTGGTAGGCTTCACGGGCTCGGGCTCGGGCTCATCATCAATGCAAGACCTTTTCTCAAACCACATAGCATAACTTGGGTCTACCTCACCTCTTACATGATCTGGCACATGGGTATCATCTTTCAAGTACCGGCAACCATTCCAAATTTGTTGGATTAAAGTCTTGGGAAGTGGAGCTTCTAGGTGTAGTTCAATGACTTGAACATTCAAATCTTCATCCTGGGGCACCACTTGCTACCTTCCCAGTTGTCTTAGAACTCTCTGCAGCACATACGATTGGACACTTTTCAAAACCCATAAGTAATAGATAACTTTTTAAAAGCCGACACGTGTATCACTTCCCTTACCGGGAGCCAACCCAAAGTCCACTCAATTTTACTTGTGTTCAAATATCTTAGGTGGGATACCAAAGCTTCCACCCCTTCTGGAGAATTGTAATCTTTTACTTCTTCCTCGTAACTCTCGATGAAGTTGTTCTTGTTTGGGCCATAGCTCATAAATATGGGGTGATAATGGAGATGCTCAATCAACCACATTTGCAACAAAATATTGCACCTTCGAAGAACTTACTTTGCCCCGGAATTACACAACGTCAATGCCCGATAAATGTCTGACAGTATAATTGGAGCAAGCGCGTGATTCTCTTTGGTAGTGAGGACTTGCGCAATTCTGGCCATGTGGATATCAATTGTCCGCTCTTTATTTGGGAAGACCATAATTCCCAAAAATGCTACTATGAAAGAAAAGCGACTGTAAATTTGCCATGTGTCCTTATTTTGCTTGTTGTTTAGGCCCTTTTCATGTATTTCGAACCCATTTGAGTGCCCAAACCTGGAATACAGTAATTAAAAGGAACATCATCCTTTGTGTACATTGTTTTTCATGATTTGCTTACTGATATTCAGAAGATCAAAGAATCGATGCACGGAGAGAGTCCTTGGGAATATAAGTTGTTGGTTTCCCAAATCCCTACCGAAACCAAAATATCCAGCTATTTCTTCTAAAGTGGGAGTAAGCTCAAAATTTGAGAAGCATAAGACATTGTGAACGGGATCCCAGAAGGTTACTAGGGCCTCATTCAGATCATCTCGCGGTTTAACTTTCATAATATCTGTAAGGGCTCCCAAATGCTTCGTTACCCAATCCTGACCATCTTTCTCTAAGTCGTACCACCACATCTGAAGTTGTAGTGGAGCATGCTCTACAACCATTAATGGCGGGTTTTGGACAGTGCTCATCTTGTACATTTGGATGGTTGGGGTTAGGGTTGACACTAGTTCTAAAGGACAAATCAATGGTATCTTTTTGCAAATCAACCTTTCAATTTTCTAAGGCAAAACCAAAGGAAGGGCGTCTATTTATGCAATATTAGCCGCAAAGCAAAGATGGCTAGTTTTGCAATAATGGACCCTTCACATTTTGAAAGAAAGTATGAGGCCGGGGAAGGGAACTTATGACAAAAGTGATGCCCAATTGATAGACATGTCCATTCTTACGAGAATAGCCCTTCGACAATTTCGGAGATATTCTAAGGCTATTCCAATATAAACGGCTCAGGACGCAACCGAAGCTAGGTCAGCTTACTCATTTGACCAAAACACTGCACACATTTATTATTATTTTTATTTTTTTGCAAAAATGAGGCCGAACCCTATGGAGGTTGCCTACGTATCTCACATCCGGTGAGAATCAGAACTGCGTAATTCGGTCAGTTTTGACACAACAGGAAAGCACGCTTTTTGACTCATTTTAAAATGACTTTTCTATTTATTTTTTTCAAAATTTTGGTAGTGTTTCAGGATTTATCAAATACCAGAGTTTTTTAGAACCGGGTAAATTTTCTTTCTCCTATCTCATTCTTGTTTTTTCTCCTTATATTCTTTCCCTAGCCGATCAACATGTAAGTCGAAACAATTAATGCACAAATAACTCGTAGGATGCATCAGGACAGTCTTTTATTTTGGGTACACCTGTCCTAGATGAACCCAACCCCTGTGTTGAGTCCCCAAAGTCAAATGCACGTGATGCAAACAAATGTTCGTCTTAGGGATCCGGTATTAGGCTATGTTATTCTAGGTTTAAAATCCTGCAGGTGTATTTTAGACATGGCTTAGCCAAGCAGACAACTTGAACCGACGTGGGGGCAATGTACCGGGAGCACGAAAGTTTGTCCGGCCTAGTTGCTGATCCAGCCTCGTTCTATTTGGTATGACTTCTAGCAGAAAAGTGGGCCACGTGTACGTTTGCACCATAGTTTAGAAGACTTAGAAGTTAGAAGGGAAGCGTAAGAAGACAGTTTAATACAGTTCAAATAATATCAAAGCGATAAATGAGCAGTAATTAGCACATTAGGCCCACAAATACAATAATATCAACAATCAATAAATCCAAGTATAGATCACATTAACAAGCTCGAATTCTGAACTCTAAACCAGAGATTCTGGGTTCGATCCCCAGCAGTGTCGCCAGAGCTGTCATACCTCCTTTTTCCGAAGAATATGGAGTTTTTCCAATTAAGGTGACATTATTCAAAATGGGATTATTTATTTAATTAGAGTCACCACTTGAAATATTTATTATGGTCCCAAATCACCGGTTTATTTTAAAATCTCAAATCGAGGAAATTTACTCTATTTTAAAGTCCACGAAACACAGAAGACCAGGTAAAGAATTCTATTTATTCGGGAAAAGGTATTAAGCATTTTCGGATTGCGTGGTTTTAGAATGGTCCCTTTAATCATACCTGGCTTAATTAATTGCTAATTACGTATTTTAGAACCTATGCGCATTTTACCTTTTATCGCTTTTAATTAAGGCGCTATGAATTTATCTTTGAAACGGATCACATGTGCGTAAATCCGTTTTGTTTATCGGGACAAAATCATGTCGCGCGTACATGTACACAATTAAATATCACTTTATTAATTATTAAGATTGTTTGGCCAAAGTCGTGTGAACGCATACTTTGATTTGTTTTGAGGATTGTAGTTATGTCACGCGAATGTGTACATAATCACGATAGAAGATTTAGAACGCGCCTAAAGCTTCTTATGCATATTCAAGACTTGTTTGTTCTAAACTAAATTTGTAATTGATGTAGAAGTTCTAATCGTACAAAGTTGGGATGGAAGGGATATCGACACAACCCCCAAAAGTAGATTTATGCTAGTACTACAACTTCTGGTGTACGGGAAAATTGTTTTGTTAAAAGGTTGGATCTAAAATCTTATCTAAATTTATAAGAACCATCTAAAATTATCAACTGCAATTAAGTTGGGTACTGGAACACTTTCTAGAAAGAAAATCCTCTTGCTTTGATTTTTATTGTTGATAAGGTTGAATAATGGTGTTACGAGCCATGTTAGATTGAAAATCCACATTGGACCTTTAGCGGATCAAGTATGAAACGCAGATGTGCTTGAGCTGAAGCCCAAAGCATGAGAAAGCGGATTGGCAAATCTCACTGTGCCTAACACATCTAATTGGAAGTGGAATGAAGATAATGCGCTTTACTCTCATTTCTAAGATAGCATGACAACTTGTGTATAAACTGCTAAATGTGCTCAGAAGGACTGGGCCCAATAGTGAGTGAGTCTAAATGACTCCAAACCCATGCACATATGGAAAGTTAACTTTACCCTAACCATTTTGAGATAAGATTATGGGCTTCCAAATGAGCCCAGCACACACAATTTCAGCAAATTACATTTGTAGCACTGTAAACAAATAACTTAATTTAATAGAGGAATTTTAAACTAATAGCTACATATTCATATGAATCAATGATTGGAGACAATATTAATATCCCTTTCCCGTGATGATTATCATAACAGAATCAAGTATAGTGGAACTAAGAAGGAACAACGAAACAGTAGTAAAAATGAATTATTACAACACTGTTCATTCTAATAAAATCAATATACAACTTCTTTTACAGCTCAATCTGACTGTACTTAATTACTCCAAACTCAAAAACTCCTAGGTGCAATATCAACAATTATCATGAAAGGTATTTTGTATCAGAAATGAGCAGATTATTGCAACTTCAGCATGTTATATGGCATTTTAGGCATACAATGAGGAGGAAATTTAAGGAATAACACAGTATATTCAACTTATCACTCAAAACTAGATTCCAAACAATAATCAAATAAACACAACTTGAGGGGTATCAAATAAATTAGCAATGATCAAATAAACACAACTTACAGCAGAGTAGACAAAAAGAAAACAAATCTCTGAAGTTGGGAAGGAGCAACAGCAAGAACAAACACAGCAGCAGAAAACATCACACAATAGCTTTAAACCTTACTCCCAAAAAATCCAAAAATAAATCAGAACCAATGGAACAGTGTTGATAAATTCTGATTCCTACTTTTAGAATGTTTTTTGTGAAAAGAAATGAGTGAGGGTGAGTGTTGATTCTCTGAAAAATGCCAAAATTCGTGTGTGTGTGTTATGCAGAGAATCAACGAATATATAGGAGAATGTCAACGGTAAAAATGGAACAAAAAATATCTTTTTCAACCAATTTTTGTAAAGTTATCCCTTTTCAGTTATTCTTTTTTCCTTTTTAAACCTTTGTATTTTCTATATTCACTCCTCAGCCCTAACACCTGGCTACTTTGTTTTTTATTTTTATTTTTTTGCAAATTAGCCCCTCCTAGAAGCTTCCTAGATAACTAAACAAGATTCCCTATTTTTGGCATACCCTTTAGCCCCCTCAATTTCCTGTATTTACTATTTATTTGAGATTTAAAATCTAAAAGCAGACTAACACTTAGATCTTAGTTACAATGGATAGATGTTAAACATGACTTATTAAGAAATGACTAATTAATTAAGACAGAACATTGACATTTAATTAATTTGTAAGAAAACAAAATGCGATTTAAACTATCAATTTTGCCTAAACATCATGATTAAGTATTAAAATAAATCACTACTAACCTACCTCTAAACAAATTTGAGTTTTGACCAAATGAAATTCAAAAAACAAATATAACTTGCCAAGATTAACAGTTTAAATCAAACAACCAAATAAGTTCAGTCAAAGAAATTAATCCTAAGTATAACCTAAACTAAGTGACAGAATCATAAAAAATAAAAACTTTTAACCTAATGCAAATATCTCAAAGGTGAGGAGCGGATGAAAAGAGATTACCTATTGAAACTCTATTGACATGACAGAGAAAACCTCCGAGAAAAATTGGCTGGCCAACAGCCAGCTGACCAAAACATGACTTCTGAGAAACGGGATGAATCCCACATCAGTGGAAAACTCGTGTCAAGATCTTTCTACTGATGTGAGTCTCAACTGCAAAAGAGGACGGATTGGTCGAGGTTATGAAGACAGATTGCATGGCGGCTAGGATTTGGTTTTAAATTTTGAAATTTGAGAGATTCAGTGAGTTTTTAGCAGAAATTAAAAGCGGGATAGTCATGGGGAGATTGTGGAGATTGTATGGTGAGAGTTCGGGTGGATTTGGGGTTGCGCTGTCGGCAAGGGTGGCTTATGGTGGTGGTAGGCGTTTAGGGTATGAAAGTATTTGAGAGAAGATGAAATGAAGGGCTTCTCTAGGGTTTGGGAGGGCATTCAGACAGATATAAAGGAAGGAGGAGGTCAGTTTTGGACCGTAGGATCAGATTAGATTAATGCCCATGATCACTTGTGACCAAACTGGCGACATTTGGATTTGGTAGGGGTTGGGACCAAGTAATGAGAGTGGGTTGGATGGGTTTGAGGGCATTTGGGCCGCCTGAAACTGGCCCAATTTCGGAATCTTAAGAAAACAAGCCACATTGCTCTTTATTTAACTTTAAATGACCTAATTGACAATTAAACTAATTTAAATTAAAAATTAAAATATATAATTACCAACATGCCAAAGAAATCAACTAAATTATTTTTGTGATTTTTATTTATTAATCATGCAATTAGTATGTGATTAAATCCTAAAAATGCAATCAAAATCTAAAGTGCAACAAGTGAAAGATTAAAAAATATGTTTTGATTATTTTTTAGGATTTTAAAATATCTCTAAATATTAATGTAATTAAATGCAAATAATGTAAACACACAAATAAATAGGAATTTCTAAAAATTCTAAGAATCAAAAGAAACAAAAAAAAGAATTATTTATTTTTTGGATTTTTAAGAGTAATTTATGCAGGGCAAAAAATACGTGCTCACAGGATAAATACTCAGCATCGGCATAACCAACAAGATCGGGACTACATTTGTTGTCATAAAATAAGTCCATATCGGTAGTCCCTTTTAGATACCACAATATGTGTTTGATTCCATTCCAATCTCTCCTTGTAGGAGCAAAGCTATATCTTGCTAAGACATTAACTGAAAAGTTATGTTAGGTCTTATAGTATTAGCAAGATACATTAGCGCACCAATTGTACTAAGATATGGTACTTCAGGACCAAGTAGCTCTTCATTATTTTCTTGAGGTCAGAACGGATCATTATTCACATCAAGTGATCGAACCACCATCAGAATACTTAGTGGATGTGCTCCATCCATGTAAAACCGTTTTAACACCTTTTCTGTGTAGGCAGATTGATGAACAAAAATTTCGTTTTCCAAATATTCAATTTGCAAATCGAGACATAATTTTTTCTTTCCGAGATCTTTCATCTCGAAATCCTTTTTAAATAATCAATTGATTTTTGGAGTTCTATAGGAGTTCCAATAAGATTTATGTCATCAACATATACGGAAAGTACAATAAATTTCGATGTTGTTTTCTTTATAAAAATATATGGACAAATGACATCATTTATATAACCTTCCTTTAATAAATACTCACTAAGACGGTTATACCACATTCTTCCTGATTGCTTTATACCATACAAAGATCTTTGTAATTTGATTGAAAATATTTTCGGGACTTGAATTATGTGCGTCAAGCATTTTAAATCCCTCATAAATTTTCATGTATATATCATTACCAAGTGAGCCGTAAAGGTAGGCTGCAACCACATCTACTAAATGCATGTCAAGCTTTTTATGGACAGCAAAACTAATGAGATAATAGAAAGTTATAGCATCCATAACATGAGAATACATCTCTTCATAATCGACACCAGGCCTTTGGAAAAATTCTTGTTCAACAAGGCGTGCCTTATATCTTTGTACCTCATTTTTCTTATTCATTTTACGTACAAAGACCCATTAATAGCCAACAGGCTTAAAACCATTAGATTTTTGGACTACAGGCCCAAAAACTTCGTGTTTCGCAAGTGCATCTAACTCAGATTGGATTGCTTCTTGCCATTTTGGCCAATCACGTCTTTGTCAACATTATCCAACAGATTGAGGTCCAAGATCCTCATTATTTTGCATAATGCTAGATGCAACATTGTACGCAAAGACGTAATCCACCACTATATCCAATCGATTCAAATTTGTCTCAATATCGATTGAATTTATTGGTAGTTCCTTATTTTCTTGAGTCTCGGGCTCAATGATTTCATCATGAATCTCAGGATTGATCATAGATTTCTTCATGAGACTCTTTCGTAGTGTCATCTTGATCATTGGTTTTTCTTTTTTTAGGATTTCGATCCTTAGAACCCAATGGTCTGCCACGCTTTAGGTGTGCTTTTGACTTATTAGCTATGACACTAGAAGATTGTCTAACAGGAACATCAATACGAATTGGAACATTCTCTGCAGGGATATGTGATTTTGTTATCCTTTTTCAGATCTGTAAATGCGTCTGGCATTTGATTTGCTATTTTTTGTAAGTGAATGATTTTTTGCACCTCTTTTTCACAAATAAAGGAACGTGGATCAAGATGAGACAATGATGAATTCTTTCACAAAATTTCTCGTTTGGTTTGACCAATTTCTTCCCCTAATTTTAGGAAAAATGTCTCATCGAATCAACAGTCTGCAAATCAGGCAGTGAACAAATCTCTCGTTAATATTTCGAGGTAGCTAATAATGGAGGGCGATTCAAACCCAACATATATTCCTAACCTTATTTGGGGACCCATTTTGGTGCGATATGGCGGTGCTCAAGCACATATACTGCGCGTTCAAAAATTCTTAAATGGGATATATTAGGTTCATGACCCAAAACTAATTGCAATGGGAAATATTTATGATAATTTGTCGGTCTGAGACGAACTAGCATTGCTGCATGCAAAATGGCATGACCCCAAACAGAAGTAGGTAACCTCGTTTTCATGAGTAATGGTCTTGCTATTAATTGCAGACGTTTAATCAAAGACTCTGCAAGGCCATTTTTAGTTTGAACATGAGCTAAAAGATATTCCACTTTTATCCCAATTGATAAGCAATAATCATTAAATGTTTGGGATGAAAACTCAGCAGTATTATCAAGTCTAATAGACTTAATTGGATTATCGGGAAATTGTGCCCGTAATCGGATTATTTGTGTTAGTAATTTTGCAAATGCTAGGTTGCAAGATGACAATAGGCACACATGAGACCATCTAGAAGATGCATCTATTAAGATCATAATATATCTAAACGACCCATTAGGTGGGTGAATATGTCCACCAATGTCCCCTTGTATACATTCTAAAAATGCAGGGGACTCAAACCCAATCTTTGCTGGCAATGGTTTAATAATTAACTTTCCTTGATAACAAGAAGTGCAAGAAAATTCATTATTTAAAAGAATCTTTAAATTCTTTAATGGATGTCTATTTGAGTTTTCTATAATCCATCTCAATTGATCCAGGATGACCCAATCGATCATGCCAAAGTATAAAGGTATTAGAATCAGTAACCTTTTGGTTTACGATAGAATGTGCCTCAATTGCACTAATTCTTGTCCAATACAGGCCACAAGATAAAGATGGGAACTTCTCAGTAACTGTTTTCTGGCTAGAGACATTTTTGGTAATGATGAGATATTCAAGATTATTCTCATCTATTGTCTTAATATGATATTCATTTCGGCGGATATCTTTAAAATTAAACATGTTCCTTCTGGGCTTGGAGGAGAATATTACATTATCTATGATAAGTATTGTTCCCCTAGGCAGAGTTATAGTAGATTTTCTATAGCCTTCAATTAAATTACTACCACCAGAAATTCTTGTAACATCTGCCTTACACATATTTAAATAAGAGAAATATTTTTTTTTCTATTTGAATATTGCATGTGGCATACATGAATCAACTAAACAAATATTTTTACAATTGAATTTTGATCCAAATTTGCTTTGAGAGATATTAATATTTGTTTCCCATTGTTTGACATACAAAAGAAAATGTATGAATAAATATTAGTCTAAAGGGGAAATTCGAAGAAAAATATAAATAAGAAAATGTATTTATATGAAAGAATGCAAACAAATGCAAAATATGGTATTACACACGCACAACCGAAATTTAATAAACATAACATCTGAGCCACAGACAAATTTTAAACAAGACATCAATTTTATTTTGTTTTAATTTATTAGCAGTAATTAAATGCTTGTATTACAAATAATGTCAACAATACAATTGCTACAGTTTGATTTGCGTGTTTGGTTATTAACACTACGAGAAATCCTTTAACAAGGTTATCACATGCTATTATTGCTTTTTCACTTGTTAGCACCATTAAATAGTGAAAGCAGGATATGCTTTCATGTACTACATGGATTCTAAGATTGCATTGTCTGCCTGATATATGTGCACTGCTAAAAAAATATTGTTACACTTGTGATGAATTTTCATTACAATAGTACAATATGTAAGGTAATTATTAAATACTAAGTATGTCACAACCCCAACCCGGACCCGATCGTGATGGCGCCTCTCGTGAAGACAAGGACAGCCGACACATTTCCAATTCAGTTTTAAGCAATTAAAAAATAAGCATTTAGTCTTAAATATGATATAAATCCAAAAGTAAACAGTGACAATACAAAACAATCTGCGGAATACAATCCAACACAGCCCGATATCGGGGTGTCACTAGTCATGAGCATCTATCAATACACTACAAGTCTGAAATGCCTACTAAACTATTACAGAATAACTGATAAAGAGATAGAAATGAGATAAATGGGGAGAAACATGGGACTGCAGACGCAAGCAGCTACTTCGTGGACTCCGCCGGGAGCTCTCAACTCGCGCTGGCAGGATCAGCAACGCCTGAATCTGCACACGGGGTGCAGGGAGTAAAGTGAGTACTCCAACTCAGTGAGTAATAAACATAAATAAATGACTGAGAGATATGAAAACACGTAAGGCACATTACAGGCTATAATGAAGTAGTAAAACCAGTAAAAACAGTGAATCAGTAAAGATATGTAACGTCATTTAAGTTTAGTTTAAACTTCATGGAATGCATTTTCAACAATTAAACAGGTAAATGACAGACAAATAAGAAAGATAAACACATAACGGTTCGCCCATCGGGCACAATGTCAACACTTCCGCCCATCGGGCAATATCTCAGAACAATACCAGCCCCTCGGGCTACATATCACCTCACAATGGGTACCCGCGCTCACTGGGGGTGTACAGACTCCTGGAGGGGCCCCTTACGGCCCAAGTGCAATATCAAGCCATCTCGTGGCATCATCACTAGGATCTCAACCTCATATCAACAAGCCACCTTGTGGCGTACATATCTCGGTCCCTCGGCCTCATAATCATAGTCAGTGTTTCCTCACAACATAGGCCCTTAGCCTTACTCAGTCAAAATACTCACAAGCCACTCGAGCAATAGTAAAACATGATTCTCAACCCAAAATATCATTTAAAAGATCATTTAAGTGTTAAAATAGAGTAAACATGGCTGAGTTATGAAAACAGTGGAATATAGCATGACTAAGTTCAAGTATAAAGTCAAAATAGTGAGGAAATATCAATAAAAATCCCCTAAGGGTTCAAATAGTTGGCACGAGACCCAGATATGGCATTCAACCCAAAACATAATGTTCATTGTGAGCACGTGATTTTTGTCCTATATGAATTACTCCCATAAATTCAAAACAAAATAATTTTTTTTCATTTGTTTGCAATTTCGTAGATTTTTGTCTGTTATAATTTGCATTTATCTATGCATGTTTATTTTATTTAATTAATGAAAAGTACAAAATATGTTGCATTTGCATTTAGGACTTAATTTTACATTTTTAGGATTAATTGACAAACTAGTTGTTTTATAAAAATGGAAAAATCACAAAAATAGTTTATTTTGCACTTTTCAATTTTAATTTCAAATTTTGGACATTTTTCCTTGAATTTGTTTTTTAATTAGTTGTGGTAATTATTATTTAGAGTTAGTTAATTTAATTTGATAGGACAATTTGATTAGGAATTAATTTAGGTTTTATTTTTAATTTTAATTTAAAAAGAAATTAGAAAAAAGAAATGAAAAGAAAAAGTAAAAAAGTCAGCTTTTGGGCCACTTCCATTTAATCCCTTTAGGCCCAATTGATTTAAACACGAGTACCCGGTAAAATCGGCCTAAAACCCGCCCCTAATACCCGGTCCACCCTCCCAAACCTAAATGACGTCGTTCCGTGAAAGAAAGATCTGAGCCGTTGATGTCTTTTAATCTAACGGATCAGAACTGGTTTCCCGTATATACATATATGTCTGAATCTCGCACCCCCCCCCGCACTTCTTTCATTTCCTCTCTTCAGAGATAACCCAAGCAAAACCCTAGCGCCGCCCCTAAAATTCTCCACTCACCAGTGGCGGAGCCTGTCCCAATTGATCCCAAATCAATACCACATAACCACCATACCCCCCTCACACCTAATCCACCGTTGGTTTCACTCGAATCTGTTCAATGCTCCTCGAATCTTAAATCCGAGTTCGAGCCATAAAAGTTCAAAACCAATTCCTGTTGAAACTGGTGGCATGCATCGACTCAAGCCTTTGTTTTTCATGACTAAAAGGTTGATTCATTGCAAAACTGATGTTGTTCGCTTGTTCTTAATAGAGAACAAGTGATTAGCATCAGTTTCGTGTGAATCAGGGCATCAAGTGTAACTTCGAGTTCGATCGGTGAGTTTCTATCTATCTTTGTGTCCATTTGTGGTTTTAGTTAACTTTTCATCCTTCTTCTTTTCTTCTCCTTTTCTCTGGTTGAAAACTTCACCAATTTTCTGATGTTTGAATTGTTCTAATCCCTCCGAGTATCTCCCTTTCTATATTAGCCTCATTAGTTTAATTAGGTTATTCTGATTTAATAATTTAGTTGATTCCCTACCTATTTGTGTTAGTTAATCAGTTAATTAGTTTAGGCTTTGGAAATCATTTGTGTTTTCTTTTGTTGCTGATTTGGTTGAGTTTATTTAGCTGTTTGGGCTTTGGGTCTGACCCATTTACAAAAGAAGGGCAACCTGTTCAACTAGTTAAACCATTGGGTCAATTTGACCCACAACACGTTTGAGTTCCTGGGGTAATTAACGGAGTTTTGAGGGTAAATTGTGAAACCTGGGTAGGGAATCTTGTATAACTGAACTAGGAAGCTTTCTAGAAGCTGGGGTGGGGGCTATTTTGAAATTCTGAGGTTTACAGTAGGGGATTCTAAGCTAAAATGAAATTTTCAGAAGGTTTTAAGGGCAATTTTGAACTCTTTAAGGCTGTCCTAGTAGCTTGCCTATAAAGGCATTGTTAATTAGAGCTCAAGGCAGATTTTGAAGGGGCTGGAAATCCAGAAAATACAAAAACTAAAAACGGCTGAAGAGTTGTCCAAAATTCTGAGTAAATTGGAAATTTCTAATCCTTCCATTAGTTAGAATTCCTTGAAAAAACTTCTGAAAATCACAAATTCTCATTCTGGGGTTGAAATGGATTGAATTTGGGATTTGAAAAATTCTGGTTTAAGTTTTGTTGTTTGGTTCACTGCTCCAATGATTTTTCTGAGTGGATTTCACTGTTTATTGGGTGAATCTTGGCTGATTCTTGCTACTACTTACTAATGATCCTTCACTTCTTTTGGTTTTGTCCTTTTTCATCATCAGGTATGCACTGACTCTTGAAGTAGCATATGCGGTGCAAATATGAAAGGCATGTAATCAAATTGAAGAGATAATGAATGCTAGATTTTGTTGTCAAATAGTTGCTCGAGTCCATATTGTGTCCATGTGTTATCTATTCCAGTTGCATTATGTATGTTTTGTTCATGTTGTTAATATTGTATTTCACTTTAAGAGTTGCATCTGGGGTCTGCTTGAATACTGTTTGGGCGTAAGAATGGTGTCAAGTCTATGATGATATATATAAGTGGAGAATTACTATTTCTTTAGTCTGATTTGGTCAAGCTTTGCTGAACCTTGGATATGTGCTTCTTAGTCGTGTATGTGTGCTCATCAAACTAGTCTCCACATGTTTCTCTTTAGTCAAATCTGATATACCATGTTTTTCCTTCTATTAGTTCTTCGTATGTTAGGTTACTCTTTCATGGTTTGCATAGCAACTCAGTCATCCTTAGATTATCTTAACTCTTTACTTCTTGTTGTTTTCTTGCTCAAAAATATTGATTCTGTTCAGATGTGGGGAGGGGGCTGAATAAAATTTGGGGTCGTATATTTAATAGTCTCATGAGGTTCTATTAGTTGCTGAAATGAGGTTTGATCAAGTGTGGCATCTCGAGTAATTACCGTTAATTGAACCAGCTGAGAATCAATTGAACTTGGGTGATTTTCTTCTTCAATTACTTCGTCCAATTAATTCTCCTTATGCAATTGGTTCGTGTGACGAATTTCAATTAATTAGTATGGTCGAATTATAAGCCCAAGGTCATTAGAATTCCTTAAGCTTTCTTTAATTAATGGATTGGGTCTTTGATTAATTGAGGTGTGCCAGTCAAAACCTATAACAATTCATGGCCCTCAAAAGTTTAGCTTTGGATTTCCCTTTAAAATTGGAATTGAGGTGCGCCATGCCAAATAAAATCTCAAGATGTGTGGCCCTCATTTAATTATTCCTTTTAAATCCTGAGAATTCGAGGCATGCCATGTAGCAAATTTTTATGGCCCCCGCAAAGTTGCTAACGCGTAGTTGCTTTAAGCGCGTCATTTTAATAAAATTACCTTCCTAAATTCGGGTGCGCATTTATGTGACCCAAATCCAAATTCCAACAATATTAAAATATGTCAAAGACCACGGGTGCATTTATGTGACGTGGTTCAAGACGTGTTTTAGTAACGTTGCAATCTATTTAAAAATGATTAAAAGCGGTTAATTAGTTAAAATTGTATCATAGGCTAAACATGTACTAAAATCAGATAATAGGCCAATTATAACAATTGAGCAACCGTGCTAGAACCACGGAACTCGGGAATGCCTAATACCTTCTCCCGGGTTAACAGAATTCCTTACCCGAATTTCTATGTTCGCAGACCGATAATAGAGATAATCTTTTTCTCGAGTCGGGATTTGAATCGGTGACTTGGGACACCATAAATCTCCCAAGTGGCGACTCTGAATCTTTTAATAATAAGCTCGTTTCGATTGTCCTTTAATTGGAAAAACTCTTTTACGCTCTTCCAAGGGTGTAGGTAAAAAGGAGGTGTGACAGCTCTGGCGACTCTGCTGGGGATCGAACCGAGAATCTCTGGTTCAGGGTTCAAGAGTTCGAGCTTAAAATAATTGTTATATTTGGCTTTGTTTATTATCTGGTTTTATTACATGTTTGGGTCTAATGTGCTACTTGTTGCTTTTTACCGTTTTGCTATTATCTGAACTGTATATATAAACTACTACGAAACCCCTCTCTTCTCCCTCCTGAGGAGTGCACGCTGGTCGTGACTTCTTTCTATTAGTGTCATATCCCAAATAGAACGAGGTTCGGACAAGTTGCAAAGCCGGATGATCTTTTGGTTACCGGTACGCAGCCCCTCTCGGCTCGAGTTGTCCGCTCGGGTAAGTCAGGTCTAGAACAATACACCCAAGTTTTAATCCTAGAATAACTCAGCCTCATGCCGGATCTCTAATAGGAACGTTTGTTTGCATCATGTGCATTTTGAATTTGGAGACTCAACACAGGGGTTGGGTTTGTCTAGGACAGGTGCACCCGAAATTAAAAGATATCCTGATGCATCTTACTTGCTACTTGCGCATTTATTTGCTTCAGATTTGCAGCTGACCGGCTTTGGAATGAAAGGAGAGAATTTGGGAAAGAAATAGCAGTGTAGAGGGTTAAGGGAGTGAATCACCTGTTTAAAGAAAAATCAGTGTCCAAATAGCGCTGAAACTCTGCCGAATTTTTGAAGAAAAAAAAGAGAAAACGAATTGAAAAATGAGAAAGGAGTTTTGTTTTCGAATATAGTTCGTTTTATTTTCCCGAATTACGCCAGTTTGATTCCCACTGAATGTGGGATACGTAGGTAACCCCCATCGGGTCCAACTTCCTTTTTTGCAAAAAATAGCCCAAAAGAACAAAAATTTTACTTTTATTTAAAAAATAATTAGGGTGGTGTCATTCTTGTCAGAAATAGCCGAATGTCTCTAAAAGGGTGTCGGAAAGCTTCTTTTGCAAAAACAACCGCATGTGGTCATTTTTTCAAGGTTTTCACCTGTTAGCCAACACAGCCTTAAAATCTTCGTCTCCGAGGTGCTGAAAGGTCGTACTTACAAAACAAGATTTTATTTTTAAATAAAAAAAAAGAGAAAAAGTGTCAATTTTGTCTTTGAGTCAAATGAGTCTTGATTTTTGCTTAATCACCCTAATAAATGTGCAGAATGAGCACGAGTCCAAGTTTGCCGATAACAGACATGAACAAGATCCCTTTGGAGTTGCATACGTGGTGGGAGGATCTGGGAAAATCGGAGCAAGGTAAAGTCAATCTACATTTGGGAGGTCTCACCGGGTTGTTGAAAATCAGACCTAGAGGAGATATCATAAAGGCTTTGGTTACGTTTTGGGACCCGGCCCATAACATATTTCACTTCTCGGATTTTGAACTCACTCCAACTTTGGAAGAGATAGCAGGTTATATGGGAAGTACTGAAGGGCTGAGACATAAGTATCTGATCGCTCCAAGAGCCGTTAACTCTCACAAATTCATGGATTTGTTAAAGATAAGCAAGGGAGTCCCGTACGCCGAGTTGGAGGGTGGTTTTTCCACTCTACGATTTATATATCAGAGGTACGGGCATGTAGGAGGGTTCAAAATGGGATGAGCACAAGCGTTTTGCATTCATGGTAGCTTTCCTAGGCCTTGTAGTGTTTCCCCGAAAAGACGGGAATATCGATTTGCGAGTGGCTGGAGTCGTCAAGGTCCTGATTACCAATGCCAAGAGCATTCTTGCCCCTATGATAGTGTCTGAGATATACCGGGCTCTCACAGCATGTAAAGCTGGGGCAGATTTCTTCGAGGGATGCAATTTGCTGTTACAAATGTGGATGATTGAGCACCTGTGTCATCGCCTCAGTATATGAGTTATGGATCTACAAAGAAAAGTTGCGTTGAAGAGTTTGACACAAGGATTTCAGGGTTCAAGCTGCCAGAGGGGTTTGGAGATTGGGTATCCTGCCTTCGTTCCATTACTGCGGGACAAATAGAATGGACATTGGGTTGGCTTCCTGTTGAAGAAATTGTGTATATGCCCGCCACTGGTCCTTACTTCCTCCTGATGGGTCTGCGAGGTATTCAACCTTACGCTCCTTACCGGGCGATGAGACACTTGGGAAGGTGTCAGGTGATGCACCCAGATGAAGATCTTAGTGTTTATGCAATCGAGGCTAGTTCTGACGGTCAATTTCATAAAGAAATAGTTCGTTCTATTTGGAACGAATGCCAGTATTTGACGGTAAACACTCGAGTGCGTGACCTATCTAGAGGCGAAGTCTCACCCGCCTACCTTGCCTAGTATAGAAAGAAGAACACTGCAAGGCTGAACCATAAAGACCAGCCAAAAAGACTCACATTCAGGAATCCGTTGAGGCGTCGCAAGAACAGTGAGTTTGGTTGGCCAAGGAGAATGAGTACAGGGCCACAATAGGAAAATTGGAAAAGCAAGTCAGAGAACTTCAATTCGAGAATAGTTTGCAAGTCGCGGCGGATGAAGGAGAAAAGAAAAAGCTAGCCAAATAAAATGAGGCCCTTCGAGCTCAGATTCAGAAAATGAAAATAGCGGCAGAAAACCCAGCCCGAAGTGCCAAAGATGAGAAACTCATAACTAACTTGAGGCAAAAAGTGAGTGACTATAGTTTTGATTTGAACAAAGCAGAAAGTAAACTAGCCAAAGCTCGAAAATAGTTGGCTAAAAATGCAGATGAACGAGCACGCATGGTTAAGCAGTTGAAAGAAAAGTAAGATGATGAGGTCGCGGGATTAAAGAAAAGGGCCATCACCACAGAAAACAAAATGATCAAACAGGCGAAGGACTTCAAGGTTGAAAGAGAACATTGCTATACGACATTGGCACAATTAGAAATAGATCTGCAACAACTTCAGGAGCAAAATCAAGTGGTCGAGCAAACTTTGGGGGCTAGGGCCCAGCAGATTGGGCGCTTGTTACAAGAAAAAGGTGTCATAAGAGAGAGAATCAGAAACATTGCCGATTACATCATTATGAAGTGCCAAATCTGTGAGGATATGACTCGCACTACCTTCTTCGCGGCAGTGATGACATTCGTTAAGCAGATAATGAATGACTTGGACCGACTTCAAAGGGATCTAACATATAGGCCCGCGGCGAGACCGAATGATGTCCCACGGGCACCAGGAACATTGATGTATTCGTGATTTCTCATTTGAGTCTGTATTTCCTTTTCCGTTAGAGTTTGTCAGTTGTGTTGAGTTTGTATTTTCTTTTTGCCGGAGTCTGTCAATTGTGTTCGAGTCTGCATTGTCTTCTGTCGAAGTATGATAGTTTGATTTTGGGGTATGTATTTCATCTCTTCCTCAGCGTCTGTTAGTTTCTCTTGGAGCCTATTAGTATTGAGCCTTTGTAATCAAAGCGTTTGCTTTTTATAAAATTGAAAATCCCAAAATTATTTTATTATTAACTTTCGTACTTATCTTTCCAGAACTACGCTCGATCTGATTCATGCGGGGTCATGATACGTAGACAATCTCCATAGGATTCGACCACAACCAAAAGAGAAAAAGAAAGAAGAAGAAGAAAAAAAAGAGGAAAACAAGAGAGAGAAAAAAGAAGAAAAAAGAAGAAGAAAAGAAAAGAGAGAAAATAAGTGAAAGAAGCAATGGAAAAACAAGAGAGAAATGAGAGGATAAAAACAAAAGAAAAGGCCAGAATAGAAAAGGGGAAGGAAGAAGTTGCAAATGGAAAAGCCGGGATGACGCAAGCAGCCGATCAAATGCATGATAGAAACGGTTAATTGCTTAGGTGCATTCATTCCTCAAATGTGCGGTTACCAATTTGTTAAAGCCCTAACCACTAACAAAGTTGTTGTTGATGTATTGAGTTCAAGCAGGTGATTAGTTGATTGTCATTCTGGAAACTCACTCATACAACACCCGATCAAAAGACAGGCTGAATATGGCCAACCAAGAACCGGAGACAAGTATTGTTGACCCGTCAAAAGAGGTGGAAGAACTGGATGTTAATGCAATGAAGGAAGAGATGTATAAGTTAAAGCAGCAGATGGCTGAAATGTACCAAGCCTGGGCAAAAGGGCATCCACCACCGGTTTATCCCGCCAACCCTGCTTATATCCCACCATCGGCCCAGCCTTAGGAGCCTCCCACTGTGAACTCATCTCCAGCCTTTCCTCTCTACCAACAATGCTATGGTACCATTTCCCATACTTCTCAAGCTCCACCACCCAAACAAGTCCCATACCCTCCCCCACCAATTACACCCATTTTTGTGGCACCTCCACCTACTACATTACACCGATCTTCCAGTGAACCTCTGTTCCAAACTTACGACAACTAGTACTATCCCCCTAAACCCACCTTCAAAGTTCCAAAACTATATTCTTACACCCCTCATCTTGATCTCCCGGCAGAGACCGAGAAGCCACCCAAAAATCCCTAGCATGAAGAGATGATCAAAAAGGTCAAAAGCTTAGAACAATTGTTCAGAGATATGAGGGGGTAGGGAGGTCAAGTAAGTGTGGCTTATAAAGATTTATGTTTGTTCCCAGATGTTCAGTTACCAGCAGGGTTCAAAATACCCAAGTTTGATCTATACGACGCGCATTGGTGACCCAATAGCACACTTAAGAGGATTCTGTAGCAAGATGAGAGGAGCAAGCGGAAGAGATGAGTTGCTGATGGCATATTTCAGCCAAAGTCTGAGCGGATTGGCATTAGAATGGTATACCAGATAAGATCACAGCATGTGGTACACATGGGACGATTTGGCCCAAGCCTTTGCCTGCCATTTTCAGTACAACCTCGAAATTATCCCAGGTCGTCTGTCATTGACAAAGATTGAGAAGAAGCTCGGTGAGAGCTTTAGGGAATATGGATTCCGTTAGAGAGAGCAAGCAGCGAGAGTTGACCCTCTGATGAAAGAAAGCGAGATGGTTGATTATTTCTTGCAGGCTTTGGAACCTACTTATTTTGGTCCCTTGGTGTCAGCAGTGGGCAAATCCTTTAATGAAGTTGTAAAAATGGGAGGCATGGTTGAGGAGGGACTCAAGTCCAATAAGATCATGAGTTATTCAGCAATTAAAGCAACCACCCAGGCCATTCAAAACGGTACTGGAGGTGTACTCGGGAAGAAGAAGAAAGATGATGTTGCTACAATTGAGTCGAGAGCTTGGGTTGGATCCAGGAACCTTCCACGTTACTACAATCCGCCTCGACCCTACCACCAAACTTACCTCCACACTCCATATAGTCCACCACAACACTACTACCCACTGCACGATCCCCATGTTTCCGTCCATCACGCACAAACCTATACCCAACCTCCCGCTCACGAACAATGGCGTGCGCCGGCTCCACCAAGTCCATACCTAGCTTCACAAAATGCCCATCCACCCCCAAGAGCCTACAGAAATCCCCCTAGAATAGGTTTTCGGCCAAATCAAGCCTTTAAGAATGAGAGGTTGCAGAAGCAGAAGACTTTCACTCCATTGGGAGAATCATATGCTAGTCTATTCCACTGATTGAGACAGTTGGGTATGTTGAACCCGATCGAGGCTAAACTGCCGAATCCCCCTCCCAGAAATCTTGACCGCTCGGTGAGTTGTGAGTATTGTTCAGGGACCCCGGGTCACGACACAGAGAAATGCTGGAAGTTGAAAACAGCTATTCAAGAGCTCATTGATACTAATCGGATTGAGGTCCAAGCCTCGGAGGCACCCAACATCAACCAGAACCCGTTGCCGGCTCATCATGAGACTAATATGATTGAGATAGTGCATAAGGGAGGGGAGCCTAAGAAGCCTTCGCAAACCGTCATGATGATTGGGGCTAGTGAAGCCAAGCCATTTGAAAAGTCAACAAATGAGAAGTTTGTGATCAAGTTGAACGGGGCAAATAATGAACCATCTGTGGAGGTCAAGAAGGGGTCCCCAAGTGACATTGCAGGAAAACATGAAAGAGCAAAAGTGGTTGTGCCAAGAGTAACGAACAAGCCTGTGGTAATTGTGAAGGGCGCACGCACAGATCCTGTCATTATCAAACCGGTAACTCAATTACCCATAGTCAACAGCAAGGCAGTCCTATGGAATTATGAACGAGTGATAGTGACTTACAAGGGGAAAGAGGTTAAAGAAGAAGTGTGTGAGACCCATGGTTTGACTCGATCGGGGAGATGTTTTGCCCTCGAAGAGTTGAGAAAAGCTAAGGCCTCAAAAAATAATCCAGTGTTCGTGAAAAAAGCGGTGACCGAGGAAGAAGCAGAAGAATTTCTGAGAAAGATGAAAGTATAGGACTATTCCATTGTGAAACAGTTAAGGAAGACACCGGCTCAGATCTCGCTATTGTCATTATTGATCCATTCAGACGAGCACCGTCGGGCTTTGATAAAGATCTTGAACGAAGCCCACGTTCCTGACAAATCTCAGTAAACCACTTGGAAAAGATAGCTAACAAGATATTTAAGGTAAACAGAGTCACTTTTTCTGATGATGAGTTGCCCGTAGAGGGTACTGAGCACAATAGAGCCCTTTATCTGACGGTGAAATGTGAAGATTCTGTGGTTACTCGGGTACTAGTTGACAATGGTTCCAGTGCAAATATTTGCCCTTTTTCCACTCTGAACAAGTTGAAGGTGGATGATGAAAGAATTCACAAGAACAATATCTGCGTTCGGGGATTCGATGGTGGAGGGAAAGATTCAGTCGGGGACATAGTGCTCGAGCTCACAATAGGGCCAGTTGAATTTACTATGGAATTCCAGGTGCTTGATGTGGCTATTTCTTACAACCTGTTGTTAGGATGACCCAGGATTCATACTTCCAAAGAGGGGACTACTCTGCATCAAATGGTTAAGTTTGAATGGGATAAACAGGAAATTGTTGTTCATGGCGAAGATATTTGTTTGTTCCCAGTGATGCCATTGTTTCGTTCATAGAGTTTGAAGATGACAAGGGGCCATGGGTTTATCAGGTTGTTGACACGGTATCGGTAGAGAAAATTCCTAAAGGGAAGTGTGTGTCAACTCCAAGGGTAGCTGTTGCATCAGTCATGGTAGCCATTAAAATGTTGAAAAATGGTTTTGTGTCGGGCAAGGGTTTAGGTGCATCTCTGCAAGGTATCGTACAGCCGGTTTCTCTTCCTAAGAACTTGGATACATTTGGTTTGGGGCTCAAGCCCACAGTCGCAGACATAAGAAGAGCCAGAAAAATGAAACAGAGAGCATGGGCCCTTCCAAAGCCAGTCCCGCGTCTTTCCCGATTATTTGTCAGGACCGGTACCAGAAAGCGCCCAGTGATGTCGGTTCCCATTTCGGTGGTTGATGTGGATGGAGATTTGATGGAAAGGTTTGAGAGGATATTCGCCGATGTGAACGTGTTGGAAGCTGGAGAGGGTTCTAGCAAGGAGGATGTGCAATTTGTTGGGCCCGGTGCAAAGATTATCAATTGGGAAGCGACTCATCTCCCCACTAGGAGGGAGTTTTGGTAGTTTTCTTTGATATTCTTTTAATTTATCTGGATTATTCCAGGATTGTAATTCAGATTCTATGTTCCGTCTGTTTGGATGTATAAGCCCCGTTATCTTTAATTTCAATGAAATGCAATTTCTCTTTTCTTTTCTTCCTGATAGTTTTATTTTTGTTTTTCTTTTCTTCCTTGTACAGTTCTTTTTATTCTGGATTCAATGATATGACATGCATGCGGGATCTCCGGCCCAGTCTTAAAAGCCAATCTAATTCTGAAATAGTAATTCAAGAAATAGAGTGTGATGTTGAATCGGAATATGACGAGGATAAAGCCTTTAAAGAGATTAGTAAAGAATTAAGCCATTTTGAAGAAAACCCCAAGCCTAACCTGAGTAACATAGAAGCAATCAATTTAGGGGACTAAGATAATGTCCGAGAAACTAAAATAAGTGTCCATCTTGAACCACAACTCAGAGAGGAGATAATTAAAACATTGTTCGAGTGTAAAGATGTTTTTGCATGGTCCTATGACGACATGCCAGGTCTAAGCACTGGCTTGGTGGTTCACAAATTGCCCACTGATCCGGCATTCCCCCTTGTCAAGCAGAAGCTGAGGAAATTTAAAACTGATATGAGTGTGAAAATCAAGGAAGAGGTCACCAAACAGTTTGAGGCCAAGGTCATTCGGGTCACTCGGTATCCCACTTGGTTAGCCAATGTAGTGCTTGTGCCGAAGAAAGATGGCAAGACCAGGGTGTGTGTTGATTATCGAGACCTCAACAAGGCGAGTCCCAAGGATAATTTCCCACTACCAAACATCCATATATTGATCGATAATTGTGCCAAACATGAGGTTGGTTCTTTTGTGGATTGTTATGCGGGCTACCACCAGATCTTAATGGATGAGGAGGACGCGGAAAAGACAGCATTCATCATGCCATGGGGAATATACTGCTATCGGGTCATGCCATTTGGTTTGAAAAATGCTGGAGCAACCTACATAAGGGCAATGACGACCATATTCCACGACATGATACACATGGAGATCGAGGTTTATGTGGATGATATGATTGTAAAGTCTAGAAAGCAATCTGACCATGTCAGAGATCTGAGAAAGTTCTTCCAAAGGCTTCGCATGTACAATCTCAAGCTCAATCCTATAAAATGCGCGTTCGGTGTTCCGTCTGGAAAGTTGTTGGGATTCATAGTTAGCCGTCGAGCTATTGAATTAGACCTGTCAAAGATCAAAGCTATCCAGGAATTGCCACCCCCAAAGAACATGGTTGAGGTGATAAGTCTATTGGGAAGATTGATTTACATCAGCTGGTTTATTGTTCAGCTCACGACAACTTGTGAGCCTATCTTCAAATTTTTAAAGAAAGATGTTGCAGTCAAGAGGACAGATGAATGTCAGGAAGCATTTGATAAGATAAAGGGGTACTTGTCAAACCCACCTGTGTTGGTCCCGCCAGAACCAGGGAGACCTTTGATTCTGTATTTGACAGTCTTGGACAATTCATTTGGATGTGTGTTGGGACAGCATGACATCACTGGCAGGAAGGAGCAGGCCATATATTATCTCAGCAAGAAGTTCACATCTTACGAGGTTAAGTACACTCAGCTTGAGAGGACGTGTTGCGCCCTAACTTGGGTAGCCCAAAAGCTGAAACATTATTTGTCATCTTATACTACTTACCTTATCTCTCGCTTGGATCCGTTGAAGTATATCTTCCAGAAGCCTATGCCCATGGGTAGGCTCGCAAAGTGGCAGATCTTGCTCACAAAATTTGACATTATCTATGTGACTAGGACCGCAATGAAAGCACAAGCATTGGCCGACCATTTGGCTGAGAATCCTGTGGATGAAGAATACGAACCTTTGAAGACTTACTTCACTGATGAAGAGGTAATGCACATTTATGAATTGGAACAGATTGAAAGGCCAGGATGGAAATTTTTCTTTGATGGTGCTGCTAACATGAAAGGCGTTGGAATAGGAGCGGTACTTGTTTCTGAAACAGGGCATCATTACCCTGTTACGACACAGCTTCGGTTCTACTATACTAACAACATGGCGGAATACGAGGCATGCATTTTGGGTTTGAGGATGGTTGTGGACATGGGTGTCCAGGAAGTCTTGGTCTTGGGTGACTCAGACCTTCTGGTACACCAGATTCAGGGAGAATGGGAAACACGGGATTTAAAAGTCATACCGTACCGGCAATGCTTGCATGATCTTTGTCAACAGTTTCAATCAATAGAGTTCAGGCATATTCCGAGGATCCACAATGAGGTCGCCGATGCTTTGGCTACTCTGGAGTCAATGTTACATCATCCAGATAAGGCTTATGTAGACCCGTTGCATATTCAGGTCCGTGATCAGTATGCTTATTGTAACATGGTGGAGGAATAACTCGATGGCGAACCTTGGTTTCACTATATCAAGGAATATATCCGAAGGGGAGTATATCCGATACAAGCCACGGGTGATCAAAAGAGAATAATTCGTCACTTGGCAAGGGGATTTTTCTTCAGTGGAGGAGGTTTGTAAAAAAGAACTCCAGATCTCGGGTTATTAAGATGTGTAGATGCCAGACAGGCCACGACTATCATGACCAAAGTACATTCTGGAGTTTGTGGACCACACATGAGTGGGTATGTGCTGGCAAAGAAGATCCTCTGGGCAGGTTATTATTGGCTTACTATGGAGCGAGACTGTATCAGTTTCGTGCGTAAATGTCATCAGTGCCAAGTGCATGGAGATTTGATTCATTCTCCACCATCTGAATTACATACAATGTCCGCACTATGGCCTTTTGTTGCTTGGGGAATGGATGTCATTGGGCCAATCGATCCAGCAGCGTCCAAGAGATATTATGTATGATTTCTTTCTTTGATTGTACTTGTTTGTATTTGGCATGTCTCGAATATTGAAATGACGAAGGCATTTTGTTCTGCTATCTAAACACTTTATCCCTCGTTACCCCTTTAAGCCTCATTTATTTTCTTTCATACCCCTCCTTCGGAATCAATAGCAAATATCGAAAACACAAGCGTAAAGATAAGTAAAGAAAGGAGAGAAAAAGAGAAAGGAAAAGAAAAGAGAAAGAAAGAATGAAAAGAGAAAGAAAAGAATGGAAGGAGAAAGAAAAGAATGAAAAGAAAAAGAAAAGAAAAAGGAAAAGAGAAAAAAGAAACACAACAAAAGGAAAAATAAAAGAGGAAAAAAAGAGAAAGAAAAGAGAAGAAAAATCACAAAAAACAAAGTAATTCCTATGTCATGAACTACGTTTGACCTGATTCCTTTTAAGGATACATAGGAAGCCTCATGGTTCGGTCCCATCAAAGTAAAAATCCAAAAGTTTCCAAGCAAGAAACTGGGATAGAAGTTGTGGTCGTTATCAAAAATCTGATTCCGAAAGTTGTAATTTTGAACTCATTCGAATTGTTTTGAGCTTTACATACCCTTTATTTCTAAGCCCATCCAAAAGCCACATTACGGTCCAAAGAAAGACCTTTCAATCAATCTTCGAGAGATGCCAAGTCAAGAAAGGAGAGGTAATTCACATCAGGGGCAACACTCTGGTCCAAACAGGAAAAAGAAATCAAAAATGAGAGTGTCTTATTGGTGAAAACCCTCGCGGGCACCGTAAGGGGACGAGAGCTGAGAGAAATCAAAATGAGAGAGTCTTATGGGTGAAAACTCTCACGGGCACCTTAAGGCAAAAGTGGGTCGATAGATGAACAAATGAGAGAGGTCTGCTGGTAAAATCCTTTCAAGGCACCGCAGGATAAACAAGGTCGGGATTTGGGTGAAGAAATCAGGTTACGGGAATTCCGGGTCAGCAAATTGTGGCAACTGGATGTTGATTGTCTGGATAGATTGAGCTGATTAATCCAAAATGCATGTCATGATTATTGGTACCAGCTGTTCCATTCGGATAAGTCTCTTTTCTTTTTCTCTTCATAGTCTTCCAGTTTTGGATTTATTTATCTTTAACTCTGAAAGTCATTGCATTTAATTTCTTTTGGGTTTATTTCTCTAAGATGTTCCCAACATCAGTTTTGTTTAAGCAAATAAGAAGGAATTGCAAAGCTCACTACCAGCTTCGAGATTGCAAAGCACAGCATGGGCAGATCATACCAAAGATAACATGATGTAAAATGGGGTAAAGTGCCAGCAAGAGTTCCATCGGCAAAATGATTTGGTAATTTCATAAGAGATGCAGGGGTTCAGTTAAAGGGGTCAGAGGTGTGAAACAACGGTTCAGGTATAGAACACTCGGGTCATCCAAAGTCATGGGGTTTTGAAAGTCAGTCGGAAAATCAAGCAGACCAGGGTCAGTGCGGGAAGCCAGTCAAAACAAAACAATGCAGAATAGATACCTTCAGCAAAGAATGCCATCAACTAACCACCACATTTTAAACTGACAAATTTTTATTTGATTAAAACAAGGACAGGAAATTTCGGTTGTTTCGGAGAAACCCTCCGCAGAGAAAGGCGGCCACCAAACAGGAGCCCGCCTGGAGAGTAGGGAATACATTCAAGTTAGCAGTCAAGAGCCCACCTGGAGAGTAGGGAATACATTTCAAGTCAGCAATCAGGAGCCCGCCTGAAGAACAAGGGAGTATAATTCAAAGTTTTAGCTTTCAAGTTCTTATTGATATTTGGTAATGTGATCCGTTTTACACTTACATCTGTGCCCAACCTCCAAACTGGGGCAGAAAATTTTCTTTGTTTTATCTATTTCGTTGAAGTCAGGAGCCCGCCGCAGAGTAGGGAATACTTTCAAGCGCAGTAGTCAGGAGTCCGCCAGGAGAACAAGGGAGTACAATTTAAGTCTAGGCTTCAAATCCTCTATTTCGTCTATTTTGAAATCAAGAGCCCACCTGGAGAGCAGGGAATACATTCAAGTTTAGCAATTAGGAGCCCGCGTGGAGAGCAGGGAACATATTTCAAGTTGAAGTCAGGAGCCCTCCTGGAGAACAAGGGAGTACAATTTAAGTTTAACTTCCAAATCCTCTGTTTTGTCTATTTTGAAATCAGGATCCCGCCTGGAGAGTAGGGAATACGTTTCAAGTTGAAGTCAGGAGCCTGCCTGGAAAACAGGGAATACGTTTCAAGTTGAAGTTAGGAGCCCGCCTGGAGAGCAGGGATTACATTTCAAATTGAAGTCAGAAGCCCGCCTGGAGAGCAGGGGATACATTTCAAGTTGAAGTTAGGAGCCCGCTTGGAGAACAAGGGAGTACAGTTCAAATTTTAAGTCCGGAGACCGCCTGGAGAGCAGGGAATACATTCAAGTTCAGCAATCAAGCGTCCAATCGGAGAAAGGAAAAACATCATTAAGGCATAGCTGGCAGTCAGGCATCCACCTGGAGAAGCGGAAAACATCTCAGATTACAATTCAAAGCGGCAACAAAGGGATTCCATCGGGAGAGTACAAGTCAGCAAGGCAACAAGAACCACAGGACCAAGTCTGAAGTTACAGATAGGACTTTGTAGTGTATAGATCATAGCATAGTCTAGTTACTTTTTATTTTATCATGGTGTAATAAGGGGATGCAGTAAGTAGTAGTAGTAGCAGCAGCAACAGTGAAATCACAGCTTCATGGTAGTCTCAGCTACTAGACATTCCTGAACTATACTTACCTGATTCATTTTTAGCCAAGGATATGTAGACAACCTCAGAAGCAGGGTACGGTCAACTCTTTCAAAAATGCTTCTTACGGAGTATTCAAACAGGCAAAAATCGCTCGTATCCGCTCACTTATCTTTGCACGAAAACTCTTCGTGTTTCCGAGCAAAGAGGGGCATCTGTGAGCACGTGATTTTTGCCCTATATAAATTACTCCCATAAATTCAAAACAAAATAATTTTTTTTCATTTGTTTGCAATTTCGTAGATTTTTGTCTTTTATTGTTTGCATTTGTCTGTGAATGTTTATTTTACTTATTAATGAAAAGTACAAAATATGTTGCATTTGCATTTAGGACTTAATTTTACATTTTTAGGATTAATTGACAAACTAGTTGTTTTATAAAAATGGAAAAATCACAAAAATAGTTTATTTTGCACTTTTCAATTTGAATTTCGAATTTTGGTAGTTTTTCCTTGAATTTGGTTTTTAATTAGTTGTGGTAATTATTATTTAGAGTTACTTAATTTAATTTGATAGGACAATTTGATTAGGAATTAATTTAGGTTTTATTTTTAATTTTAATTTAAAAAGAAATTAGAAAAAAGAAATGAAAAGAAAAAAAAAGAAAAAGTAAAGAAGTCAGCTTTTGGGCCACTTCCATTTAATCCCTTCAGGCCCAATTGATTTAAACACGAGTACCCAGTCAAATCGGCCCACAACCCGCCCCTAATACCCGGTCCACCCCCCAAACCTAAACGATGTCGTTCCGTGAAAGAAAGATCTGAGCCGTTGATGTCTTTTAATCTAACGGATCAGAACTGGTTTCCCGTATATACATATATGTCTGAATCTCGCAACCCCCCCCGTCTCACCTCTTTCATTTCCTCTCTTCAGAGACAACCCAAGCAAAACCCTAGCGCCGCCCCTAAAATTCTCTACTCACCAGTGGTGGCGCCCGTTCCAATCGATCCCAAATCAATACCACATAACCACCATACCCCCCTCACACCTAATCCACCATTGGTTTCACTCGAATCTGTTCAATGCTCCTCGAATCTTAAATCCGAGTTCGAGCCCTAAAAGTTCAAAACCAATTCCTGTTGAAGCTAGTGGCATGCATCGACTCAAGCCTTTGTTTTTATGACTAAAAGGTTGATTCATTGCAAAACTGATGTTGTTCGTTTGTTCTTAATAGAGAACAAGTGATTAGCATCAGTTTCGTGTGAATCAGGACATCAAGTGTAACTTCTGTAAGCACGTGATTTTTGACCCTCCCCGAGAATTTTCACATTTTTAGCATGAATATGTGAAATTGGGTCTAGTATAGCTATTTTAACTATTTTTACTTTATTTCGTTGCAAAAAAGAAAAAAATTTCAAAAAAAATATATATAAATTTTAGTTTATGTATCTCTCATAAACTTGAAAAATACAAAAATTGCACTTTATTTTTGTAATTTCGAAAATTACAAAAAAAAAATAAAAAAATTACAAAAAAAATAAAATATAGTTCTATTAAGGTTTTATAGTCATTTTAACTTTGAAAAATACAAAAATATTACCTCATATTTTATCTTAATATTTAAAACGAAAATTACAAAAAATAGTTTTATTAATATTTTGTAGCTATTTTACATCTTGAAAAAATATTTAAAAAATATATAGTTTTGTTTGAATACTAGTCTTATTTTTGGTAGTTATTTTGCTTACATAGGACTAGTTAAGCAACGTGTTTCTATTTCTCGGGTCCGGGCAAAAGAATAATATTCGGGTTCAAACTACCCGATTTTAGGCCTAATTTTCGGACCTAACCCATAATAAATCGTGTCCAGGACACGTGGGGAACCCCACCACGCGTGGGGGACATATGCCTTGAACCCCACCACGCGTGGGGCTCATTTTTATGGGCATTGTGTTACAAAACACGGAAAAAGGCCAAAGGAACAGGGGGGACTTGGAAAAAATTGAAAAGAAAACTACTGTTGCTCTTTCTTCTTCAAAAGAAGAAAGTAAAAGAACCTACTGTAAAAAAGCTCCGACCATCACTTCCTCCGCGTCAAAAACCCACCTCACGACCACCACAAAACCATCACCAAACACCACCCCGTCATCCTCCTCAACACCTAACAAACCCTACTGTAAAACCCACAAAAAAACGGGACCAAACGAGTTCCCTCCATCCCTTCCGACACCCTCACGGACCAACTCCTCCATCGCCCATAACCACCACTGTCCAAACAAACACCGGAAAACACGACAAGTCAGTCCCTCACCCCGTCGTAACTAAAACCAGTCGCGACAGTGACGACCATCGCCTTCCTCCTCCTTGAATCTGCCATTGTTGCCGTTGCGAGCTCCCTCCGTCGACCACTGCCCCAAACACCACCCTAACACCACCACAAACAGATTTCTCCACCTCCAGTCGCACCCCCCTAACGTTCGAAGCCCAGCAACCTTTCGTCGCCACCCTCTCGCGTCCAAACTTCGAAACGCCACCACCCCACGTCCGTCGACCACCAGCTTCCCCCCCCCCCCCCCCCCCCCCGTTGCCACTGTACTCCGAAACCACCACCCACAGCGTCCAAACATCACGTCGCAACCAGTTCCCCCCCCCAACGCCTGAACCTAACCAAACCCTACCCCAAAACCACCTGCCGAGCCAAAAATCCAGCAACCCTCGTCGTCACCCCCCCCTCGTCGGGACGTAGGCAGCTGTTGCTGTGTTCTTCTACCCCGTCACTGTCCCTCGACCCCTCCTGCTTCATCTTTTCGCACCAAGCTGCTGGGTCGAGAAAGGTCAGTAGCAGCGAACATGGCGAATTGTTAGTACTTGCGGGTCCGAGTTTTCTATTTCCGTCGAGGTACGGCACGTCGAGGTGTTTGTCCGAGGTTCCGTCGTTGTTCAGTGAGATCCGGTTTGAGTTCCGTCGGGGGCGCTATTTGTCATTCTAGGTTTGCCGAGGTTCGAAGGTTAGTGTTCTTCGTCCTTTGTTTCATTGCGTTCGATTCGCATATTATGGTTTAAGATGAATGTCAACAATGCAATTTTCGTTTCTTTGTTAAAAATGTTTATCTTATGATTAGTTACTGCATATGTTTAAAGTAAATGAGAGAATATATCGTGGGTTTAAGTTTTTACGAGAATGTTTACTTCTATGCATATGTTTGTGTTTATTAAGGGAACAATTTGACATCCAGTGAATTGTTGCGAATGTATGTACTCACGTGTATTATGTACTCTCGTTGCAATAAGTATGCGGACGTCTGAATGAAAAATCATGACTACTGGCGTTAAAGCCATATTTCTCATTTTTAGTAATAGAAGTTGGGTTTAATAACAATAACAATACGCTAGCAAAGTTGGGATTAATAGGAGCCTTATTAAAATATTTAGATTCTGGGACGGGCCGTTTAGCAAATTTCACGGCCTTACCAAAAAAAAAAACAATGCGCTAGTTGCTTTAGGCGCGCCTTTAATAAAGTTATCTCCCTAAACTCGGGTGCACATTTATGTGACCCAAATCCAAATCTCAACGGAGTCGAAATATGTCTCTAGTCACGGGCGCATTGATTGTGGCGTGGCCCGAGATGCATTTCCATGACGTTGCAAATTCTTTAAAAAATAAGAACGAGATGAGCCTCGCCAAGTAAAAATACAAATTGCGGGGCCCTCAGTAAATACTTGTTTAAAATTACTTAGAATTCAGGAGGGTCGTTTAGCGAATTTCACGGCCTCCGCAAAATAATAACGCGATAGTCTCTTTAGGCGCGTGTTTAATAATTTACTTTCTTAAACTTGGGTGCGCATTTCATGCGACCCAAATCCAAATCCCAAAACGTCAAATAAAATATGTTCCGGATTGTGGGCGCATTTCATGTGACGCAGTCCAAAGACATATGTTTTAAGCGACGTTCACATTCTTGTAAAAACAATAATAATAAAGCGGTTAAAAGATAAAATTTGCACATAAGTTCATATTGTATTTAAAATCAGATAATCAAGCCAAATATAACAGTTGAGCGACCGTGCTAGAACCACGGAACTCGGGAATGCCTAACACCTTCTCCCGGGTTAACAGAATTCCTTATCTAGATTTCTGGTACGCAGACTGTAATATAGAGTCATTCATTTCCTCGATTCGGGATTAAAATTGGTGACTTGGGACACCCTAAATCTCCCAAGTGGCGACTCTGAAATAAATAAACAAATCCCGCTTCGATTGTCCTTTAATTGGAAAAAACTCCCCTTGTGCCCCCTCGGGTGCGGAAAAAGGAGGTGTGACAGCTCTGGCGACTCTGCTGGGGACTTTATGACCCAGAACCACTGGTTCAGGATTAAGAATTCGAGCTTAGAATAATTGTTATTATTTGGCTTTATCTGATTTTTTTTTATTTTTTTTTACATGTTTGAGCCTAATGTGCTAAAAGTTGCTTTTACCGCTTTGATATTATTTGGACTGTATATATAAACTGTGCCGAAACCCCTCTCTTCTCTCTTGAGGAGTGCACGCTGGTCATGGCTTCTTTCTGTTAGTTTCATATACCAAAATAGAACGAGGATTCGGAGGAGTTGCAAAACCAGATGGCCTTTTGGTTACCGGTACACAGCTCCCATCCTCGCCTCGAGTTGTCCGCTCGGGTAAGCCAGGTCCAGAACAAACACCTAGGCTTTAAAACTTAGTATAACAAAGCCTCATGCCGGATCCTTAGTAGGAACGCTTATTTGCATCATGTGCATTTGACTTAGGGGACTCAACACAGGGGTTGGGTCCGTCTAGGACTAGCAACCTGATATGAAAAGACCATCCTGATGCATCCTATTTATTTTTCGTGCATTTATTTTGTCTCACTGACCGGTGTTTGAATATTATGAATATTGTGAAATTGAAAAAAAAAAGAAATAGCGGTTAGGGAATTGATTGTTTATTTTTGGAAAAAATCCAATACCCAAATACTGTCAAAACTCTGCCGAAATTTTGAGAAAAAAAACGTCTTATTAGTTTGTTTTATTAAAAGCAAAGGGAAAAATAGAAGGAAAAAAAATCGTTGTTCTGTCTCGGTTGTTCAAAAAATAGGAAAAAATAAATAAAATAGTTTGTTTTTTTAAAAATAGTTTGTTTTGAAAGCGGTTTTATTATTAGTTGCAAATATATATATATAAAAATCCAAAAGTTTTTCATTATTTCCAAAAATGTATATATATCTTTATTTGTTGCAAAAATGTTTGTCTTGCAAAGTCTAGAAAAGTTCTTTTAGACTCCCAGTTTTCGAAACAAAAATCCAAAAATATTTTCCGTTATTGACTTCTTTAGAAATTTTTTTTTAATTATTAAAAAAAAACGTATATATATATATAATAAAAAAAAATCCGAAAATATTTTCCCTCTTCTTTAAATATTGAAAAGAAAATTAAAAATTCAAAAATATTTTTTAGAAGCATTTCTTTTATTAAAAGTAGAATTCCAAAAATATTTTCTTTTTAGAATAAGAGAAAACAAACAAATGAAAATTCAAAAAATATATCTTAGAAGTCTTTCTTTTAAAAAGAAAATCAATACTTCCTTTCTTCTTTTAAAGTAGTTCTTTCACAAAGATAATAATAATTAAAAAACAAAATTAGTTCTTCTACTTATCCTTGATTGACCGAACTACGCGGGTTTGATTCTCACCGGATGTGAGATACGTAGGCAACCCTCATCGGATCCAACCCCACCTTTGCTAAAATAGCCAAAATCAAAATTTTAATCTTGTCATAAATAAGTCGGGTGATGTCCAACCCACCTTTTTGCTAAATAGCCAAAAAACAAATAAAAAGAAAAACATGTCAAAATTTTAATTTTGCCATAAAGAAGTCGGGTGACGCTGTTTTATCAAGACATAGCCGAATGTTCCCGAAAGGGATGCCGGAAGGCTGACTTTGCATAAACAGCCATCTTTGGGTCATTTTTTAAGATTTGGTCCAGTTGACCCACACAGCCTTAAAAATCTTCGTCCCCGAGACGTTGAAAGGTCGTGTTTGCAATATTGAGTTTTCTAAATTTGCAAAACGATAAAAAGAGTCATAAATAAGTCAAGTGATGTTGTTATGTCGTAAATAGCCGAATGTTCCCGAAGGGAACGCCGGAAGGCTGACTTTGCATAAATAGCCACCTTTTGGGGTCATGTTTAGGATTTTTGGTCTAGTTGACCCACACAGCCTTTTAAACCTTCGCCCCCGAGACGCTGAATGGCCGTGTTTTGCAACACCAAGTTTTATTGTGATTTGAAAAAAAAAAAAAAAAGTCGACGGTCAGGTGAATACCGTTCAAATTTTGTCATAATAAGTCGAGCCAGCTTCGGCCGCGCCTTGAACCGTTCTTGCCGAAATATCCTTAGAGTGTCTTTCAGTTGTCG